>NW_027478416.1:613624-920436 GCF_051014685.1 Ptiloglossa arizonensis
CGTCAATCAGTTCCCGAGATATGCGAGTTTGAAGTTAAGTAATGGTTGAGAAACCATCAAAATTTTCGCAAGTCTGATACTCGAAACCAAGAACTACTATTGCCTAGGGCAAAAATACACATACCGTTGTAATCGGGAGAGTTTCTACTTTCAGATGCAACAGGAATTTCTCGAGTTCGTCAATCCGTTCGCGAGATATGAGAGTTTGAAGTTAAGGAACGCTTGAGCAACCATCAAAATTTTCGCAAGTCTGATACTCGAAACCAATAACTACTGTGGCCTAGGGGAAAAGTACACACACCATTGTAATCGGGCGAGTTTCTACTTTCAGATGCAACAGGAATTTCTAGAGTTCGTCAATCCGTTCGAGAGATATGGGAGTTTGAAGTTAAGGAACGCTTGAGCAACCATCAAAATTTTCGCAAGTCTGATACTCGAAACCAATAACTACTATGGCCTAGGGGAGAAGTACACATACTGTTGTAATCGGGCGAGTTTCTACTTTCAGATGCAACAGGAATTTCTCGAGTTCGTCAATCCGTTCGCGAGATATGGGAGTTTGAAGTTAAGGAATGGTTGATAATCCATCAAAACTTTCGCAAGTCTGATACTCGAAACCAATAACTACTATGGTCTAGGGGTAAAGGGCACACACCATTGTAATCGGGCTAGTTTCTACTTTCAGATGCAACAGGAATTTCTAGAGTTCGTCAATCCGTTCGCGAGATATGGGAGTTTGAAGTTAAGGAACGCTTGAGCAACCATCAAAATTTTCGCAAATCTGATACTCGGAACCAATAACTGCAATGGCCTAGGGGAAAAGTACACACACCATTGAAATCGGGCGAGATTCTACTTTCAGATGCAACTGGAATTTCTCGAGTTCGTCAATTTGTTCGCGAGATATGGGAGATTGAAGTTAAGGAATGGTTGAGAAACCATCAAAATTTTCGCAAGTCTGATGCTCGAAACCAATAACTGCAATGGGCTAGGGGAAAAGTACACACACCATTGAAATCGGGCGAGATTCTACTTTCAGATGCAACTGGAATTTCTCGAGTTCGTCAATCCGTTCGAGAGATATGGGAGTTTGAAGTTAAGGAACGCTTGAGCAACCATCAAAATTTTCGCAAGTCTGATACTCGAAACCAATAACTACTATGGCCTAGGGGAGAAGTACACATACTGTTGTAATCGGGCGAGTTTCTACTTTCAGATGCAACAGGAATTTCTCGAGTTCGTCAATCCGTTCGCGAGATATGGGAGTTTGAAGTTAAGGAATGGTTGATAATCCATCAAAACTTTCGCAAGTCTGATACTCGAAACCAATAACTACTATGGTCTAGGGGTAAAGGGCACACACCATTGTAATCGGGCTAGTTTCTACTTTCAGATGCAACAGGAATTTCTAGAGTTCGTCAATCCGTTCGCGAGATATGGGAGTTTGAAGTTAAGGAACGCTTGAGCAACCATCAAAATTTTCGCAAATCTGATACTCGAAACCAATAACTGCAATGGCCTAGGGGAAAAGTACACACACCATTGAAATCGGGCGAGATTCTACTTTCAGATGCAACTGGAATTTCTCGAGTTCGTCAATCCGTTCGCGAGATATGGGAGTTTGAAGTTAAGGAACGCTTGAGCAACCATCAAAAGTTTTGCAAGTCTGATGCTCGAAACCAATAACTGCAATGGGCTAGGGGAAAAGTACACACACCATTGAAATCGGGCGAGATTCTACTTTCAGATGCAACTGGAATTTCTCGAGTTCGTCAATCCGTTCGCGACATATGGGAGTTCGAAGTTAAGTAATGGTTGAGAAACCATCTAAATTTTCGCAAGTCTGATACTCGAAACCAATAACTACTATGGTCTAAGGGAAAAGTACACACACCATTGTAATCGGGCGAGTTGCTACTTTCAGATGCAACAGGAATTTCTCGAGTTCGTCAATCCGTTCGCGAGATATGGGAGTTTGAAGTTAAGGAACGCTTGAGCAACCATCAAAATTTTCGCAAGTCTGATACTCGAAACCAATAACTGCAATGGCCTAGGGGAAAAGTACACACACCATTGAAATCGGGCGAGATTCTACTTTCAGATGCAACTGGAATTTCTCGAGTTCGTCAATCCGTTCGCGAGATATGGGAGTTTGAAGTTAAGGAACGCTTGAGCAACCATCAAAAGTTTTGCAAGTCTGATGCTCGAAACCAATAACTGCAATGGGCTAGGGGAAAAGTACACACACCATTGAAATCGGGCGAGATTCTACTTTCAGATGCAACTGGAATTTCTCGAGTTCGTCAATCCGTTCGCGAGATATGGGAGTTTGAAGTTAAGGAACGCTTGAGCAACCATCAAAATTTTCGCAATTCTGATACTCGAAACCAATAACTGCAATGGCCTAGGGGAAAAGTACACACACCATTGAAATCGGGCGAGATTCTACTTTCAGATGCAACTGGAATTTCTCGAGTTCGTCAATCCGTTCGCGAGATATGGGAGTTTGAAGTTAAGGAACGCTTGAGCAACCATCAAAAGTTTTGCAAGTCTGATGCTCGAAACCAATAACTGCAATGGGCTAGGGGAAAAGTACACACACCATTGAAATCGGGCGAGATTCTACTTTCAGATGCAACTGGAATTTCTCGAGTTCGTCAATCAGTTCCCGAGATATGCGAGTTTGAAGTTAAGTAATGGTTGAGAAACCATCAAAATTTTCGCAAGTCTGATACTCGAAACCAAGAACTACTATTGCCTAGGGCAAAAATACACATACCGTTGTAATCGGGAGAGTTTCTACTTTCAGATGCAACAGGAATTTCTCGAGTTCGTCAATCCGTTCGCGAGATATGAGAGTTTGAAGTTAAGGAACGCTTGAGCAACCATCAAAATTTTCGCAAGTCTGATACTCGAAACCAATAACTACTATGGCCTAGGGGAAAAGTACACACACCATTGTAATCGGGCGAGTTTCTACTTTCAGATGCAACAGGAATTTCTCGAGTTCGTCAATCCGTTCGCGAGATATGGGAGTTTGAAGTTAAGGAATGGTTGATAATCCATAAAAACTTTCGCAAGTCTGATACTCGAAACCAATAACTACTATGGTCTAGGGGTAAAGTGCACACACCATTGTAATCGGGCGAGTTTCTACTTTCAGATGCAACAGGAATTTCTAGAGTTCGTCAATCCGTTCGCGAGATATGGGAGTTTGAAGTTAAGGAACGCTTGAGCAACCATCAAAATTTTCGCAATTCTGATACTCGAAACCAATAACTGCAATGGCCTAGGGGAAAAGTACACACACCATTGAAATCGGGCGAGATTCTACTTTCAGATGCAACTGGAATTTCTCGAGTTCGTCAATCCGTTCGCGAGATATGGGAGTTTGAAGTTAAGGAACGCTTGAGCAACCATCAAAAGTTTTGCAAGTCTGATGCTCGAAACCAATAACTGCAATGGGCTAGGGGAAAAGTACACACACCATTGAAATCGGGCGAGATTCTACTTTCAGATGCAACTGGAATTTCTCGAGTTCGTCAATCCGTTCGCGAGATATGGGAGTTCGAAGTTAAGTAATGGTTGAGAAACCATCTAAATTTTCGCAAGTCTGATACTCGAAACCAATAACTACTATGGTCTAGGGGAAAAGTACACACACCATTGTAATCGGGCGAGTTTCTACTTTCAGATGCAACAGGAATTTCTCGAGTTCGTCAATCCGTTCGCGAGATATGGGAGTTTGAAGTTAAGGAACGCTTGAGCAACCATCAAAATTTTCGCAAGTCTGATACTCGAAACCAATAACTGCAATGGCCTAGGGGAAAAGTACACACACCATTGAAATCGGGCGAGATTCTACTTTCAGATGCAACTGGAATTTCTCGAGTTCGTCAATCCGTTCGCGAAATATGGGAGTTTGAAGTTAAGGAACGCTTGAGCAACCATAAAATTTTCGCAAGTCTGATACTCGAAACCAATAACTACTATGGCCTAGGGGAAAAGTACACACACCATTGAAATCGGGCGAGATTCTACTTTCAGATGCAACTGGAATTTCTCGAGTTCGTCAATCCGTTCGCGAGATATGGGAGTTTGAATTTAAGAAACGCTTGAGCAACCATCAAAATTTTCGCAAGTCTGATACTCGAAACCAATAACTACTATGGCCTAGGGGAAAAGTACACACACCATTGTAATCGGGTGGGTTTCTACTTTCAGATGCAAGAGGAATTTCTCGAGTTCGTCAATCCGTTCGCTAGATATGGGAGTTTGAAGTTAAGGAACGCTTGAGCAACCATCAAAATTTTCGCAAGTCTGATACTCGAAACCTATAACTACTATGGCCTAGGGGAAACGTACACACACCATTGTAATCGGGCGAGTTTCTACTTTCAGATTCAACAGGAATTTCTCGAGTTCGTCAATCCGTTAGCGAGATATGGGAGTTTGAAGTTAAGGAATGGTTGAGAAACCACCAAAATTTTCGCAGATTTGATACTCGAAACCAATAACTGGAATGGCGTAGGGGAAAAGTACACACACCATTGTAATCGGGCGAGTTGCTACTTTCAGATGCAACAGGAATTTCACGAGTTCGTCAATCAGTTCCCGAGATATGCGAGTTTGAAGTTAAGTAATGGTTGAGAAACCGTCAAAATTTTCGCAAGTCTGATACTCGAAACCAAGAACTACTATTGCCTAGGGCAAAAATACACATACCGTTGTAATCGGGAGAGTTTCTACTTTCAGATGCAACAGGAATTTCTCGAGTTCGTCAATCCGTTCGCGAGATATGGGAGTTTGAAGTTAAGGAACGCTTGAGCAACCATCAAAATTTTCGCAAGTCTGATACTCGAAACCAATAACTACTATGGCCTAGGGGAAAAGTACACACACCATTGAAATCGGGCGAGACTCTACTTTCAGATGCAACTGGAATTTCTCGAGTTCGTCAATCCGTTCGCGAGATATGGGAGTTCGAAGTTAAGTAATGGTTGAGAAACCATCTAAATTTTCGCAAGTCTGATACTCGAAACCAATAACTACTATGGCCTAGGGGAAAAGTACACACACCATTGAAATCGGGCGATATTCTACTTTCAGATGCAACTGGAATTTCTCGAGTTCGTCAATCCGTTCGCGAGATATGGGAGTTTGAAGTTAAGAAACGCTTGAGCAACCATCAAAATTTTCGCAAGTCTGATACTCGAAACCAATAACTGCAATGGCCTAGGGGAAAAGTACACACACCATTGAAATCGGGCGAGATTCTAATTTCAGATGCAACTGGAATTTCTCGAGTTCGTCAATCCGTTCGCGAGATATGGGAGTTTGAATTTAAGGAACGCTTGAGCAACCATCAAAATTTTCGCAAGTCTGATACTCGAAACCAATAACTACTATGGCCTAGGGGAAAAGTACACACACCATTGAAATCGGGCGAGATTCTTCTTTCAGATGCAACTGGAATTTCTCGAGTTCGTCAATCCGTTCGCGAGATATGGGAGTTTGAAGTTAAGGAACGCTTGAGCAACCATCAAAATTTTCGCAAGTCTGATACTCGAAACCAATAACTACTATGGCCAAGGGGAAAAGTACACACACCATTGAAATCGGGCGAGATTCTACTTTCAGATGCAATTGGAATTTCTCGAGTTCGTCAATCCGTTCGCGAGATATGGGAGTTCGAAGTTAAGGAATGGTTGAGAAACCATCAAAATTTTCGCAAGTCTGATACTGGAAACCAATAACTACTATGGTCTAGGGGAAAAGTACACACACCATTCTAATCGGGCGAGTTTCTACTTTCAGATGCAACAGGAATTTCTCGAGTTCGTCAATCCCTTCGCGAGATATGGGAGTTTGAAGTTAAGGAACGCTTGAGCAACCATCAGAATTTTCGCAAGTCTGATACTCGAAACCAATAACTGCAATGGCCTAGGGGAAAAGTACACGCACCATTGAAATCGGGCGAGATTCTACTTTCAGATGCAACTGGAATTTCTCGAGTTCGTCAATCCGTTCGCGAGATATGGGAGTTTGAAGTTAAGGAACGCTTGAGCAACCATAAAATTTTCGCAAGTCTGATACTCGAAACCAATAACTACTATGGCCTAGGGGAAAAGTACACACACCATTGAAATCGGGCGAGATTCTACTTTCAGATGCAACTGGAATTTCTCGAGTTCGTCAATCCGTTCGCGAGATATGGGAGTTCGAAGTTAAGGAATGGTTGAGAAACAATCAAAATTTTCGCAAGTCTGATACTCGAAACCAATAACTACTATGGTCTAGGGGAAAAGTACACACACCATTGTAATCGGGCGAGTGTCTACTTTCAGATGCAACAGGAATGTCTCGAGTTCGTCAATCCGTTCGAGAGATATGGGAGTTTGAAGTTAAGGAACGCTTGAGCAACCATCAAAATTTTCGCAAGTCTGATACTCGAAACCAATAACTGCAATGGCCTAGGGGAAAAGTACACACACCATTGAAATCGGGCGAGATTCTACTTTCAGATGCAACTGGAATTTCTCGAGTTCGTCGATCCGTTCGCGAGATATGGGAGTTTGAATTTAAGAAACGCTTGCGCAACCATCAAAATTTTCGCAAGTCTGATACTCGAAACCAATAACTACTATGGCCTAGGGGAAAAGTACACACACCATTGTAATCGGGTGGGTTTCTACTTTCAGATGCAAGAGGAATTTCTCGAGTTCGTCAATCCGTTCGCTAGATATGGGAGTTTGAAGTTAAGGAACGCTTGAGCAACCATCAAAATTTTCGCAAGTCTGATACTCGAAACCTATAACTACTATGGCCTAGGGGAAAAGTACACACACCATTGTAATCGGGCGAGTTTCTACTTTCAGATTCAACAGGAATTTCTCGAGTTCGTCAATCCGTTAGCGAGGTATGGGAGTTTGAAGTTAAGGAATGGTTGAGAAACCACCAAAATTTTCGCAGATTTGATACTCGAAACCAATAACTGGAATGGCGTAGGGGAAAAGTACACACACCATTGTAATCGGGCGAGTTGCTACTTTCAGATGCAACAGGAATTTCACGAGTTCGTCAATCAGTTCCCGAGATATGCGAGTTTGAAGTTAAGTAATGGTTGAGAAACCATCAAAATTTTCGCAAGTCTGATACTCGAAACCAAGAACTACTATTGCCTAGGGCAAAAATACACATACCGTTGTAATCGGGAGAGTTTCTACTTTCAGATGCAACAGGAATTTCTCGAGTTCGTCAATCCGTTCGCGAGATATGAGAGTTTGAAGTTAAGGAACGCTTGAGCAACCATCAAAATTTTCGCAAGTCTGATACTCGAAACCCATAACTACTATGGCCTAGGGGAAAAGTACACACACCATTGTAATCGGGCGAGTTTCTACTTTCAGATGCAACAGGAATTTCTCGAGTTCGTCAATCCGTTCGCGAGATATGGGAGTTTGAAGTTAAGGAATGGTTGAGAAACCATCAAAATTTTCGAAAGTCTGATACTCGAAACCAATAACTGCAATGGCCTAGGGGAAAAGTACACACACCATTGAAATCGGGCGAGATTCTACTTTCAGATGCAACAGGAATTTCTCGAGTTCGTCAATCCGTTCGCGAGATATGGGAGTTTGAAGTTAAGGAACGCTTGAGCAACCATCAAAATTTTCGCAAGTCTGATACTCGAAACCAATAACTACTATGGCCTAGGGGAAAAGTACACACACCATTGAAATCGGGCGAGACTCTACTTTCAGATGCAACTGGAATTTCTCGAGTTCGTCAATCCGTTCGCGAGATATGGGAGTTCGAAGTTAAGTAATGGTTGAGAAACCATCTAAATTTTCGCAAGTCTGATACTCGAAACCAATAACTACTATGGCCTAGGGGAAAAGTACACACACCATTGAAATCGGGCGATATTCTACTTTCAGATGCAACTGGAATTTCTCGAGTTCGTCAATCCGTTCGCGAGATATGGGAGTTTGAAGTTAAGAAACGCTTGAGCAACCATCAAAATTTTCGCAAGTCTGATACTCGAAACCAATAACTGCAATGGCCTAGGGGAAAAGTACACACACCATTGAAATCGGGCGAGATTCTACTTTCAGATGCAACAGGAATTTCCCGAGTTCGTCAATCCGTTTGCGAGATATGGGAGTTAGAAGTTAAGGAACGCTTGAGAAACCATCAAAATTTTCGCAAGTCTGATACCCGAAACCAATAACTGGAATGGCCTAGGGGAAAAGTACACACACCTTTGAAATCGGGCGAGATTCTACTTTCAGATGCAACTGGAATTTCTCGAGTTCGTCAATGCGTTCGCGAGATATGGGAGTTCGAAGTTAAGTAATGGTTGAGAAACCATCAAAATTTTCGCAAGTCTGATACACGAAACCAATAACTGCAATGGCCTAGGCGAAAAGTACACACACCATTGAAATCGGGCGAGATTCTACTTTCAGATGCAACTGGAATTTCTCGAGTTCGTCAATCCGTTCGCGAGATATGGGAGTTCGAAGTTAAGAAACGCTTGAGCAACCATCAAAATTTTCGCAAGTCTGATACTCGAAACCAATAACTACTATGGCCTAGGGGAAAAGTACACACACCATTGAAATCGGGCGAGTTTCTACTTTCAGATGCAACAGGAATGCCTCGAGTTCGTCAATCCGTTCGAGAGATATGGGAGTTTGAAGTTAAGGAACGCTTGAGCAACCATCTAAATTTTCGCAAGTCTGATACTCGACAGCAATAACTGCAATGGCCTAGGGGAAAAGTACACACACCATTGAAATCGGGCGAGATTCTATTTTCAGATGCAACAGGAATTTCTCGAGTTCGTCAATCCGTTCGCGAGATATGGGAGTTTGAAGTTAAGGAACGCTTGAGCAACCATCAAAATTTTCGCAAGTCTGATACTCGAAACCAATAACTACTATGGTCTAGGGGAAAAGTACACACACCATTGTAATCGGGCGAGTGTCTACTTTCAGATGCAACAGGAATGTCTCGAGTTCGTCAATCCGTTCGAGAGATATGGGAGTTTGAAGTTAAGAAAGGCTTGAGCAACCATCAAAATTTTCGCAAGTCTGATACTCGAAACCAATAACTGCAATGGCCTAGGGGAAAAGTACACACACCATTGAAATCGGGCGAGATTCTACTTTCAGATGCAATTGGAATTTCTTGAGTTCGTCAATCCGTTCGCGAGATATGGGAGTTTGAAGTTTAGGAATGGTTGAGAAACCATCAAAATTTTCGCAAGTCTGATACCCGAAACCAATAACTGCAACGGCCTAGGGGAAAAGTACACAAACTATTGAAATCGGGCGAGATTCTACTTTCAGATGCAACAGGAATTTCTCGAGTTCGTCAATCCGTTCGCGAGATATGGGAGTGTGAAGTTAAGGAACGCTTGAGCAACCATCAAAATTTTCGCAAGTCTGATACTCGAAACCAATAACTACTATGGCCTAGGGGAAAAGTACACACACCATTGTAATCGGGCGAGTTTCTACTTTCAGATTCAACAGGAATTTCTCGAGTTCGTCAATCCGTTCGCGAGATATGGGAGTTTGAAGTTAAGGAATGGTTGAGAAACCACCAAAATTTTCGCAGATTTGATACTCGAAACCAAAAACTGGAATGGCCTAGTGGAAAAGTACACACACCATTGTAATCGGGCGAGTTTCTACTTTCAGATGCAACAGGAATTTCTCGAGTTCGTCAATCCGTTCGCGAGATATGGGAGTTTGAAGTTTAGGAATGGTTGAGAAACCATCAAAATTTTCGCAAGTCTGATACCCGAAACCAATAACTGGAATGGCCTAGGGAAAAAGTACACATACCGTTGAAATCGAGCGAGTTTCTCCTTTCAGATGCAATAGGAATTACCCGAGTTCGTCTATCCGTTCACGAGATATGGGAGTTTTAAATTAAGGAATGGTTGAGAAACCATCAAAATTTTCGCAAGTCTGATACTCGAAACCAATAACTACTATGGCCTAGGGGAAAAGTACACACACCATTGTAATCGGGCGAGTTTCTACTTTCAGATTCAACAGGAATTTCTCGAGTTCGTCAATCCGTTCGCGAGATATGGGAGTTTGAAGTTAAGGAATGGTTGAGAAACCACCAAAATTTTCGCAGATTTGATACTCGAAACCAAAAACTGGAATGGCCAAGGGGAAAAGTACACACACCATTGTAATCGGGCGGGTTTCTACTTTCAGATTCAACAGGAATTTCTCGAGTTTGTCAATCCGTTCGCGAGATATGGGAGTTTGAAGTTAAGGAATGGTTGATAATCCATCAAAACTTTCGCAAGTCTGATACTCGAAACCAATAACTGCAATGGCCTAGGGGAAAAGTACACAAACCATTGAAATCGGGCGAGATTCTACTTTCAGATGCAACAGGAATTTCTCGAGTTCGTCAATCCGTTCGCGAGATATGGGAGTTTGAAGTTAAGGAACGCTTGAGCAACCATCAAAATTTTCGCAAGTCTGATACTCGAAACCAATAACTACTATGGCCTAGGGGAAAAGTACACATACCGTTGTAATCGGGCGAGTTTCTACTTTCAGATGCAACAGGAATTTCTCGAGTTCGTCAATCCGTTCGCGAGATATGGGAGTTTGAAGTTAAGGAATGGTTGATAATCCATCAAAACTTTCGCAAGTCTGATACTCGAAACCAATAACTACTATGGTCTAGGGGTAAAGTGCACACACCATTGTAATCGGGCGAGTTTCTACTTTCAGATGAAACAGGAATTTCTAGAGTTCGTCAATCCGTTCGCGAGATATGGGAGTTCGAAGTTAAGGAATGGTTGAGAAACCATCAAAATTTTCGCAAGTCTGATACTCGAAACCAATAACTACTATGGTCTAGGGGAAAAGTACACACACCATTGTAATCGGGCGAGTGTCTACTTTCAGATGCAACAGGAATGTCTCGAGTTCGTCAATCCGTTCGAGAGATATGGAAGTTTGAAGTTAAGGAACGCTTGAGCAACCATCAAAATTTTCGCAAGTCTGATACCCGAAACCAATAACTAGTATGTCCTAGGGGAAAAGTACACACACCATTGAAATCGGGCGAGATTCTACTTTCAGATGCAACTGGAATTTCTCGAGGTCGTCAATCCCTTCGCGAGATATGGGACTTTGAATTTAAGGAACGCTTGAGCAACCATCAAAATTTTCGCAAGTCTGATACTCGAAACCAATAACCACTAAGGTCTAGGGGAAAAGCGCACACACCATTGTAATCGGGCGAGTTTCTACTTTCAGATGCAACAGGAATTTCTCGAGTTCGTGAATCCGTTCGCGGGATATGGGAGTTTGAAGTTAAGGAACGCTTGAGCAACCATCAAAATTTTCGCAAGTCTGATACTCGAAACCAATAACTGCACTGGCCCAGGGGAAAAGTACACACACCATTGTTATCGGGTGGGTTTCTACTTTCAGATGCAACAGGAATTTCTCGAGTTCGTCAATCCGTTCGCGAGATATGGGAGTTTGAAGTTAAGAAACGCTTGAGCAACCATCAAAATTTTCGCAAGTCTGATACTCGAAACCAATAACTGCAATGGCTTAGGGGAAAAGTACACACACCATTGAAAGCGGTCGAGATTCTACTTTCAGATGCAACTGGAATTTCTCGAGTTCGTCAATCCGTTCGCGAGATATGGGAGTTTGAAGTTAAGAAACGCTTGAGCAACCATCAAAATTTTCGCAAGTCTGATACTCGAAACCAATAACTACTATGGCCTAGGGGAAAAGTACACACACCATTGAAATCGGGCGAGACTCTACTTTCAGATGCAACTGGAATTTCTCGAGTTCGTCAATCCGTTCGCGAGATATGGGAGTTCGAAGTTAAGTAATGGTTGAGAAACCATCTAAATTTTCGCAAGTCTGATACTCGAAAACAATAACTACTATGGCCTAGGGGAAAAGTACACACACCATTGAAATCGGGCGAGATTCTACTTTCAGATGCAACTGGAATTTCTCGAGTTCGTCAATCCGTTCGCGAGATATGGGAGTTTGAAGTTAAGAAACGCTTGAGCAACCATCAAAATTTTCGCAAGTCTGATACTCGAAACCAATAACTGCAATGGCCAAGGGGAAAAGTACACACACCATTGAAATCGGGCGAGATTCTACTTTCAGATGCAACTGGAATTTCTCGAGTTCGTCAATCCGTTCGCGAGATATGGGAGTTTGAAGTTAAGGAACGCTTGAGCAACCATCAAAAGTTTTGCAAGTCTGATGCTCGAAACCAATAACTGCAATGGGCTAGGGGAAAAGTACACACACCATTGAAATCGGGCGAGATTCTACTTTCAGATGCAACTGGAATTTCTCGAGTTCGTCAATCCGTTCGCGAGATATGGGAGTTCGAAGTTAAGTAATGGTTGAGAAACCATCTAAATTTGCGCAAGTCTGATACTCGAAACCAATAACTACTATGGTCTAGGGGAAAAGTACACACACCATTGTAATCGGGCGAGTTTCTACTTTCAGATGCAACAGGAATTTCTCGAGTTCGTCAATCCGTTCGCGAGATATGGGAGTTTGAAGTTAAGGAACGCTTGAGCAACCATCAAAATTTTCGCAAGTCTGATACTCGAAACCAATAACTGCAATGGCCTAGGGGAAAAGTACACACACCATTGAAATCGGGCGAGATTCTACTTTCAGATGCAACTGGAATTTCTCGAGTTCGTCAATCCGTTCGCTAGATATGGGAGTTTGAAGTTAAGGAACGCTTGAGCAACCATAAAATTTTCGCAAGTCTGATACTCGAAACCAATAACTACTATGGCCTAGGGGAAAAGTACACACACCATTGAAATCGGGCGAGATTCTACTTTCAGATGCAACAGGAATTTCTCGAGTTCGTCAATCCGTTCGCGAGATATGAGAGTTTGAAGTTAAGGAACGCTTGAGCAACCATCAAAATTTTCGCAAGTCTGATACTCGAAACCAATAACTACTATGGCCTAGGGGAAAAGTACACACACCATTGTAATCGGGCGAGTTTCTACTTTCAGATGCAACAGGAATTTCTCGAGTTCGTCAATCCGTTCGCGAGATATGGGAGTTTGAAGTTAAGGAATGGTTGAGAAACCATCAAAATTTTCGAAAGTCTGATACTCGAAACCAATAACTGCAATGGCCTAGGGGAAAAGTACACACACCATTGAAATCGGGCGAGATTCTACATTCAGATGCAACAGGAATTTCTCGAGTTCGTCAATCCGTTCGCGAGATATGGGAGTTTGAAGTTAAGGAACGCTTGAGCAACCATCAAAATTTTCGCAAGTCTGATACTCGAAACCAATAACTACTATGGCCTAGGGGAAAAGTACACATACCGTTGTAATCGGGAGACTTTCTACTTTCAGATGCAACAGGAATTTCTAGAGTTCGTCAGTCCGTTCGAGAGATATGGGAGTTTGAAGTTAAGGAACGCTTGAGCAACCGTCAAAATTTTCGCAAGTCTGATACTCGAAACCAATAACTACTATGGTCTAGGGGAAAAGTACACACACCATTGTAATCGGGCGAGTTTCTACTTTCAGATTCAACAGGAATTTCTCGAGTTCGTCAACCCGTTCGCGAGATATGGGAGTTTGAAGTTAAGGAATGGTTGAGAAACCACCAAAATTTTCGCAGATTTGATACTCGAAACCAATAACTGGAATGGCGTAGGGGAAAAGTACACACACCATTGTAATCGGGCGAGTTTCTACTTTCAGATGCAACAGGAATTTCACGAGTTCGTCAATCAGTTCCCGAGATATGCGAGTTTGAAGTTAAGTAATGGTTGAGAAACCATCAAAATTTTCGCAAGTCTGATACTCGAAACCAAGAACTACTATTGCCTAGGGCAAAAATACACATACCGTTGTAATCGGGAGAGTTTCTACTTTCGGATGCAACAGGAATTTCTCGAGTTCGTCAATCCGTTCGCGAGATATGAGAGTTTGAAGTTAAGGAACGCTTGAGCAACCATCAAAATTTTCGCAAGTCTGATACTCGAAACCAATAACTACTATGGCCTAGGGGAAAAGTACACACACCATTGTAATCGGGCGAGTTTCTACTTTCAGATGCAACAGGAATTTCTCGAGTTCGTCAATCCGTTCGCGAGATATGGGAGTTTGAAGTTAAGGAACGCTTGAGCAACCTTCAAAATTTTCGCAAGTCTGATACTCGAAACCAATAACTACTATGGCCTAGGGGAAAAGTACACATACCGTTGTAATCGGGAGACTTTCTACTTTCAGATGCAACAGGAATTTCTAGAGTTCGTCAATCCGTTCGAGAGATATGGGAGTTTGAAGTTAAGGAACGCTTGAGCAACCATCAAAATTTTCGCAAGTCTGATACTCGAAACCAATAACTGCAATGGCCTAGGGAAAAAGTACACATACCGTTGTAATCGGGAGAGCTTCTACTTTCAGATGCAACAGGAATTTCTAGAGTTCGTCAATCCGTTCGAGAGATATGGGAGATTGAAGTTAAGGAACGCTTGAGCAACCGTCAAAATTTTCGCAAGTCTGATACTCGAAACCAATAACTACTATGGCCTAGGGGAAAAGTACACACACCATTGTAATCGGGCGTTTGTCTACTTTCAGATGCAACAGGAATTTCTCGAGTTCGTCAATCCGTTCGCGAGATATGGGAGTTTGAAGTTAAGGAACGCTTGAGCAACCTTCAAAATTTTCGCAAGTCTGATACTCGAAACCAATAACTACTATGGCCTAGGGGAAAAGTACACATACCGTTGTAATCGGGAGACTTTCTACTTTCAGATGCAACAGGAATTTCTAGAGTTCGTCAATCCGTTCGAGAGATATGGGAGTTTGAAGTTAAGGAACGCTTGAGCAACCATCAAAATTTTCGCAAGTCTGATACTCGAAACCAATAACTGCAATGGCCTAGGGAAAAAGTACACATACCGTTGTAATCGGGAGAGCTTCTACTTTCAGATGCAACAGGAATTTCTAGAGTTCGTCAATCCGTTCGAGAGATATGGGAGTTTGAAGTTAAGGAACGCTTGAGCAACCGTCAAAATTTTCGCAAGTCTGATACTCGAAACCAATAACTACTATGGCCTAGGGGAAAAGTACACACACCATTGTAATCGGGCGTTTGTCTACTTTCAGATGCAACAGGAATTTCTCGAGTTCGTCAATCCGTTCGCGAGATATGGGAGTTTGAAGTTAAGGAACGCTTGAGCAACCATCAAAATTTTCGCAAGTCTGATACTCGAAACCAATAACTACTATGGCCTAGGGGAAAAGTACACATACGGCTGTAATCGAGCGAGTTTCTACTTTCAGATGCAACAGGAATTTCTCGAGTTCGTCAATCCGTGCGCGAGATATGGGAGTTTGAAGTTAAGGAATGGTTGATAATCCATCAAAACTTTCGCAAGTCTGATACTCGAAACCAAGAACTACTATTGCCTAGGGCAAAAATACACATACCGTTGTAATCGGGAGAGTTTCTACTTTCAGATGCAACAGGAATTTCTCGAGTTCGTCAATCCGTTCGCGAGATATGAGAGTTTGAAGTTAAGGAACGCTTGAGCAACCATCAAAATTTTCGCAAGTCTGATACTCGAAACCAATAACTACTATGGCCTAGGGGAAAAGTACACACACCATTGAAATCGGGCGAGATTCTACTTTCAGATGCAATTGGAATTTCTCGAGTTTGTCAATCCGTTCGCGATATATGGGAGTTCGAAGTTAAGGAATGGTTGAGAAACCATCAAAATTTTCGCAAGTCTGATACTCGAAACCAATAACTACTATGGTCTAGGGGAAAAGTACACACACCATTCTAATCGGGCGAGTTTCTACTTTCAGATGCAACAGGAATTTCTCGAGTTCGTCAATCCCTTCGCGAGATATGGGAGTTTGAAGTTAAGGAACGCTTGAGCAACCATCAAAATTTTCGCAAGTCTGATACTCGAAACCAATAACTGCAATGGCCTAGGGGAAAAGTACACACACCATTGAAATCGGGCGAGGTTCTACTTTCAGATGCAACTCGAATTTCTCGAGTTCGTCAATCCGTTCGCGAGATATGGGAGTTTGAAGTTAAGGAACGCTTGAGCAACCATAAAATTTTCGCAAGTCTGATACTCGACACCAATAACTACTATGACCTAGGGGAAAAGTACACACACCATTGAAATCGGGCGAGATTCTACTTTCAGATGCAACTGGAATTTCTCGAGTTCGTCAATCCGTTCGCGAGATATGGGAGTTCGAAGTTAAGGAATGGTTGAGAAACCATCAAAACTTTCGCAAGTCTGATACTCGAAACCAATAACTACTATGGCCTAGGGGTAAAGTGCACACACCATTGTAATCGGGCGAGTTTCTACTTTCAGATGCAACAGGAATTTCTAGAGTTCGTCAATCCGTTCGAGAGATATGGGAGTTTGAAGTTAAGGAACGCTTGAGCAACCGTCAAAATTTTCGCAAGTCTGATACTCGAAACCAATAACTACTATGGCCTAGGGGAAAAGTACACACACCATTGTAATCGGGCGTTTGTCTACTTTCAGATGCAACAGGAATTTCTCGAGTTCGTCAATCCGTTCGCGAGATATGGGAGTTTGAAGTTAAGGAACGCTTGAGCAACCATCAAAATTTTCGCAAGTCTGATACTCGAAACCAATAACTACTATGGCCTAGGGGAAAAGTACACATACGGCTGTAATCGAGCGAGTTTCTACTTTCAGATGCAACAGGAATTTCTCGAGTTCGTCAATCCGTGCGCGAGATATGGGAGTTTGAAGTTAAGGAATGGTTGATAATCCATCAAAACTTTCGCAAGTCTGATACTCGAAACCAAGAACTACTATTGCCTAGGGCAAAAATACACATACCGTTGTAATCGGGAGAGTTTCTACTTTCAGATGCAACAGGAATTTCTCGAGTTCGTCAATCCGTTCGCGAGATATGAGAGTTTGAAGTTAAGGAACGCTTGAGCAACCATCAAAATTTTCGCAAGTCTGATACTCGAAACCAATAACTACTATGGCCTAGGGGAAAAGTACACATACGGCTGTAATCGAGCGAGTTTCTACTTTCAGATGCAACAGGAATTTCTCGAGTTCGTCAATCCGTGCGCGAGATATGGGAGTTTGAAGTTAAGGAATGGTTGATAATCCATCAAAACTTTCGCAATTCTGATACTCGAAACCAAGAACTACTATTGCCTAGGGCAAAAATACACATACCGTTGTAATCGGGAGAGTTTCTACTTTCAGATGCAACAGGAATTTCTCGAGTTCGTCAATCCGTTCGCGAGATATGAGAGTTTGAAGTTAAGGAACGCTTGAGCAACCATCAAAATTTTCGCAAGTCTGATACTCGAAACCAATAACTACTATGGCCTAGGGGAAAAGTACACACACCATTGTAATCGGGCGAGTTTCTACTTTCAGATGCAACAGGAATTTCTCGAGTTCGTCAATCCGTTCGCGAGATATGGGAGTTTGAAGTTAAGGAACGCTTGAGCAACCTTCAAAATTTTCGCAAGTCTGATACTCGAAACCAATAACTACTATGGCCTAGGGGAAAAGTACACATACCGTTGTAATCGGGAGACTTTCTACTTTCAGATGCAACAGGAATTTCTAGAGTTCGTCAATCCGTTCGAGAGATATGGGAGTTTGAAGTTAAGGAACGCTTGAGCAACCATCAAAATTTTCGCAAGTCTGATACTCGAAACCAATAACTGCAATGGCCTAGGGAAAAAGTACACATACCGTTGTAATCGGGAGAGCTTCTACTTTCAGATGCAACAGGAATTTCTAGAGTTCGTCAATCCGTTCGAGAGATATGGGAGTTTGAAGTTAAGGAACGCTTGAGTAACCGTCAAAATTTTCGCAAGTCTGATACTCGAAACCAATAACTACTATGGCCTAGGGGAAAAGTACACACACCATTGTAATCGGGCGTTTGTCTACTTTCAGATGCAACAGGAATTTCTCGAGTTCGTCAATCCGTTCGCGAGATATGGGAGTTTGAAGTTAAGGAACGCTTGAGCAACCTTCAAAATTTTCGCAAGTCTGATACTCGAAACCAATAACTACTATGGCCTAGGGGAAAAGTACACATACCGTTGTAATCGGGAGACTTTCTACTTTCAGATGCAACAGGAATTTCTAGAGTTCGTCAATCCGTTCGAGAGATATGGGAGTTTGAAGTTAAGGAACGCTTGAGCAACCATCAAAATTTTCGCAAGTCTGATACTCGAAACCAATAACTGCAATGGCCTAGGGAAAAAGTACACATACCGTTGTAATCGGGAGAGCTTCTACTTTCAGATGCAACAGGAATTTCTAGAGTTCGTCAATCCGTTCGAGAGATATGGGAGTTTGAAGTTAAGGAACGCTTGAGCAACCGTCAAAATTTTCGCAAGTCTGATACTCGAAACCAATAACTACTATGGCCTAGGGGAAAAGTACACACACCATTGTAATCGGGCGTTTGTCTACTTTCAGATGCAACAGGAATTTCTCGAGTTCGTCAATCCGTTCGCGAGATATGGGAGTTTGAAGTTAAGGAACGCTTGAGCAACCATCAAAATTTTCGCAAGTCTGATACTCGAAACCAATAACTACTATGGCCTAGGGGAAAAGTACACATACGGCTGTAATCGAGCGAGTTTCTACTTTCAGATGCAACAGGAATTTCTCGAGTTCGTCAATCCGTGCGCGAGATATGGGAGTTTGAAGTTAAGGAATGGTTGATAATCCATCAAAACTTTCGCAAGTCTGATACTCGAAACCAAGAACTACTATTGCCTAGGGCAAAAATACACATACCGTTGTAATCGGGAGAGTTTCTACTTTCAGATGCAACAGGAATTTCTCGAGTTCGTCAATCCGTTCGCGAGATATGAGAGTTTGAAGTTAAGGAACGCTTGAGCAACCATCAAAATTTTCGCAAGTCTGATACTCGAAACCAATAACTACTATGGCCTAGGGGAAAAGTACACACACCATTGAAATCGGGCGAGATTCTACTTTCAGATGCAATTGGAATTTCTCGAGTTTGTCAATCCGTTCGCGATATATGGGAGTTCGAAGTTAAGGAATGGTTGAGAAACCATCAAAATTTTCGCAAGTCTGATACTCGAAACCAATAACTACTATGGTCTAGGGGAAAAGTACACACACCATTCTAATCGGGCGAGTTTCTACTTTCAGATGCAACAGGAATTTCTCGAGTTCGTCAATCCCTTCGCGAGATATGGGAGTTTGAAGTTAAGGAACGCTTGAGCAACCATCAAAATTTTCGCAAGTCTGATACTCGAAACCAATAACTGCAATGGCCTAGGGGAAAAGTACACACACCATTGAAATCGGGCGAGGTTCTACTTTCAGATGCAACTCGAATTTCTCGAGTTCGTCAATCCGTTCGCGAGATATGGGAGTTTGAAGTTAAGGAACGCTTGAGCAACCATAAAATTTTCGCAAGTCTGATACTCGAAACCAATAACTACTATGACCTAGGGGAAAAGTACACACACCATTGAAATCGGGCGAGATTCTACTTTCAGATGCAACTGGAATTTCTCGAGTTCGTCAATCCGTTCGCGAGATATGGGAGTTCGAAGTTAAGGAATGGTTGAGAAACCATCAAAACTTTCGCAAGTCTGATACTCGAAACCAATAACTACTATGGCCTAGGGGTAAAGTGCACACACCATTGTAATCGGGCGAGTTTCTACTTTCAGATGCAACAGGAATTTCTAGAGTTCGTCAATCCGTTCGCGAGATATGGGAGTTCGATGTTAAGGAATGGTTGAGAAACCATCAAAATTTTCGCAAGTCTGATACTCGAAACCAATAACTACTATGGTCTAGGGGAAAAGTACACACACCATTGTAATCGGGCGAGTGTCTACTTTCAGATGCAACAGGAATGTCTCGAGTTCGTCAATCCGTTCGAGAGATATGGGAGTTTGAAGTTAAGGAACGCTTGAGCAACCATCAAAATTTTCGCAAGTCTGATACTCGAAACCAATAACTGCAATGGCCTAGGGGAAAAGTACACACACCATTGAAATCGGGCGAGATTATACTTTCAGATGCAACTGGAATTTCTCGAGTTCGTCAATCCGTTCGCGAGATATAGGAGTTTGAAGTTAAGAAACGCTTGAGCAACCATCAAAATTTTCGCAAGTCTGATACTCGAAACCAATAACTACTATGGCCTAGGGGAAAAGTACACACACCATTGTAATCGGGTGGGTTTCTACTTTCAGATGCAAGAGGAATTTCTCGAGTTCGTCAATCCGTTCGCTAGATATGGGAGTTTGAAGTTAAGGAACGCTTGAGCAACCATCAAAATTTTCGCAAGTCTGATACTCGAAACCTATAACTACTATGGCCTAGGGGGAAAGTACATACACCATTGTAATCGGGCGAGTTTCTACTTTCAGATTCAACAGGAATTTCTCGAGTTCGTCAATCCGTTCGCGAGATATGGGAGTTTGAAGTTAAGGAATGGTTGAGAAACCACCAAAATTTTCGCAGATTTGATACTCGAAACCAATAACTGGAATGGCGTAGGGGAAAAGTACACACACCATTGTAATCGGGCGAGTTTCTACTTTCAGATGCAACAGGAATTTCACGAGTTCGTCAATCAGTTCCCGAGATATGCGAGTTTGAAGTTAAGTAATGGTTGAGAAACCATCAAAATTTTCGCAAGTCTGATACTCGAAACCAAGAACTACTATTGCCTAGGGCAAAAATACACATACCGTTGTAATCGGGAGAGTTTCTACTTTCAGATGCAACAGGAATTTCTCGAGTTCGTCAATCCGTTCGCGTGATATGAGAGTTTGAAGTTAAGGAACGCTTGAGCAACCATCAAAATTTTCGCAAGTCTGATACTCGAAACCAATAACTACTATGGCCTAGGGGAAAAGTACACACACCATTGTAATCGGGCGAGTTTCTACTTTCAGATGCAACAGGAATTTCTCGAGTTCGTCAATCCGTTCGCGAGATATGGGAGTTTGAAGTTAAGGAATGGTTGAGAAACCATCAAAATTTTCGAAAGTCTGATACTCGAAACCAATAACTGCAATGGCCTAGGGGAAAAGTACACACACCATTGTAATCGGGTGGGTTTCTACTTTCAGATGCAAGAGGAATTTCTCGAGTTCGTCAATCCGTTCGCTAGATATGGGAGTTTGAAGTTAAGGAACGCTTGAGCAACCATCAAAATTTTCGCAAGTCTGATACTCGAAACCTATAACTACTATGGCCTAGGGGGAAAGTACATACACCATTGTAATCGGGGGAGTTTCTACTTTCAGATTCAACAGGAATTTCTCGAGTTCGTCAATCCGTTCGCGAGATATGGGAGTTTGAAGTTAAGGAATGGTTGAGAAACCATCAAAATTTTCGAAAGTCTGATACTCGAAACCAATAACTACTATGGCCTAGGGGAAAAGTACACACACCATTGTAATCGGGTGGGTTTCTACTTTCAGATGCAAGAGGAATTTCTCGAGTTCGTCAATCCGTTCGCTAGATATGGGAGTTTGAAGTTAAGGAACGCTTGAGCAACCATCAAAATTTTCGCAAGTCTGATACTCGAAACCTATAACTACTATGGCCTAGGGGGAAAGTACATACACCATTGTAATCGGGCGAGTTTCTACTTTCAGATTCAACAGGAATTTCTCGAGTTCGTCAATCCGTTCGCGAGATATGGGAGTTTGAAGTTAAGGAATGGTTGAGAAACCACCAAAATTTTCGCAGATTTGATACTCGAAACCAATAACTGGAATGGCGTAGGGGAAAAGTACACACACCATTGTAATCGGGCGAGTTTCTACTTTCAGATGCAACAGGAATTTCACGAGTTCGTCAATCAGTTCCCGAGATATGCGAGTTTGAAGTTAAGTAATGGTTGAGAAACCATCAAAATTTTCGCAAGTCTGATACTCGAAACCAAGAACTACTATTGCCTAGGGCAAAAATACACATACCGTTGTAATCGGGAGAGTTTCTACTTTCAGATGCAACAGGAATTTCTCGAGTTCGTCAATCCGTTCGCGTGATATGAGAGTTTGAAGTTAAGGAACGCTTGAGCAACCATCAAAATTTTCGCAAGTCTGATACTCGAAACCAATAACTACTATGGCCTAGGGGAAAAGTACACACACCATTGTAATCGGGCGAGTTTCTACTTTCAGATGCAACAGGAATTTCTCGAGTTCGTCAATCCGTTCGCGAGATATGGGAGTTTGAAGTTAAGGAATGGTTGAGAAACCATCAAAATTTTCGAAAGTCTGATACTCGAAACCAATAACTGCAATGGCCTAGGGGAAAAGTACACACAGCATTGAAATCGGGCGAGATTCTACTTTCAGATGCAACAGGAATTTCTCGAGTTCGTCAATCCGTTCGCGAGATATAGGAGTTTGAAGTTAAGAAACGCTTGAGCAACCATCAAAATTTTCGCAAGTCTGATACTCGAAACCAATAACTACTATGGCCTAGGGGAAAAGTACACACACCATTGTAATCGGGTGGGTTTCTACTTTCAGATGCAAGAGGAATTTCTCGAGTTCGTCAATCCGTTCGCTAGATATGGGAGTTTGAAGTTAAGGAACGCTTGAGCAACCATCAAAATTTTCGCAAGTCTGATACTCGAAACCTATAACTACTATGGCCTAGGGGGAAAGTACATACACCATTGTAATCGGGCGAGTTTCTACTTTCAGATTCAACAGGAATTTCTCGAGTTCGTCAATCCGTTTGCGAGATATGGGAGTTTGAAGTTAAGGAATGGTTGAGAAACCATCAAAATTTTCGAAAGTCTGATACTCGAAACCAATAACTACTATGGCCTAGGGGAAAAGTACACACACCATTGTAATCGGGTGGGTTTCTACTTTCAGATGCAAGAGGAATTTCTCGAGTTCGTCAATCCGTTCGCTAGATATGGGAGTTTGAAGTTAAGGAACGCTTGAGCAACCATCAAAATTTTCGCAAGTCTGATACTCGAAACCTATAACTACTATGGCCTAGGGGGAAAGTACATACACCATTGTAATCGGGCGAGTTTCTACTTTCAGATTCAACAGGAATTTCTCGAGTTCGTCAATCCGTTCGCGAGATATGGGAGTTTGAAGTTAAGGAATGGTTGAGAAACCACCAAAATTTTCGCAGATTTGATACTCGAAACCAATAACTGGAATGGCGTAGGGGAAAAGTACACAAACCATTGTAATCGGGCGAGTTTCTACTTTCAGATGCAACAGGAATTTCACGAGTTCGTCAATCAGTTCCCGAGATATGCGAGTTTGAAGTTAAGTAATGGTTGAGAAACCATCAAAATTTTCGCAAGTCTGATACTCGAAACCAAGAACTACTATTGCCTAGGGCAAAAATACACATACCGTTGTAATCGGGAGAGTTTCTACTTTCAGATGCAACAGGAATTTCTCGAGTTCGTCAATCCGTTCGCGTGATATGAGAGTTTGAAGTTAAGGAACGCTTGAGCAACCATCAAAATTTTCGCAAGTCTGATACTCGAAACCAATAACTACTATGGCCTAGGGGAAAAGTACACACACCATTGTAATCGGGCGAGTTTCTACTTTCAGATGCAACAGGAATTTCTCGAGTTCGTCAATCCGTTCGCGAGATATGGGAGTTTGAAGTTAAGGAACGCTTGAGCAACCATCAAAATTTTCGCAAGTCTGATACTCGAAACCAATAACTACTATGGCCTAGGGGAAAAGTACACATACGCCTGTAATCGAGCGAGTTTCTACTTTCAGATGCAACAGGAATTTCTCGAGTTCGTCAATCCGTTCGCGAGATATGGGAGTTTGAAGTTAAGGAATGGTTGATAATCCATCAAAACTTTCGCAAGTCTGATACTCGAAACCAAGAACTACTATTGCCTAGGGCAAAAATACACATACCGTTGTAATCGGGAGAGTTTCTACTTTCAGATGCAACAGGAATTTCTCGAGTTCGTCAATCCGTTCGCGAGATATGAGAGTTTGAAGTTAAGGAACGCTTGAGGAACCATCAAAATTTTCGCAAGTCTGATACTCGAAACCAATAACTACTATGGCCTAGGGGAAAAGTACACACACCATTGAAATCGGGCGAGATTCTACTTTCAGATGCAATTGGAATTTCTCGAGTTTGTCAATCCGTTCGCGATATATGGGAGTTCGAAGTTAAGGAATGGTTGAGAAACCATCAAAATTTTCGCAAGTCTGATACTCGAAACCAATAACTACTATGGTCTAGGGGAAAAGTACACACACCATTCTAATCGGGCGAGTTTCTACTTTCAGATGCAACAGGAATTTCTCGAGTTCGTCAATCCCTTCGCGAGATATGGGAGTTTGAAATTAAGGAACGCTTGAGCAACCATCAAAATTTTCGCAAGTCTGATACTCGAAACCAATAACTGCAATGGCCTAGGGGAAAAGTACACACACCATTGAAATCGGGCGAGATTCTACTTTCAGATGCAACTCGAATTTCTCGAGTTCGTCAATCCGTTCGCGAGATATGGGAGTTTGAAGTTAAGGAACGCTTGAGCAACCATAAAATTTTCGCAAGTCTGACACTCGAAACCAATAACTACTATGACCTAGGGGAAAAGTACACACACCATTGAAATCGGGCGAGATTATACTTTCAGATGCAACTGGAATTTCTCGAGTTCGTCAATCCGTTCGCGAGATATAGGAGTTTGAAGTTAAGAAACGCTTGAGCAACCATCAAAATTTTCGCAAGTCTGATACTCGAAACCAATAACTACTATGGCCTAGGGGAAAAGTACACACACCATTGTAATCGGGTGGGTTTCTACTTTCAGATGCAAGAGGAATTTCTCGAGTTCGTCAATCCGTTCGCTAGATATGGGAGTTTGAAGTTAAGTAACGCTTGAGCAACCATCAAAATTTTCGCAAGTCTGATACTCGAAACCTATAACTACTATGGCCTAGGGGAAAAGTACATACACCATTGTAATCGGGCGAGTTTCTACTTTCAGATTCAACAGGAATTTCTCGAGTTCGTCAATCCGTTCGCGAGATATGGGAGTTTGAAGTTAAGGAATGGTTGAGAAACCACCAAAATTTTCGCAGATTTGATACTCGAAACCAATAACTGGAATGGCGTAGGGGAAAAGTACACACACCATTGTAATCGGGCGAGTTTCTACTTTCAGATGCAACAGGAATTTCACGAGTTCGTCAATCAGTTCCCGAGATATGCGAGTTTGAAGTTAAGTAATGGTTGAGAAACCATCAAAATTTTCCCAAGTCTGATACTCGAAACCAAGAACTACTATTGCCTAGGGCAAAAATACACATACCGTTGTAATCGGGAGAGTTTCTACTTTGAGATGCAACAGGAATTTCTCGAGTTCGTCAATCCGTTCGCGAGATATGAGAGTTTGAAGTTAAGGAACGCTTGAGCAACCATCAAAATTTTCGCAAGTCTGATACTCGAAACCAATAACTACTATGGCCTAGGGGAAAAGTACACACACCATTGTAATCGGGCGAGTTTCTACTTTCAGATGCAACAGGAATTTCTCGAGTTCGTCAATCCGTTCGCGAGATATGGGAGTTTGAAGTTAAGGAATGGTTGAGAAACCATCAAAATTTTCGAAAGTCTGATACTCGAAACCAATAACTGCAATGGCCTAGGGGAAAAGTACACACAGCATTGAAATCGGGCGAGATTCTACTTTCAGATGCAACAGGAATTTCTCGAGTTCGTCAATCCGTTCGCGAGATATGGGAGTTTGAAGTTAAGGCACGCTTGAGCAACCATCAAAATTTTCGCAAGTCTGATACTCGAAACCAATAACTACTATGGCCTAGGGGAAAAGTACACACACCGTTGTAATCGGGACACTTTCTACTTTCAGATGCAACAGGAATTTCTAGAGTTCGTCAATCCGTTCGAGAGATATGGGAGTTTGAAGTTAAGGAACGCTTGAGCAACCATCAAAATTTTCGCAAGTCTGATACTCGAAACCAATAACTGCAATGGCCTAGGGGAAAAGTACACATACCGTTGTAATCGGGAGAGCTTCTACTTTCAGATGCAACAGGAATTTCTAGAGTTCGTCAATCCGTTCGAGAGATATGGGAGTTTGAAGTTAAGGAACGCTTGAGCAACCGTCAAAATTTTCGCAAGTCTGATACTCGAAACCAATAACTACTATGGCCTAGGGGAAAAGTACACACACCATTGTAATCGGGCGTTTGTCTACTTTCAGATGCAACAGGAATGTCTCGAGTTCGTCAAACCGTTCGAGAGATATGGGAGTTTGAAGTTAAGGAACGCTTGAGCAACCATCAAAATTTTCGCAAGTCTGATACTCGACAGCAATAACTGCAATGGCCTAGGGGAAAAGTACACACACCATTGAAATCGGGCGAGATTCTACTTTCAGATGCAACAGGAATTTCTCGAGTTCGTCAAACCGTTCGCGAGATATGGGAGTTTGAAGTTAAGGAACGCTTGAGCAACCATCAAAATTTTCGCAAGTCTGATACTCGAAACCAAGAACTACTATTGCCTAGGGCAAAAATACACATACCGTTGTAATCGGGAGAGTTTCTACTTTCAGATGCAACATGAATTTCTCGAGTTCGTCAATCCGTTCGCGAGATATGAGAGTTTGAAGTTAAGGAACGCTTGAGCAACCATCAAAATTTTCGCAAGTCTGATACTCGAAACCAATAACTACTATGGCCTAGGGGAAAAGTACACATACCGTTGTAATCGGGAGACTTTCTACTTTCAGATGCAACATGAATTTCTAGAGTTCGTCAATCCGTTCGAGAGATATGGGAGTTTGAAGTTAAGGAACGCTTGAGCAACCGTCAAAATTTTCGCAAGTCTGATACTCGAAACCAATAACTACTATGGCCTAGGGGAAAAGTACACACACCATTGTAATCGGGCGTTTGTCTACTTTCAGATGCAACAGGAATGTCTCGAGTTCGTCAAACCGTTCGAGAGATATGGGAGTTTGAAGTTAAGGAACGCTTGAGCAACCATCAAAATTTTCGCAAGTCTGATACTCGACAGCAATAACTGCAATGGCCTAGGGGAAAAGTACACACACCATTGAAATCGGGCGAGATTCTACTTTCAGATGCAACAGGAATTTCTCGAGTTCGTCAATCCGTTCGCGAGATATGGGAGTTTGAAGTTAAGGAACGCTTGAGCAACCATCAAAATTTTCGCAAGTCTGATACTCGAAACCAAGAACTACTATTGCCTAGGGCAAAAATACACATACCGTTGTAATCGGGAGAGTTTCTACTTTCAGATGCAACAGGAATTTCTCGAGTTCGTCAATCCGTTCGCGAGATATGAGAGTTTGAAGTTAAGGAACGCTTGAGCAACCATCAAAATTTTCGCAAGTCTGATACTCGAAACCAATAACTACTATGGCCTAGGGGAAAAGTACACACACCATTGTAATCGGGCGAGTTTCTACTTTCAGATGCAACAGGAATTTCTCGAGTTCGTCAATCCGTTCGCGAGATATGGGAGTTTGAAGTTAAGGAATGGTTGAGAAACCATCAAAATTTTCGAAAGTCTGATACTCGAAACCAATAACTGCAATGGCCTAGGGGAAAAGTACACACAGCATTGAAATCGGGCGAGATTCTACTTTCAGATGCAACAGGAATTTCTCCAGTTCGTCAATCCGTTCGCGAGATATGGGAGTTTGAAGTTAAGGAACGCTTGAGCAACCATCAAAATTTTCGCAAGTCTGATACTCGAAACCAATAACTGCAATGGCCTAGGGGAAAAGTACACATACCGTTGTAATCGGGAGAGCTTCTACTTTCAGATGCAACAGGAATTTCTAGAGTTCGTCAATCCGTTCGAGAGATATGGGAGTTTGAAGTTAAGGAACGCTTGAGCAACCATCAAAATTTTCGCAAGTCTGATACTCGAAACCAAGAACTACTATTGCCTAGGGCAAAAATACACATACCGTTGTAATCGGGAGAGTTTCTACTTTCAGATGCAACAGGAATTTCTCGAGTTCGTCAATCCGTTCGCGAGATATGAGAGTTTGAAGTTAAGGAACGCTTGAGGAACCATCAAAATTTTCGCAAGTCTGATACTCGAAACCAATAACTACTATGGCCTAGGGGAAAAGTACACACACCATTGAAATCGGGCGAGATTCTACTTTCAGATGCAATTGGAATTTCTCGAGTTTGTCAATCCGTTCGCGATATATGGGAGTTCGAAGTTAAGGAATGGTTGAGAAACCATCAAAATTTTCGCAAGTCTGATACTCGAAACCAATAACTACTATGGTCTAGGGGAAAAGTACACACACCATTCTAATCGGGCGAGTTTCTACTTTCAGATGCAACAGGAATTTCTCGAGTTCGTCAATCCCTTCGCGAGATATGGGAGTTTGAAATTAAGGAACGCTTGAGCAACCATCAAAATTTTCGCAAGTCTGATACTCGAAACCAATAACTGCAATGGCCTAGGGGAAAAGTACACACACCATTGAAATCGGGCGAGATTCTACTTTCAGATGCAACTCGAATTTCTCGAGTTCGTCAATCCGTTCGCGAGATATGGGAGTTTGAAGTTAAGGAACGCTTGAGCAACCATAAAATTTTCGCAAGTCTGACACTCGAAACCAATAACTACTATGACCTAGGGGAAAAGTACACACACCATTGAAATCGGGCGAGATTATACTTTCAGATGCAACTGGAATTTCTCGAGTTCGTCAATCCGTTCGCGAGATATAGGAGTTTGAAGTTAAGAAACGCTTGAGCAACCATCAAAATTTTCGCAAGTCTGATACTCGAAACCAATAACTACTATGGCCTAGGGGAAAAGTACACACACCATTGTAATCGGGTGGGTTTCTACTTTCAGATGCAAGAGGAATTTCTCGAGTTCGTCAATCCGTTCGCTAGATATGGGAGTTTGAAGTTAAGTAACGCTTGAGCAACCATCAAAATTTTCGCAAGTCTGATACTCGAAACCTATAACTACTATGGCCTAGGGGAAAAGTACATACACCATTGTAATCGGGCGAGTTTCTACTTTCAGATTCAACAGGAATTTCTCGAGTTCGTCAATCCGTTCGCGAGATATGGGAGTTTGAAGTTAAGGAATGGTTGAGAAACCACCAAAATTTTCGCAGATTTGATACTCGAAACCAATAACTGGAATGGCGTAGGGGAAAAGTACACACACCATTGTAATCGGGCGAGTTTCTACTTTCAGATGCAACAGGAATTTCACGAGTTCGTCAATCAGTTCCCGAGATATGCGAGTTTGAAGTTAAGTAATGGTTGAGAAACCATCAAAATTTTCCCAAGTCTGATACTCGAAACCAAGAACTACTATTGCCTAGGGCAAAAATACACATACCGTTGTAATCGGGAGAGTTTCTACTTTGAGATGCAACAGGAATTTCTCGAGTTCGTCAATCCGTTCGCGAGATATGAGAGTTTGAAGTTAAGGAACGCTTGAGCAACCATCAAAATTTTCGCAAGTCTGATACTCGAAACCAATAACTACTATGGCCTAGGGGAAAAGTACACACACCATTGTAATCGGGCGAGTTTCTACTTTCAGATGCAACAGGAATTTCTCGAGTTCGTCAATCCGTTCGCGAGATATGGGAGTTTGAAGTTAAGGAATGGTTGAGAAACCATCAAAATTTTCGAAAGTCTGATACTCGAAACCAATAACTGCAATGGCCTAGGGGAAAAGTACACACAGCATTGAAATCGGGCGAGATTCTACTTTCAGATGCAACAGGAATTTCTCGAGTTCGTCAATCCGTTCGCGAGATATGGGAGTTTGAAGTTAAGGCACGCTTGAGCAACCATCAAAATTTTCGCAAGTCTGATACTCGAAACCAATAACTACTATGGCCTAGGGGAAAAGTACACACACCGTTGTAATCGGGACACTTTCTACTTTCAGATGCAACAGGAATTTCTAGAGTTCGTCAATCCGTTCGAGAGATATGGGAGTTTGAAGTTAAGGAACGCTTGAGCAACCATCAAAATTTTCGCAAGTCTGATACTCGAAACCAATAACTGCAATGGCCTAGGGGAAAAGTACACATACCGTTGTAATCGGGAGAGCTTCTACTTTCAGATGCAACAGGAATTTCTAGAGTTCGTCAATCCGTTCGAGAGATATGGGAGTTTGAAGTTAAGGAACGCTTGAGCAACCGTCAAAATTTTCGCAAGTCTGATACTCGAAACCAATAACTACTATGGCCTAGGGGAAAAGTACACACACCATTGTAATCGGGCGTTTGTCTACTTTCAGATGCAACAGGAATGTCTCGAGTTCGTCAAACCGTTCGAGAGATATGGGAGTTTGAAGTTAAGGAACGCTTGAGCAACCATCAAAATTTTCGCAAGTCTGATACTCGACAGCAATAACTGCAATGGCCTAGGGGAAAAGTACACACACCATTGAAATCGGGCGAGATTCTACTTTCAGATGCAACAGGAATTTCTCGAGTTCGTCAAACCGTTCGCGAGATATGGGAGTTTGAAGTTAAGGAACGCTTGAGCAACCATCAAAATTTTCGCAAGTCTGATACTCGAAACCAAGAACTACTATTGCCTAGGGCAAAAATACACATACCGTTGTAATCGGGAGAGTTTCTACTTTCAGATGCAACATGAATTTCTCGAGTTCGTCAATCCGTTCGCGAGATATGAGAGTTTGAAGTTAAGGAACGCTTGAGCAACCATCAAAATTTTCGCAAGTCTGATACTCGAAACCAATAACTACTATGGCCTAGGGGAAAAGTACACATACCGTTGTAATCGGGAGACTTTCTACTTTCAGATGCAACATGAATTTCTAGAGTTCGTCAATCCGTTCGAGAGATATGGGAGTTTGAAGTTAAGGAACGCTTGAGCAACCGTCAAAATTTTCGCAAGTCTGATACTCGAAACCAATAACTACTATGGCCTAGGGGAAAAGTACACACACCATTGTAATCGGGCGTTTGTCTACTTTCAGATGCAACAGGAATGTCTCGAGTTCGTCAAACCGTTCGAGAGATATGGGAGTTTGAAGTTAAGGAACGCTTGAGCAACCATCAAAATTTTCGCAAGTCTGATACTCGACAGCAATAACTGCAATGGCCTAGGGGAAAAGTACACACACCATTGAAATCGGGCGAGATTCTACTTTCAGATGCAACAGGAATTTCTCGAGTTCGTCAATCCGTTCGCGAGATATGGGAGTTTGAAGTTAAGGAACGCTTGAGCAACCATCAAAATTTTCGCAAGTCTGATACTCGAAACCAAGAACTACTATTGCCTAGGGCAAAAATACACATACCGTTGTAATCGGGAGAGTTTCTACTTTCAGATGCAACAGGAATTTCTCGAGTTCGTCAATCCGTTCGCGAGATATGAGAGTTTGAAGTTAAGGAACGCTTGAGCAACCATCAAAATTTTCGCAAGTCTGATACTCGAAACCAATAACTACTATGGCCTAGGGGAAAAGTACACACACCATTGTAATCGGGCGAGTTTCTACTTTCAGATGCAACAGGAATTTCTCGAGTTCGTCAATCCGTTCGCGAGATATGGGAGTTTGAAGTTAAGGAATGGTTGAGAAACCATCAAAATTTTCGAAAGTCTGATACTCGAAACCAATAACTGCAATGGCCTAGGGGAAAAGTACACACAGCATTGAAATCGGGCGAGATTCTACTTTCAGATGCAACAGGAATTTCTCCAGTTCGTCAATCCGTTCGCGAGATATGGGAGTTTGAAGTTAAGGAACGCTTGAGCAACCATCAAAATTTTCGCAAGTCTGATACTCGAAACCAATAACTGCAATGGCCTAGGGGAAAAGTACACATACCGTTGTAATCGGGAGAGCTTCTACTTTCAGATGCAACAGGAATTTCTAGAGTTCGTCAATCCGTTCGAGAGATATGGGAGTTTGAAGTTAAGGAACGCTTGAGCAACCGTCAAAATTTTCGCAAGTCTGATACTCGAAACCAATAACTACTATGGCCTAGGGGAAAAGTACACACACCATTGTAATCGGGCGTTTGTCTACTTTCAGATGCAACAGGAATGTCTCGAGTTCGTCAAACCGTTCGAGAGATATGGGAGTTTGAAGTTAAGGAACGCTTGAGCAACCATCAAAATTTTCGCAAGTCTGATACTCGACAGCAATAACTGCAATGGCCTAGGGGAAAAGTACACACACCATTGAAATCGGGCGAGATTCTACTTTCAGATGCAACAGGAATTTCTCGAGTTCGTCAAACCGTTCGCGAGATATGGGAGTTTGAAGTTAAGGAACGCTTGAGCAACCATCAAAATTTTCGCAAGTCTGATACTCGAAACCAAGAACTACTATTGCCTAGGGCAAAAATACACATACCGTTGTAATCGGGAGAGTTTCTACTTTCAGATGCAACATGAATTTCTCGAGTTCGTCAATCCGTTCGCGAGATATGAGAGTTTGAAGTTAAGGAACGCTTGAGCAACCATCAAAATTTTCGCAAGTCTGATACTCGAAACCAATAACTACTATGGCCTAGGGGAAAAGTACACATACCGTTGTAATCGGGAGACTTTCTACTTTCAGATGCAACATGAATTTCTAGAGTTCGTCAATCCGTTCGAGAGATATGGGAGTTTGAAGTTAAGGAACGCTTGAGCAACCGTCAAAATTTTCGCAAGTCTGATACTCGAAACCAATAACTACTATGGCCTAGGGGAAAAGTACACACACCATTGTAATCGGGCGTTTGTCTACTTTCAGATGCAACAGGAATGTCTCGAGTTCGTCAAACCGTTCGAGAGATATGGGAGTTTGAAGTTAAGGAACGCTTGAGCAACCATCAAAATTTTCGCAAGTCTGATACTCGACAGCAATAACTGCAATGGCCTAGGGGAAAAGTACACACACCATTGAAATCGGGCGAGATTCTACTTTCAGATGCAACAGGAATTTCTCGAGTTCGTCAATCCGTTCGCGAGATATGGGAGTTTGAAGTTAAGGAACGCTTGAGCAACCATCAAAATTTTCGCAAGTCTGATACTCGAAACCAAGAACTACTATTGCCTAGGGCAAAAATACACATACCGTTGTAATCGGGAGAGTTTCTACTTTCAGATGCAACAGGAATTTCTCGAGTTCGTCAATCCGTTCGCGAGATATGAGAGTTTGAAGTTAAGGAACGCTTGAGCAACCATCAAAATTTTCGCAAGTCTGATACTCGAAACCAATAACTACTATGGCCTAGGGGAAAAGTACACACACCATTGTAATCGGGCGAGTTTCTACTTTCAGATGCAACAGGAATTTCTCGAGTTCGTCAATCCGTTCGCGAGATATGGGAGTTTGAAGTTAAGGAATGGTTGAGAAACCATCAAAATTTTCGAAAGTCTGATACTCGAAACCAATAACTGCAATGGCCTAGGGGAAAAGTACACACAGCATTGAAATCGGGCGAGATTCTACTTTCAGATGCAACAGGAATTTCTCGAGTTCGTCAATCCGTTCGCGAGATATGGGAGTTTGAAGTTAAGGAACGCTTGAGCAACCATCAAAATTTTCGCAAGTCTGATACTCGAAACCAATAACTGCAATGGCCTAGGGGAAAAGTACACATACCGTTGTAATCGGGAGAGCTTCTACTTTCAGATGCAACAGGAATTTCTAGAGTTCGTCAATCCGTTCGAGAGATATGGGAGTTTGAAGTTAAGGAACGCTTGAGCAACCGTCAAAATTTTCGCAAGTCTGATACTCGAAACCAATAACTACTATGGCCTAGGGGAAAAGTACACACACCATTGTAATCGGGCGAGTTTCTACTTTCAGATTCAACAGGAATTTCTCGAGTTCGTCAATCAGTTCCCGAGATATGCGAGTTTGAAGTTAAGTAATGGTTGAGAAACCATCAAAATTTTCGCAAGTCTGATACTCGAAACCAAGAACTACTATTGCCTAGGGCAAAAATACACATACCGTTGTAATCGGGAGAGTTTCTACTTTCAGATGCAACAGGAATTTCTCGAGTTCGTCAATCCGTTCGCGAGATATGAGAGTTTGAAGTTAAGGAACGCTTGAGCAACCATCAAAATTTTCGCAAGTCTGATACTCGAAACCAATAACTACTATGGCCTAGGGGAAAAGTACACATACCGTTGTAATCGGGAGACTTTCTACTTTCAGATGCAACAGGAATTTCTAGAGTTCGTCAATCCGTTCGAGAGATATGGGAGTTTGAAGTTAAGGAACGCTTGAGCAACCATCAAAATTTTCGCAAGTCTGATACTCGACAGCAATAACTGCAATGGCCTAGGGGAAAAGTACACACACCATTGAAATCGGGCGAGATTCTACTTTCAGATGCAACAGGAATTTTTCGAGTTCGTCAATCCGTTCGCGAGATATGGGAGTTTGAAGTTAAGGAACGCTTGAGCAACCATCAAAATTTTCGCAAGTCTGATACTCGAAACCAAGAACTACTATTGCCTAGGGCAAAAATACACATACCGTTGTAATCGGGAGAGTTTCTACTTTCAGATGCAACAGGAATTTCTCGAGTTCGTCAATCCGTTCGCGAGATATGAGAGTTTGAAGTTAAGGAACGCTTGAGCAACCATCAAAATTTTCGCAAGTCTGATACTCGAAACCAATAACTACTATGGCCTAGGGGAAAAGTACACACACCATTGTAATCGGGCGAGTTTCTACTTTCAGATGCAACAGGAATTTCTCGAGTTCGTCAATCCGTTCGCGAGATATGGGAGTTTGAAGTTAAGGAATGGTTGAGAAACCATCAAAATTTTCGAAAGTCTGATACTCGAAACCAATAACTGCAATGGCCTAGGGGAAAAGTACACACAGCATTGAAATCGGGCGAGATTCTACTTTCAGATGCAACAGGAATTTCTCGAGTTCGTCAATCCGTTCGCGAGATATGGGAGTTTGAAGTTAAGGAACGCTTGAGCAACCATCAAAATTTTCGCAAGTCTGATACTCGAAACCAATAACTACTATGGCCTAGGGGAAAAGTACACATACCGTTGTAATCGGGAGACTTTCTACTTTCAGATGCAACAGGAATTTCTAGAGTTCGTCAATCCGTTCGAGAGATATGGGAGTTTGAAGTTAAGGAACGCTTGAGCAACCATCAAAATTTTCGCAAGTCTGATACTCGAAACCAATAACTGCAATGGCCTAGGGGAAAAGTACACATACCGTTGTAATCGGGAGAGCTTCTACTTTCAGATGCAACAGGAATTTCTAGAGTTCGTCAATCCGTTCGAGAGATATGGGAGTTTGAAGTTAAGGAACGCTTGAGCAACCGTCAAAATTTTCGCAAGTCTGATACTCGAAACCAATAACTACTATGGCCTAGGGGAAAAGTACACACACCATTGTAATCGGGCGTTTGTCTACTTTCAGATGCAACAGGAATGTCTCGAGTTCGTCAAACCGTTCGAGAGATATGGGAGTTTGAAGTTAAGGAACGCTTGAGCAACCATCAAAATTTTCGCAAGTCTGATACTCGACAGCAATAACTGCAATGGCCTAGGGGAAAAGTACACACACCATTGAAATCGGGCGAGATTCTACTTTCAGATGCAACAGGAATTTCTCGAGTTCGTCAATCCGTTCGCGAGATATGGGAGTTTGAAGTTAAGGAACGCTTGAGCAACCATCAAAATTTTCGCAAGTCTGATACTCGAAACCAAGAACTACTATTGCCTAGGGCAAAAATACACATACCGTTGTAATCGGGAGAGTTTCTACTTTCAGATGCAACAGGAATTTCTCGAGTTCGTCAATCCGTTCGCGAGATATGAGAGTTTGAAGTTAAGGAACGCTTGAGCAACCATCAAAATTTTCGCAAGTCTGATACTCGAAACCAATAACTACTATGGCCTAGGGGAAAAGTACACACACCATTGTAATCGGGCGAGTTTCTACTTTCAGATGCAACAGGAATTTCTCGAGTTCGTCAATCCGTTCGCGAGATATGGGAGCTTGAAGTTAAGGAATGGTTGAGAAACCATCAAAATTTTCGAAAGTCTGATACTCGAAACCAATAACTGCAATGGCCTAGGGGAAAAGTACACACAGCATTGAAATCGGGCGAGATTCTACTTTCAGATGCAACAGGAATTTCTCGAGTTCGTCAATCCGTTCGCGAGATATGGGAGTTTGAAGTTAAGGAACGCTTGAGCAACCATCAAAATTTTCGCAAGTCTGATACTCGAAACCAATAACTGCAATGGCCTAGGGGAAAAGTACACATACCGTTGTAATCGGGAGAGCTTCTACTTTCAGATGCAACAGGAATTTCTAGAGTTCGTCAATCCGTTCGAGAGATATGGGAGTTTGAAGTTAAGGAACGCTTGAGCAACCGTCAAAATTTTCGCAAGTCTGATACTCGAAACCAATAACTACTATGGCCTAGGGGAAAAGTACACACACCATTGTAATCGGGCGAGTTTCTACTTTCAGATGCAACAGGAATTTCTCGAGTTCGTCAATCCGTTCGCGAGATATGGGAGTTTGAAGTTAAGGAATGGTTGAGAAACCATCAAAATTTTCGAAAGTCTGATACTCGAAACCAATAACTGCAATGGCCTAGGGGAAAAGTACACACAGCATTGAAATCGGGCGAGATTCTACTTTCAGATGCAACAGGAATTTCTCGAGTTCGTCAATCCGTTCGCGAGATATGGGAGTTTGAAGTTAAGGAACGCTTGAGCAACCATCAAAATTTTCGCAAGTCTGATACTAGAAACCAATAACTACTATGGCCTAGGGGAAAAGTACACATACCGTTGTAATCGGGAGACTTTCTACTTTCAGATGCAACAGGAATTTCTAGAGTTCGTCAATCCGTTCGAGAGATATGGGAGTTTGAAGTTAAGGAACGCTTGAGCAACCATCAAAATTTTCGCAAGTCTGATACTCGAAACCAATAACTGCAATGGCCTAGGGGAAAAGTACACATACCGTTGTAATCGGGAGAGCTTCTACTTTCAGATGCAACAGGAATTTCTAGAGTTCGTCAATCCGTTCGAGAGATATGGGAGTTTGAAGTTAAGGAACGCTTGAGCAACCGTCAAAATTTTCGCAAGTCTGATACTCGAAACCAATAACTACTATGGCCTAGGGGAAAAGTACACACACCATTGTAATCGGGCGTTTGTCTACTTTCAGATGCAACAGGAATGTCTCGAGTTCGTCAAACCGTTCGAGAGATATGGGAGTTTGAAGTTAAGGAACGCTTGAGCAACCATCAAAATTTTCGCAAGTCTGATACTCGACAGCAATAACTGCAATGGCCTAGGGGAAAAGTACACACACCATTGAAATCGGGCGAGATTCTACTTTCAGATGCAACAGGAATTTCTCGAGTTCGTCAATCCGTTCGCGAGATATGGGAGTTTGAAGTTAAGGAACGCTTGAGCAACCATCAAAATTTTCGCAAGTCTGATACTCGAAACCAAGAACTACTATTGCCTAGGGCAAAAATACACATACCGTTGTAATCGGGAGAGTTTCTACTTTCAGATGCAACAGGAATTTCTCGAGTTCGTCAATCCGTTCGCGAGATATGAGAGTTTGAAGTTAAGGAACGCTTGAGCAACCATCAAAATTTTCGCAAGTCTGATACTCGAAACCAATAACTACTATGGCCTAGGGGAAAAGTACACACACCATTGTAATCGGGCGAGTTTCTACTTTCAGATGCAACAGGAATTTCTCGAGTTCGTCAATCCGTTCGCGAGATATGGGAGCTTGAAGTTAAGGAATGGTTGAGAAACCATCAAAATTTTCGAAAGTCTGATACTCGAAACCAATAACTGCAATGGCCTAGGGGAAAAGTACACACAGCATTGAAATCGGGCGAGATTCTACTTTCAGATGCAACAGGAATTTCTCGAGTTCGTCAATCCGTTCGCGAGATATGGGAGTTTGAAGTTAAGGAACGCTTGAGCAACCATCAAAATTTTCGCAAGTCTGATACTCGAAACCAATAACTGCAATGGCCTAGGGGAAAAGTACACATACCGTTGTAATCGGGAGAGCTTCTACTTTCAGATGCAACAGGAATTTCTAGAGTTCGTCAATCCGTTCGAGAGATATGGGAGTTTGAAGTTAAGGAACGCTTGAGCAACCGTCAAAATTTTCGCAAGTCTGATACTCGAAACCAATAACTACTATGGCCTAGGGGAAAAGTACACACACCATTGTAATCGGGCGAGTTTCTACTTTCAGATGCAACAGGAATTTCTCGAGTTCGTCAATCCGTTCGCGAGATATGGGAGTTTGAAGTTAAGGAATGGTTGAGAAACCATCAAAATTTTCGAAAGTCTGATACTCGAAACCAATAACTGCAATGGCCTAGGGGAAAAGTACACACAGCATTGAAATCGGGCGAGATTCTACTTTCAGATGCAACAGGAATTTCTCGAGTTCGTCAATCCGTTCGCGAGATATGGGAGTTTGAAGTTAAGGAACGCTTGAGCAACCATCAAAATTTTCGCAAGTCTGATACTAGAAACCAATAACTACTATGGCCTAGGGGAAAAGTACACATACCGTTGTAATCGGGAGACTTTCTACTTTCAGATGCAACAGGAATTTCTAGAGTTCGTCAATCCGTTCGAGAGATATGGGAGTTTGAAGTTAAGGAACGCTTGAGCAACCATCAAAATTTTCGCAAGTCTGATACTCGAAACCAATAACTGCAATGGCCTAGGGGAAAAGTACACATACCGTTGTAATCGGGAGAGCTTCTACTTTCAGATGCAACAGGAATTTCTAGAGTTCGTCAATCCGTTCGAGAGATATGGGAGTTTGAAGTTAAGGAACGCTTGAGCAACCGTCAAAATTTTCGCAAGTCTGATACTCGAAACCAATAACTACTATGGCCTAGGGGAAAAGTACACACACCATTGTAATCGGGCGTTTGTCTACTTTCAGATGCAACAGGAATGTCTCGAGTTCGTCAAACCGTTCGAGAGATATGGGAGTTTGAAGTTAAGGAACGCTTGAGCAACCATCAAAATTTTCGCAAGTCTGATACTCGACAGCAATAACTGCAATGGCCTAGGGGAAAAGTACACACACCATTGAAATCGGGCGAGATTCTACTTTCAGATGCAACAGGAATTTCTCGAGTTCGTCAATCCGTTCGCGAGATATGGGAGTTTGAAGTTAAGGAACGCTTGAGCAACCATCAAAATTTTCGCAAGTCTGATACTCGAAACCAAGAACTACTATTGCCTAGGGCAAAAATACACATACCGTTGTAATCGGGAGAGTTTCTACTTTCAGATGCAACAGGAATTTCTCGAGTTCGTCAATCCGTTCGCGAGATATGAGAGTTTGAAGTTAAGGAACGCTTGAGCAACCATCAAAATTTTCGCAAGTCTGATACTCGAAACCAATAACTACTATGGCCTAGGGGAAAAGTACACACACCATTGAAATCGGGCGAGATTCTACTTTCAGATGCAATTGGAATTTCTCGAGTTCGTCAATCCGTTCGCGAGATATGGGAGTTCGAAGTTAAGGAATGGTTGAGAAACCATCAAAACTTTCGCAAGTCTGATACTCGAAACCAATAACTACTATGGCCTAGGGGTAAAGTGCACACACCATTGTAATCGGGCGAGTTTCTACTTTCAGATGCAACAGGAATTTCTCGAGTTCGTCAATGCGTTCGCGAGATATGGGAGTTCGAAGTTAAGTAATGGTTGAGAAACCACCAAAATTTTCGCAGATTTGATACTCGAAACCAAAAACTGGATTGGCCTAGGGGAAAAGTACACACACCATTGTAATCGGGCGAGCTTCTACTTTCAGATGCAACAGGAATTTCTCGAGTTCGTCAATCCGTTCGCGAGATATGGGAGTTTGAAGTTTAGGAATGGTTGAGAAACCATCAAAATTTTCGCAAGTCTGATACCCGAAACCAATAACTGGAATGGCCTAGGGAAAAAGTACACATACCGTTGAAATCGAGCGAGTTTCTCCTTTCAGATGCAATAGGAATTACCCGAGTTCGTCTATCCGTTCGCGAGATATGGGAGTTTTAAATTAAGGAATGGTTGAGAAACCATCAAAATTTTCGCTGGTCTGATACTCGAAACCAATAACCGGAATGGTCTAGGGGAAAAGTACACACACCATTGTAATCGGGCGAGTTTCTACTTTCAGATTCAACAGGAATTTCTCGAGTTCGTCAATCCGTTCGCGAGATATGGGAGTTTGAAGTTTAGGAATGGTTGAGAAACCATCAAAATTTTCGCAAGTCTGATACCCGAAACCAATAACTGCAATGGCCTAGGGGAAAAGTACACACACCATTGAAATCGGGCGAGATTCTACTTTCAGATGCAACAGGAATTTCTAGAGTTCGTCAATCCGTTCGCGAGATATGGGAGTTTGAAGTTAAGGAACGCTTGAGCAACCATCAAAATTTTCGCAAGTCTGATACTCGAAACCAATAACTACTATGGCCTAGGGGAAAAGTACACATACCGTTGTAATCGGGCGAGTGTCTACTTTCAGATGCAACAGGAATGTCTCGAGTTCGTCAATCCGTTCGAGAGATATGGGAGTTTGAAGTTAAGAAAGGCTTGAGCAACCATCAAAATTTTCGCAAGTCTGATACTCGAAACCAATAACTGCAATGGCCTAGGGGAAAAGTACACACACCATTGAAATCGGGCGAGATTCTACTTTCAGATGCAACAGGAATTTCTAGAGTTCGTCAATCCGTTCGCGAGATATGGGAGTTCGAAGTTAAGGAATGGTTGAGAAACCATCAAAATTTTCGCAAGTCTGATACTCGAAACCAATAACTACTATGGTCTAGGGGAAAAGTACACAGACCATTGTAATCGGGCGAGTGTCTACTTTCAGATGCAACAGGAATGTCTCGATTTCGTCAATCCGTTCGAGAGATATGGGAGTTTGAAGTTAAGGAACGCTTGGGCAACCATCAAAATTTTCGCAAGTCTGATACTCGAAACCAATAACTACTATGGCCTAGGGGAAAAGTACACACACCATTGAAATCGGGCGAGATTCTACTTTCAGATGCAACTGGAATTTCTCGAGTTCGTCAATCCGTTCGCGAGATATGGGAGTTCGAAGTTAAGGAATGGTTGAGAAACCATCAAAATTTTCGCAAGTCTGATACTCGAAACCAATAACTACTATGGCCTAGGGGAAAAGTACACACACCATTGAAATCGGGCGAGATTCTACTTTCAGATGCAACTAGAATTTCTCGAGTTCGTCAATCCGTTCGCGAGATATGGGAGTTCGAAGTTAAGGAATGGTTGAGAAACCATCAAAATTTTCGCAAGTCTGATACTCGAAACCAATAACTACTATGGTCTAGGGGAAAAGTACACAGACCATTGTAATCGGGCGAGTGTCTACTTTCAGATTCAACAGGAATGTCTCGAGTTCGTCAATCCGTTCGAGAGATATGGGAGTTTGAAGTTAAGAAAGGCTTGAGCAACCATCAAAATTTTCGCAAGTCTGATACTCGAAACCAATAACTGCAATGGCCTAGGGGAAAAGTACACACACCATTGAAATCGGGCGAGTTTCTACTTTCAGATGCAACAGGAATTTCTCGAGTTCGTCAATCCGTTCGCGAGATATGGGAGTTTGAAGTTTAGGAATGGTTGAGAAACCATCAAAATTTTCGCAAGTCTGATACCCGAAACCAATAACTGGAATGGCCTAGGGAAAAAGTACACATACCGTTGAAATCGAGCGAGTTTCTCCTTTCAGATGCAATAGGAATTACCCGAGTTCGTCTATCCGTTCGCGAGATATGGGAGTTTTAAATTAAGGAATGGTTGAGAAACCATCAAAATTTTCGCTGGTCTGATACTCGAAACCAATAACCGGAATGGTCTAGGGGAAAAGTACACACACCATTGTAATCGGGCGAGTTTCTACTTTCAGATTCAACAGGAATTTCTCGAGTTCGTCAATCCGTTCGCGAGATATGGGAGTTTGAAGTTTAGGAATGGTTGAGAAACCGTCAAAATTTTCGCAAGTCTGATACCCGAAACCAATAACTGCAATGGCCTAGGGGAAAAGTACACAAACCATTGAAATTGGGCGAGATTCTACTTTCAGATGCAACAGGAATTTCTCGAGTTCGTCAATCCGTTCGCGAGATATGGGAGTTTGAAGTTAAGGAACGCTTGAGCAACCATCAAAATTTTCGCAAGTCTGATACTCGAAACCAATAACTACTATGGCCTAGGGGAAAAGTACACATACCGTTGTAATCGGGCGAGTGTCTACCTTCAGATGCAACAGGAATGTCTCGAGTTCGTCAATCCGTTCGAGAGATATGGGAGTTTGAAGTTAAGAAAGGCTTGAGCAACCATCAAAATTTTCGCAAGTCTGATACTCGAAACCAATAACTGCAATGGCCTAGGGGAAAAGTACACACACCATTGAAATCGGGCGAGATTCTACTTTCAGATGCAACAGGAATTTCTAGAGTTCGTCAATCCGTTCGCGAGATATGGGAGTTCGAAGTTAAGGAATGGTTGAGAAACCATCAAAATTTTCGCAAGTCTGATACTCGAAACCAATAACTACTATGGTCTAGGGGAAAAGTACACAGACCATTGTAATCGGGCGAGTGTCTACTTTCAGATGCAACAGGAATGTCTCGATTTCGTCAATCCGTTCGAGAGATATGGGAGTTTGAAGTTAAGGAACGCTTGAGCAACCATCAAAATTTTCGCAAGTCTGATACTCGAAACCAATAACTACTATGGCCTAGGGGAAAAGTACACACACCATTGAAATCGGGCGAGATTCTACTTTCAGATGCAACTGGAATTTCTCGAGTTCGTCAATCCGTTCGCGAGATATGGGAGTTCGAAGTTAAGTAATGGTTGAGAAACCATATAAAATTTTCGCAAGTCTAATACTCGAAGCCAATGACTACTATGGTCTAGGGGAAAAGTACACACACCATTCTAATCGGGCGAGTTTCTACTTTCAGATGCAACAGGAATTTCTCGAGTTCGTCAATCCGTTCGCGAGATATGGGAGTTCGAATTTAAGGAATGGTTGAGAAACCATCAAAATTTTCGCAAGTCTGATACTCGAAACCAATAACTACTATGGCCTAGGGGAAAAGTACACACACCATTGAAATCGGGCGAGATTCTACTTTCAGATGCAACAGGAATTTCTCGAGTTCGTCAATCCGTTCGCGAGATATGGGAGTTTGAAGTTATGGAATGGTTGAGAAACCATCAAAGTTTTCGCAAGTCTGATAGGCGAAACCAATAACTAAAAAGGCCTAGGGGAAAAATACACATACCGTTGTAATCGGGCGAGTATCAGCTTTCAGATGCAACAGGAATTTCTCGTGTTCGTCTATCCGTGCGCGAGATATGGGAGTTGGAAGTTATGGAATGGTTGAGAAACCATCAAAGTTTTCGCAAGTCTGATCCACGAAACCAATAACTACAATTGCCTAGGGCAAAAATACACATACCGATGTAATCGGGAGAGTTTCTACTTTCAGATGCAGCAGGAATTTCTCGAGTTCGTCAATCCGTTCGCGAGATATGGGAGTTTGAAGTTAAGGAATGGTTGAGAAACAATCAACATTTTCACAAGCCTGATACTCGAAACCAAGAACTTCTATTGCCTAGGGCAGAAATACACATACCGTTGTAATCGGGCGAGTTTCTACTTTCAGATGCAACAGGAATTTCTCGATTTCGTCAATCCGTTCGCGACAGATGGGAGTTTGAAGTTATGGAATGGTTGAGAAACCATCAAAGCTTTCGCAAGTCTGATCCACGAAACCAATAACTACAATTGCCTAGGGCAAAAATACACATACCGTTGTAATCGGGAGAGTTTCTACTTTCAGATACAACAGGAATTTCTGGAGTTCGTCAATCCGTTCGCGAGATATGGGAGTTTGAAGTTAAGGAATGGTTGAGAAACCATCAAAATTTTCGCAAGTCTGATAGGCGAAACCAATAACTAAAAAGGCCTAGTGGAAAAATACATATACCGTTGTAGTCGGGCGAGTATCAGCTTTCAGATGCAACAGGAATTTCTCGTGTTCGTCAATCCGTTCGCGAGATATGCGAGTTTGAAGTTATGGAATGGTTGAGAAACCATCAAAGTTTTCGCAAGTCTGATCCACGAAACCAATAACTACAATAGCCTAGGGCAAAATAACACATACCGTTGTAATCGGGAGAGTTTCTACTTTCAGATGCAGCAGGAATTTCTCGAGTTCGTCAATCCGTTCGCGAGATATGGGAGTTTGAAATTAAGGAATGGTTGAGAAACCACCAAAATTTTCGCTGATTTGATTCTCGAAACCAATAACTGGAACGGCCTAGGGGAAAAGTACACTTACCGTTGAAATCGGGCGAGTTTCTGCTTTCAGATGCAATAGGAATTTCTCGAGTTCGTCAGTCCGTTCGCGACAGATGAGAGTTTGAAGTTATGGAATGGTTGAGAAACCATCAAAGCTTTCGCAAGTCTGATCCACGAAACCAATAACTACAATTGCCTAGGGCAAAAATACACATACCGTTGTAATCGGGAGAGTTTCTACTTTCAGATGCAACAGGAATTTCTGGAGTTCGTCAATCCGTTCGCGAGATATGGGAGTTTGAAGTTAAGGAATGGTTGAGAAACCATCAAAATTTTCGCAAGTCTGATAGGCGAAACCAATAACTAAAAAGGCCTAGTGGAAAAATACATATACCGTTGTAGTCGGGCGAGTATCAGCTTTCAGATGCAACAGGAATTTCTCGTGTTCGTCAATCCGTTCGCGAGATATGGGAGTTTGAAGTTAAGGAATGGTTGAGAAACCATCAAAATCTTCGCAAGTCTGATACTCGAAACCAAGAAATACTATTGCCTAGGGCAGAAATACACATACCGTTGTAATCGGGCGAGTTTCTACTTTCAGATGCAACAGGAATATCTCGATTTCGTCAATCCGTTCGCGAGATATGGGAGTTTGAAGTCAAGGAATGGTTGAGAAACCATCAAAATTTTCGCAAGTCTGATACGCGAAACCAGTAACTACAAAGGCCAAGTGGAAAAATACACATACCGTTGTAATCGGGCGAGTATCAGCTTTCAAATGCAACAGGAATTTCTCGAGTTCGTCAATCCGTTCGCGAGATACGGGAGTTTGAAGTTAAGGAATGGTTGAGAAACCATCAAAATTTTCGCAAGTCTGATTGGCGAAACCAATAACTAAAAAGACCTAGGGGAAAAATACACATACCGTTGTAATCGGGCGAGTATCAGCTTTCAGATGCAACAGGAATTTCTCGTGTTCGTCTATCCGTGCGCGAGATATGGGAGTTTGAAGTTATGGAATGGTTGAGAAACCATCAAAATTTTCGCAAGTCTGATAGGCGAAACCAACAACTAAAAAGGCCTAGGGGAAAAATACACATACCGTTGTAATCGGGCGAGTATCAGCTTTCAGATGCAACAGGAATTTCTCGTGTTCGTCTATCCGTTCGCGAGATATGGGAGTTTGAAATTAAGGAATGGTTGAGAAACCATCAAAATTTTCGCAAGTCTGATAGGCGAAACCAATAACTAAAAAGGCCTAGTGGAAAAATACATATACCGTTGTAGTCGGGCGAGTATCAGCTTTCAGATGCAACAGGAATTTCTCGTGTTCGTCAATCCGTTCGCGAGATATGCGAGTTTGAAGTTATGGAATGGTTGAGAAACCATCAAAGTTTTCGCAAGTCTGATCCACGAAACCAATAACTACAATAGCCTAGGGCAAAATAACACATACCGTTGTAATCGGGAGAGTTTCTACTTTCAGATGCAGCAGGAATTTCTCGAGTTCGTCAATCCGTTCGCGAGATATGGGAGTTTGAAATTAAGGAATGGTTGAGAAACCACCAAAATTTTCGCTGATTTGATTCTCGAAACCAATAACTGGAACGGCCTAGGGGAAAAGTACACTTACCGTTGAAATCGGGCGAGTTTCTGCTTTCAGATGCAATAGGAATTTCTCGAGTTCGTCAGTCCGTTCGCGACAGATGAGAGTTTGAAGTTATGGAATGGTTGAGAAACCATCAAAGCTTTCGCAAGTCTGATCCACGAAACCAATAACTACAATTGCCTAGGGCAAAAATACACATACCGTTGTAATCGGGAGAGTTTCTACTTTCAGATGCAACAGGAATTTCTGGAGTTCGTCAATCCGTTCGCGAGATATGGGAGTTTGAAGTTAAGGAATGGTTGAGAAACCATCAAAATTTTCGCAAGTCTGATAGGCGAAACCAATAACTAAAAAGGCCTAGTGGAAAAATACATATACCGTTGTAGTCGGGCGAGTATCAGCTTTCAGATGCAACAGGAATTTCTCGTGTTCGTCAATCCGTTCGCGAGATATGGGAGTTTGAAGTTAAGGAATGGTTGAGAAACCATCAAAATCTTCGCAAGTCTGATACTCGAAACCAAGAAATACTATTGCCTAGGGCAGAAATACACATACCGTTGTAATCGGGCGAGTTTCTACTTTCAGATGCAACAGGAATATCTCGATTTCGTCAATCCGTTCGCGAGATATGGGAGTTTGAAGTCAAGGAATGGTTGAGAAACCATCAAAATTTTCGCAAGTCTGATACGCGAAACCAGTAACTACAAAGGCCAAGTGGAAAAATACACATACCGTTGTAATCGGGCGAGTATCAGCTTTCAAATGCAACAGGAATTTCTCGAGTTCGTCAATCCGTTCGCGAGATACGGGAGTTTGAAGTTAAGGAATGGTTGAGAAACCATCAAAATTTTCGCAAGTCTGATTGGCGAAACCAATAACTAAAAAGACCTAGGGGAAAAATACACATACCGTTGTAATCGGGCGAGTATCAGCTTTCAGATGCAACAGGAATTTCTCGTGTTCGTCTATCCGTGCGCGAGATATGGGAGTTTGAAGTTATGGAATGGTTGAGAAACCATCAAAATTTTCGCAAGTCTGATAGGCGAAACCAATAACTAAAAAGGCCTAGGGGAAAAATACACATACCCTTGTAATCGGGCGAGTATCAGCTTTCAGATGCAACAGGAATTTCTCGTGTTCGTCTATCCGTGCGCGAGATATGGGAGTTTGAAGTTATGGAATGGTTGAGAAACCATCAAAGTTTTCGCAAGTCTGATCCACGAAACCAATAACTACAATTGCCTAGGGCAAAAATACACATACCGTTGTAATCGGGAGAGTTTCTACTTTCAGATGCAGCAGGAATTTCTCGAGTTCGTCAATCCGTTCGCGAGATATGGGAGTTTGAAGTTAAGGAATGTTTGAGAAACCATCAAAATTTTCACAAGTCTGATACTCGAAACCAAGAACTACTATTGCCTAGGGCAGAAATACACATACCGTTGTAATCGGGCGAGTTTCTACTTTCAGATGCAACAGGAATTTCTCGATTTCGTCAATCCGTTCGCGACAGATGGGAGTTTGAAGTTATGGAATGGTTGAGAAACCATCAAAGTTTTCGCAAGTCTGATCCTCGAAACCAATAACTACTATGGCCAAGGGGAAGAGTACACACACCATTGTAATCGGGCGAGTTTCTACTTTCAGATGCAACAGGAATTTCTCGAGTTCGTCAATCCGTTCGCGAGATATGAGTGTTTGAAGTTAAGGAATGGTGGAGAAGCAATCAAAATTTTCGCAAGTCTGATACTGGAAATCAATAACTACTATTGCCTAGGGCAGAAATACACATACCGTTGTAATCGGGCGAGTTTCTACTTTCAGATGCAACAGGAATTTCTCGAGTTCGTCAATCCGTTCGCGAGATATGGGAGTTTGAAGTTAAGGAACGCTTGGGAAACCATCAAAATTTTCGCAATTCTGATACTCGAAACCAATAACTACTGTGGCCTAGGGGAAAAGTACACACACCATTGTAATCGGGCGAGTTTCTACTTTCAGATGCAGCAGGAATTTCTCGAGTTCGTCAATCCGTTCGCGAGATATGGGAGTTTGAAATTAAGGAATGTTTGAGAAACCATCAAAATTTTCACACGTCTGATACTCGAAACCAAGAACTACTATTGCCTAGGGCAGAAATACACATACCGTTGTAATCGGGCGAGTTTCTACTTTCAGATGCAACAGGAATTTCTCGATTTCGTCAATCCGTTCGCGACAGATGGGAGTTTGAAGTTATGGAATGGTTGAGAAACCATCAAAATTTTCGCAATTCTGATACTCGAAACCAATAACTACTGTGGCCTAGGGGAAAAGTACACACACCATTGTAATCGGGCGAGTTTCTACTTTCAGATGCAACAGGAATTTCTCGCGTTCGTAAATCCGTTCGCGAGATATGGGAGTTTGAAGTTAAGGAATGGTTGAGAAGCCATCAAAATTTTCGCATGTCTGATACCCGAAATCAAGAACTACTATTGCCTAGGGCAAAAATACACATACCGTTCTAATCGGGAGAGTTTCTACTTTCAGATGCAACCGGAGTTTTTCGGATTCGTCAGTACGTTCGCGAAATATCGGAGTTTGGAGTTAAGAGATGGTTGAGAAACCATCAAAATTTTCGCTGGTCTGATACTCGAAACCAATAACTGGAATGGCCTAGGGGAAAAGTACACACACCATTGTAATCGGGCGAGTTTCTACTTTCAGATGCAACAGGAATTTCTCGCGTTCGTAAATCCGTTCGCGAGATATGGGAGTTTGATGTTAAGGAATGGTTGAGAAACCATCAAAATTTTCGCAAGTCTGATCCACGAAACCAATAACTACAATTGCCTAGGGCAAAAATACACATACCGATGTAATCGGGCCAGTTTCTACTTTCAGATGCAACAGGAATTTCTCGAGTTCGTCAATCCGTTCGCGAGATATGGGAGTTTGAAGTTAAGGAACGCTTGAGAAACCATCAAAATTTTCGCATGTCTGATACTCGAAATCAATAACTACTATGGCCTAGGGGAAAAGTACACACTCCATCGTAATCGGGCGAGTTTCTACTTTCAGATACAACAGGAATTTCACGAGTTCGTCAATCAGTTCCCGAGATATGGGAGTTTGAAGTTAAGGAATGGTTGAGAAACCATCAAAATCTTCGCAAGTCTGATACTCGAAACCAATAGCTACTATGGCCTAGGGGAAAAATACACATACCATTGTAATCGGGCCAGTTTCTACTTTCAGATGCAGCAGGAATTTCTCGAGTTCGTCAATCCGTTCGCGAGGTATGGGAGTTTGAAGTTAAGGAATGGTTGAGAAACCATCAAAATTTTCGCATGTCTGATACCCGAAACCAAGAACTACTATTGCCTAGGGCAGAAATACACATACCGTTGTAATCGGGCGAGTTTCTACTTTCAGATGCAACAGGAATTTCTAGATTTCGTCCATCCGTTCGCGAGATATGGGAACTTGAAGTCAAGGAATGGTTGAGAAACCACCAAAATTTTCGCAAGTCTGATGCGCGAAACCAATAACTACAATTGCCTAGGGCAAAAATACACATACCGTTGTAATCGGGAGAGTTTCTACTTTCAGATGCAGCAGGAATTTCTCGAGTTCGTCAATCCGTTCGCGAGATATGGGAGTTTGAAGTTAAGGAATGGTTGAGAAACCATCAAAATTTTCGCATGTCTGATACCCGAAACCAAGAACTACTATTGCCTAGGGCAGAAATACACATACCGTTGTAATCGGGCGAGTTTCTACTTTCAGATGCAACAGGAATTTCTAGATTTCGTCCATCCGTTCGCGAGATATGGGAGTTTGAAGTCAAGGAATGGTTGAGAAACCACCAAAATTTTCGCAAGTCTGATGCGCGAAACCAATAACTACAATTGCCTAGGGCAAAAATACACATACCGTTGTAATCGGGAGAGTTTCTACTTTCAGATGCAGCAGGAATTTCTCGAGTTCGTCAATCCGTTCGCGAGATATGGGAGTTTGAAGTTAAGGAATGGTTGAGAAACCATCAAAATTTTCGCATGTCTGATACCCGAAACCAAGAACTACTATTGCCTATGGCAGAAATACACATACCGTTGTAATCGGGCGAGTTTCTACTTTCAGATGCAACAGGAATTTCTCGATTTCGTCAATCCGTTCGCGAGATATGGGAGTTTGAAGTCAAGGAATGGTTGAGAAACCATCAAAATTTTCGCAAGTCTGATACGCGAAACCAGTAACTACAAAGGCCAAGTGGAAAAATACACATAGCGTTGTAATCGGGCGAGTATCAGCTTTCAAATGCAACAGGAATTTCTCGTGTTCGTCTATCCGTGCGCGAGATATGGGAGTTTGAAGTTATGGAATGGTTGAGAAACCATCAAAGTTTTCGCAAGTCTGATAGGCGAAACCAATAACTAAAAAGGCCTAGGGGAAAAATACACATACCGTTGTAATCGGGCGAGTATCAGCTTTCAGATGCAACAGGAATTTCTCGTGTTCGTCTATCCGTGCGCGAGATATGGGAGTTTGAAGTTATGGAATGGTTGAGAAACCATCAAAGTTTTCGCAAGTCTGATCCACGAAACCAATAACTACAATTGCCTAGGGCAAAAATACACATACCGATGTAATCGGGAGAGTTTCTACTTTCAGATGCAGCAGGAATTTCTCGAGTTCGTCAATCCGTTCGCGAGATATGGGAGTTTGAAGTTAAGGAATGGTTGAGAAACAATCAAAATTTTCACAAGTCTGATACTCGAAACCAAGAACTTCTATTGCCTAGGGCAGAAATACACATACCGTTGTAATCGGGCGAGTTTCTACTTTCAGATGCAACAGGAATTTCTCGATTTCGTCAATCCGTTCGCGACAGATGGGAGTTTGAAGTTATGGAATGGTTGAGAAACCATCAAAGCTTTCGCAAGTCTGATCCACGAAACCAATAACTACAATTGCCTAGGGCAAAAATACACATACCGTTGTAATCGGGAGAGTTTCTACTTTCAGATGCAACAGGAATTTCTGGAGTTCGTCAATCGGTTCGCGAGATATGGGAGTTTGAAGTTAAGGAATGGTTGAGAAACCATCAAAATTTTCGCAAGTCTGATAGGCGAAACCAATAACTAAAAAGGCCTAGTGGAAAAATACATATACCGTTGTAGTCGGGCGAGTATCAGCTTTCAGATGCAACAGGAATTTCTCGTGTTCGTCAATCCGTTCGCGAGATATGGGAGTTTGAAGTTAAGGAATGGTTGAGAAACCATCAAAATCTTCGCAAGTCTGATACTCGAAACCAAGAAATACTATTGCCTAGGGCAGAAATACACATACCGTTGTAATCGGGCGAGTTTATACTTTCAGATGCAACAGGAATATCTCGATTTCGTCAATCCGTTCGCGAGATATGGGAGTTTGAAGTCAAGGAATGGTTGAGAAACCATCAAAATTTTCGCAAGTCTGATACGCGAAACCAGTAACTACAAAGGCCAAGTGGAAAAATACACATACCGTTGTAATCGGGCGAGTATCAGCTTTCAAATGCAACAGGAATATCTCGAGTTCGTCAATCCGTTCGCGAGATACGGGAGTTTGAAGTTAAGGAATGGCTGAGAAACCATCAAAATTTTCGCAAGTCTGATTGGCGAAACCAATAACTAAAAAGACCTAGGGGAAAAATACACATACCGTTGTAATCGGGCGAGTATCAGCTTTCAGATGCAACAGGAATTTCTCGTGTTCGTCTATCCGTGCGCGAGATATGGGAGTTTGAAATTATGGAATGGTTGAGAAACCATCAAAGTTTTCGCAAGTCTGATCCTCGAAACCAATAACTACTATGGCCAAGGGGAAGAGTACACACACCATTGTAATCGGGCGAGTTTCTACTTTCAGATGCAACAGGAATTTCTCGAGTTCGTCAATCCGTTCGCGAGATATGAGTGTTTGAAGTTAAGGAATGGTGGAGAAGCAATCAAAATTTTCGCAAGTCTGATACTGGAAATCAATAACTACTATTGCCTAGGGCAGAAATACACATACCGTTGTAATCGGGCGAGTTTCTACTTTCAGGTGCAACAGGAATTTCTCGAGTTCGTCAATCCGTTCGCGAGATATGGGAGTTTGGAGTTAAGGAACGCTTGGGAAACCATCAAAATTTTCGCAATTCTGATACTCGAAACCAATAACTACTGTGGCCTAGGGGAAAAGTACACACACCATTGTAATCGGGCGAGTTTCTACTTTCAGATGCAGCAGGAATTTCTCGAGTTCGTCAATCCGTTCGCGAGATATGGGAGTTTGAAGTTAAGGAATGTTTGAGAAACCATCAAAATTTTCACAAGTCTGATACTCGAAACCAAGAACTACTATTGCCTAGGGCAGAAATACACATACCGTTGTAATCGGGCGAGTTTCTACTTTCAGATGCAACAGGAATTTCTCGATTTCGTCAATCCGTTCGCGACAGATGGGAGTTTGAAGTTATGGAATGGTTGAGAAACCATCAAAATTTTCGCAATTCTGATACTCGAAACCAATAACTACTGTGGCCTAGGGGAAAAGTACACACACCATTGTAATCGGGCGAGTTTCTACTTTCAGATGCAACAGGAATTTCTCGCGTTCGTAAATCCGTTCGCGAGATATGGGAGTTTGAAGTTAAGGAATGGTTGAGAAACCATCAAAATTTTCGCATGTCTGATACCCGAAATCAAGAACTACTATTGCCTAGGGCAAAAATACACATACCGTTCTAATCGGGAGAGTTTCTACTTTCAGATTCAACCGGAGTTTTTCGGATTCGTCAGTACGTTCGCGAAATATCGGAGTTTGGAGTTAAGAGATGGTTGAGAAACCATCAAAATTTTCGCTGGTCTGATACTCGAAACCAATAACTGGAATGGCCTAGGGGAAAAGTACACACACCATTGTAATCGGGCGAGTTTCTACTTTCAGATGCAACAGGAATTTCTCGCGTTCGTAAATCCGTTCGCGAGATATGGGAGTTTGATGTTAAGGAATGGTTGAGAAACCATCAAAATTTTCGCAAGTCTGATCCACGAAACCAATAACTACAATTGCCTAGGGCAAAAATACACATACCGATGTAATCGGGCCAGTTTCTACTTTCAGATGCAACAGGAATTTCTCGAGTTCGTCAATCCGTTCGCGAGATATGGGAGTTTGAAGTTAAGGAACGCTTGAGAAACCATCAAAATTTTCGCATGTCTGATACTCGAAATCAATAACTACTATGGCCTAGGGGAAAAGTACACACTCCATCGTAATCGGGCGAGTTTCTACTTTCAGATACAACAGGAATTTCACGAGTTCGTCAATCAGTTCCCGAGATATGGGAGTTTGAAGTTAAGGAATGGTTGAGAAACCATCAAAATCTTCGCAAGTCTGATACTCGAAACCAATAGCTACTATGGCCTAGGGGAAAAATACACATACCATTGTAATCGGGCCAGTTTCTACTTTCAGATGCAGCAGGAATTTCTCGAGTTCGTCAATCCGTTCGCGAGGTATGGGAGTTTGAAGTTAAGGAATGGTTGAGAAACCATCAAAATTTTCGCATGTCTGATACCCGAAATCAAGAACTACTATTGCCTAGGGCAAAAATACACATACCGTTCTAATCGGGAGAGTTTCTACTTTCAGATGCAACCGGAGTTTTTCGGATTCGTCAGTACGTTCGCGAAATATCGGAGTTTGGAGTTAAGAGATGGTTGAGAAACCATCAAAATTTTCGCTGGTCTGATACTCGAAACCAATAACTGGAATGGCCTAGGGGAAAAGTACACACACCATTGTAATCGGGCGAGTTTCTACTTTCAGATGCAACAGGAATTTCTCGCGTTCGTAAATCCGTTCGCGAGATATGGGAGTTTGATGTTAAGGAATGGTTGAGAAACCATCAAAATTTTCGCAAGTCTGATCCACGAAACCAATAACTACAATTGCCTAGGGCAAAAATACACATACCGATGTAATCGGGCCAGTTTCTACTTTCAGATGCAACAGGAATTTCTCGAGTTCGTCAATCCGTTCGCGAGATATGGGAGTTTGAAGTTAAGGAACGCTTGAGAAACCATCAAAATTTTCGCATGTCTGATACTCGAAATCAATAACTACTATGGCCTAGGGGAAAAGTACACACTCCATCGTAATCGGGCGAGTTTCTACTTTCAGATACAACAGGAATTTCACGAGTTCGTCAATCAGTTCCCGAGATATGGGAGTTTGAAGTTAAGGAATGGTTGAGAAACCATCAAAATCTTCGCAAGTCTGATACTCGAAACCAATAGCTACTATGGCCTAGGGGAAAAATACACATACCATTGTAATCGGGCCAGTTTCTACTTTCAGATGCAGCAGGAATTTCTCGAGTTCGTCAATCCGTTCGCGAGGTATGGGAGTTTGAAGTTAAGGAATGGTTGAGAAACCATCAAAATTTTCGCATGTCTGATACCCGAAACCAAGAACTACTATTGCCTAGGGCAGAAATACACATACCGTTGTAATCGGGCGAGTTTCTACTTTCAGATGCAACAGGAATTTCTAGATTTCGTCCATCCGTTCGCGAGATATGGGAGCTTGAAGTCAAGGAATGGTTGAGAAACCACCAAAATTTTCGCAAGTCTGATGCGCGAAACCAATAACTACAATTGCCTAGGGCAAAAATACACATACCGTTGTAATCGGGAGAGTTTCTACTTTCAGATGCAGCAGGAATTTCTCGAGTTCGTCAATCCGTTCGCGAGATATGGGAGTTTGAAGTTAAGGAATGGTTGAGAAACCATCAAAATTTTCGCATGTCTGATACCCGAAACCAAGAACTACTATTGCCTAGGGCAGAAATACACATACCCTTGTAATCGGGCGAGTTTCTACTTTCAGATGCAACAGGAATTTCTAGATTTCGTCCATCCGTTCGCGAGATATGGGAGTTTGAAGTCAAGGAATGGTTGAGAAACCACCAAAATTTTCGCAAGTCTGATGCGCGAAACCAATAACTACAATTGCCTAGGGCAAAAATACACATACCGTTGTAATCGGGAGAGTTTCTACTTTCAGATGCAGCAGGAATTTCTCGAGTTCGTCAATCCGTTCGCGAGATATGGGAGTTTGAAGTTAAGGAATGGTTGAGAAACCATCAAAATTTTCGCATGTCTGATACCCGAAACCAAGAACTACTATTGCCTAGGGCAGAAATACACATACCGTTGTAATCGGGCGAGTTTCTACTTTCAGATGCAACAGGAATTTCTCGATTTCGTCAATCCGTTCGCGAGATATGGGAGTTTGAAGTCAAGGAATGGTTGAGAAACCATCAAAATTTGCGCAAGTCTGATACGCGAAACCAGTAACTACAAAGGCCAAGTGGAAAAATACACATAGCGTTGTAATCGGGCGAGTATCAGCTTTCAAATGCAACAGGAATTTCTCGTGTTCGTCTATCCGTGCGCGAGATATGGGAGTTTGAAGTTATGGAATGGTTGAGAAACCATCAAAGTTTTCGCAAGTCTGATAGGCGAAACCAATAACTAAAAAGGCCTAGGGGAAAAATACACATACCGTTGTAATCGGGCGAGTATCAGCTTTCAGATGCAACAGGAATTTCTCGTGTTCGTCTATCCGTGCGCGAGATATGGGAGTTTGAAGTTATGGAATGGTTGAGAAACCATCAATGTTTTCGCAAGTCTGATCCACGAAACCAATAACTACAATTGCCTAGGGCAAAAATACACATACCGATGTAATCGGGAGAGTTTCTACTTTCAGATGCAGCAGGAATTTCTCGAGTTCGTCAATCCGTTCGCGAGATATGGGAGTTTGAAGTTAGGGAATGGTTGAGAAACAATCAAAATTTTCACAAGTCTGATACTCGAAACCAAGAACTTCTATTGCCTAGGGCAGAAATACACATACCGTTGTAATCGAGCGAGTTTCTACTTTCAGATGCAACAGGAATTTCTCGATTTCGTCAATCCGTTCGCGACAGATGGGAGTTTGAAGTTATGGAATGGTTGAGAAACCATCAAAGCTTTCGCAAGTCTGATCCACGAAACCAATAACTACAATTGCCTAGGGCAAAAATACACATACCGTTGTAATCGGGAGAGTTTCTACTTTCAGATGCAACAGGAATTTCTGGAGTTCGTCAATCGGTTCGCGAGATATGGGAGTTTGAAGTTAAGGAATGGTTGAGAAACCATCAAAATCTTCGCAAGTCTGATACTCGAAACCAAGAAATACTATTGCCTAGGGCAGAAATACACATACCGTTGTAATCGGGCGAGTTTCTACTTTCAGATGCAACAGGAATATCTCGATTTCGTCAATCCGTTCGCGAGATATGGGAGTTTTAAGTTAAGGAATGGTTGAGAAACCATCAAAATTTTCGCAAGTCTGATACTCGAAACCAATAACTATTATGGCCTAGGGCAAAATTACACATACCGTTGTAATCGGGCGAGTTTCTGCTTTCAGACGCAAAAGGATTTTCTCGAGTTCGTCAATTCGTTCGCGAGATATGGGAGTTTGAAGTTAAGGAATGGTTGAGAGACCATCAAAATTTTCGCAAGTCTGATACTTGACACCAGTAACTACTATGGCCTAGGGTAAAAGTACACACACCATTGTAATCGAGCGAGTTTCTACTTTCAGATGCAACAGGAACTTCTCGAGTTCGTCAAGCCGTGCGCGAGATATGGGGGTTTGAAGTTAAGGAACGCTTGAGAAACCATCCAAATTTTCGCAAGTCTGATACCCGAAACCAATAACTACAAAGGCCGAGGGGAAAAATACACACACCGTTGTAATCGGGCGAGTTTCTACTTTCAGGTGCAACAGGAATTTCTCGAGTTCGTCAATCCGTTCGCGAGATATGGGAGTTTGAAGTTAAGGAATGGTTGAGAAACCATCAAAATTTTCGCATGTCTTATACTCGAAGCAATAACTACTATGGCCTAGGGGAAAAGTACACACAACATTGTAATCGGGCGAGTTTCTACTTTCAGATGCAACAGGAACTTCTCGAGTTCGTCAATCCGTTCGCGAGATATGGGAGTTTGAAGTTAAGGAATGGTTGAGAAACCATCAAAATTTTCGCAAGTCTGATACTCGAAACCAATAACTATTATGGCCTAGGGCAAAATTACACATACCGTTGTAATCGGACGAGTTTCTGCTTTCAGATGCCAAAGGAATTTCTCGAGTTCGTCAATTCGTTCGCGAGGTATGGGAGCTTGAAGTTAAGGAATGGTTCTGAATCAATCAAAATTTTCGCAAGTCTGATACTCGAAACCAATAACTACAATTGCCTAGGGCAAAATTACACATACCGTTGTAATCGGGCGAGTTTCTGCTTTCAGATGCAATAGGAATTTCTCGAGTTCGTCCATCCGTTCGCGAGATATGGGAGTTGGAAGTTAAGGAATGGTTGAGAAACCATCAAAATTTTCGCTGGTCTGATACTCGAAACCAATAACTGGAATGGCCTAGGGGCAAAGTACACGCACCCTTGTAATCGGGCGAGTATCTACTTTCAGATGCAACAGGAATTTCTCGCGTTCGTAAATCCGTTCGCGAGATATGGGAGTTTGAAGTTAAGGAATGGTTGAGAAACCATCAAAATTTTCGCAAGTCTGATACTCGAAACCAATAACTACTATGGCCTAGGGCAAAATTACACATACCGTTGTAATCGGGCGAGTTTCTGCTTTCAGATGCCAAAGGAATTTCTCGAGTTCGTCAATTCGTTCGCGAGATATGGGAGCTTAAAGTTAAGGAATGGTTCTGAATCAATCAAAATTTTCGCAAGTCTGATACTCGAAACCAATAACTACTATGGCCTAGGGCAAAATTACACATACCGTTGTAATCGGGCGAGTCTCTGCTTTCAGATGCAATAGGAATTTCTCGAGTTCGTCAATCCGTTCGCGAGATATGGGAGTTGGAAGTTAAGGAATGGTTGAGAAACCATCAAAATTTTCGCTGGTCTGGTACTCGAAACCAATAACTGGAATGGCCTAGGGGAAAAGTACAATCACCATAGTAATCGGGCGAGTTACTACTTTCAGATGCAACAGGAATTTCTCGAGTTCGTCAATCCGTTCGCGAGATATGGGAGTTTGAATTTAAGGAATGGTTGAGAAACCACCAAAATTTTCGCTGATTTGATTCTCGAAATCAATAACTGGAACGGCCTAGGGGAAAAGTACACTTACCGTTGAAATCGGGCAAGTTTCTGCTTTCAGATGCAAAGGAATTTCTCGAGTCCGTCAATCCGTTCGCGAGATATGGGAGTTTGATGTTAAGGAATGGTTGAGAAACCATCAAAATTTTCGCATGTCTGATACTCGAAAGCAATAACTACTATGGCCTAGGGGAAAAGTACACACACCATTGTAATCGGGCGAGTTTCTACTTTCAGATGCAACAGGAACTTCTCGAGTTCGTCAAGCCGTGCGCGAGATATGGTGGTTTGAAGTTAAGGAACGCTTGAGAAACCATCAAAATTTTCGCAAGTCTGATACCCGAAACCAATAAGTACAAAGGCCGAGGGGAAAAATACACACACCGTTGTAATCGGGCGAGTTTCTACTTTCAGATGCAACAGGAATTTCTCGAGTTCGTCAATCCGTTCGCGAGATATTGGAGTTTGAAGTTAAGGAATGGTTGAGAAACCATCAAAATTTTCGCATGTCCGATACTCGAAGCAATAACTACTATGGCCTAGGGGAAAAGTACACACAACATTGTAATCGGGCGAGTTTCTACTTTCAGATGCAACAGGAACTTCACGAGTTCGTCAATCCGTTCGCGAGATATGGGAGTTTGAAGTTAAGGAATGGTTGAGAAACCATCAAAATTTTCGCAAGTCTGATACTCGAAACCAATAACTGGAATGGCCTTGGGGAAAAGTACACACACCATTGTAATCAGGCGTGTTTCTACTTTCAGATGCAACAGGAATTTCTCGAGTTCGTCAATCCGTTCGCGAGATATAGGAGTTTGAAGTTAAGGAATGCTTGAGAAACAATCAAAATTTTCGCAAGTCTGATACTCGAATCCAATAACTACTATGGCCTAGGGCAAAATTACACATACCGTTGTAATCGGGCGAGTTTCTGCTTTCAGACGCAACAGGAATTTCTCGAGTTCGTCAATTCGTTCGCGAGATATGGGAGTTTGAAGTTAAGGAATGGTTGAGAAACCAAAATTTTCGCATGTCTGATACTCGAAAGCAATAACTACTATGGCCTAGGGGAAAAGTACACACACCATTGTAATCGGGTGGGTTTCTACTTTCAGATTCAACAGGAATTTCTCGAGTTCGTCAATCCGTTCGCGAGATATGGGAGTTTGAAGTTAAGGAATGGTTGAGAAACCACCAAAATTTTCGCTGATTTGATACCCGAAACCAATAACTGGAATGACCTAGGGGAAAAGTACACACACCATTGTAATCGGGCGAGTTTCTACTTTCAGATGCAACAGGAATTTCTCGAGTTCGTCAATCCGTTCGCGAGATATGGGAGTTTGAAGGTAAGAAATGGTTGAGAAACCATCAAAATTTTCGCATGTCTGATACTCGAAGCAATAACTACTATGGCCTAGGGGAAAAGTACACAAAACATTGTAATCGGGCGAGTTTCTACTTTCAGATGCAACAGGAACTTCTCGAGTTCGTCAATCCGTTCGCGAGATATGGGAGTTTGAAGTTAAGGAATGGTTGAGAAACCATCAAAATTTTCGCAAGTCTGATACTCGAGACCAATAGCTACAATGGCCTACGGGAAAAATACACATAACGTTGGAATTGGGAGAGTTTCTACTGTCAGATGCAACAGAAATTATTCGGATTCGGTAATCCGTTCGCGAAATATCGGAGTTTTGATTTAAGAGATGGTTGAGAAACGATAAAAATTTTCGCTAGTCTGATATTCGATAACAATAACTGGAGTGGCCTAGGGGAAAAGTACACACAGCATTGTAATCGGGCGAGTTTCTAATATCAGATACAACAGGAATTTCTCGAATTCGTCAATCCGTTCGCGAGATGTGGTAGTTTGAAGTTAAGGAATGGTTGAGGAACCATCAAAATTTTCGCTGGTCTGATACACGAAACCAATAACTGGAATGGCCTAGGGGAAAAGTGCACAAACCGTTGTAATCGGGCGAGTTTCTGCTTTCAGATGCAACAGGAATTTCTCGAGTTCGTCAATCCGTTCGCGAGATATGGGAGTTTGTAGTTAAGGAATGGTTGAGAAACCATCAAAATTTTCGCAAGCCTGATACTCGAAACCAATAACTACTATTGCCTAGGGGAAAAGTACGCACACCATTGTAAACGGGCGAGTTTCTTCTTTCAGATACAACAGGAATATCTCGAGTTCGCCAATCCGTTCGCGAGGTATGGGAGTTTGAAGTTAAGGAATGGTTGAGAATCCATCAAAATTTTCGCTAGTCTGATACTCGAAACCAATAACTGAAATGGCCTAGGGGAAAAGTACACACACCATTGTAATCGGACGAGAATCTGCTTTCAGATGCTACAGGAATTTCTCGAGTTCGTCAATCCGTTCGCGAAATATCGGAGTTTTGATTTAAGAGATGGTTGAGAAACGATAAAAATTTTCGCAAGTCTGATATTCGATAACAATAACTGGAGTGGCCTAGGGGAAAAGTACACACAGCATTGTAATCGGGCGAGTTTCTACTATCAGATACAACAGGAATTTCTCGAATTCGTCAATCCGTTCGCGAGTTGTGGTAGTTTGAATTTAAGGAATGGTTGAGAAACCACCAAAATTTTCGCTGATTTGATTCTCGAAATCAATAACTGGAACGGCCTAGGGGAAAAGTACACTTACCGTTGAAATCGGGCAAGTCTCTGCTTTCAGATGCAATAGGAATTTCTCGAGTCCGTCAATCCGTTCGCGAGATATGGGAGTTTGATGTTAAGGAATGGGTGAGAAACCATTAAAATTTGCGCAAGTCTGATTCCAGAAACAAATAACTACAAAGGCCTAGGGGAAAAATACACATACCGTTGTAATCGGGCGAGTTTCTACTTTCAGATGCAACAGGAATTTCTCGAGTTCGTCAATCCGTTCGCGAGATATGGGAGTTTGAAGTTAAGGAACGCTTGAGCAACCATTAAAATTTTCGCAAGTCTGATACCGAAACCAATAACTACTATGGCCTAGGGGAAAAGTACACACACCATTGTAATCGGGCGAGTTTCTACTTTCAGCTTCGACAGGAATTTCTCGAGTTCGTCAATCCGTTCGCGAGATATGGGAGTTTTAAGTTAAGGACTGGTTGAGAAACCATCAAAATTTTCGCTTATTTGAAACTTGAAACCAATAACTACTATGGCCTAGGGGAAAAGTACACACACCATTGTAATCGGGCGAGTTTCTAATTTCAGATTCAACAGGAATTTCTCGAGTTCGTCAATCCGTTCGCGAGATATGGGAGTTTGAAGTTAAGGAATGGTTGAGAAACCCTCAAAATTTTCGCAAGTCTGATACTCGAAACCAATGACTGCTATGGCCTAGGGGAAAAGTACACACACCATTGAAATCGGGCGAGATTCTACTTTCAGATGCATCTGGAATTTCTCGAGTTCGTCAATCCGTTCGCGAGATATGGGAGTTTGAAGTTAAGGAACGCTTGAGCAACCATCAAAATTTTCGCAAGTCTGATACTCGAAACCAATAACTACTATAGCCTAGGGTAAAAGTACACACACCATTGTAATCGGGCGAGTTTCTCCTTTCAGATGCAACAGGAATTTCTCGAGTTCGTCAATCCGTTCGCGAGATATGGGAGTTTGAAGTTAAGGAACGCTTGAGCAACCATCAAAATTTTCGCAAGTCTGATACTCGAAACCAATAACTACTATGGCCTAGGGGAAAAGTACACACACCATTGTTATCGAGTGGGTTTCTACTTTCAGATGCAACAGGAATTTCTCGAGTTCGTCAATCCGTTCGCGAGATATGGGAGTTTGAAGTTAAGGAACGCTTGAGCAACCATCAAAATTTTCGCAAGTCTGATACCCGAAAGCAGTAACTACTATGGCCTAGGGGAAAAGTACACACACCATTGTAATCGGGCGAGTTTCTACTTTCAGATTCAACAGGAATTTCTCGAGTTCGTCAATCCGTTCGCGAGATATGGGAGTCTGAAGTTAAGGAATGGTTGAGAAACCATCAAAATTTTCGCTGATGTGATACTCGAAACCAATAACTGGAATGGCCTAGGGGAAAAGTACACACACCGTTGTAATCCGGCGAGTTTCTACTTTCCGATGCAACAGGAATTTCTCGAGTTCGTCAATCCTTTCGCGAGATATGGGAGTTTGAAGTTAAGGAACGCTTGAGCAACCATCAAAATTTTCACAAGTCTGATACTCGAAACCAATAACTACTAAGGTCTAGGGGAAAAGTGCACACACCATTGTAATCGGGCGAGTTTCTACTTTCAGATGCAACAGGAATTTCTCGAGTTCGTCAATCCGTTCGCGAGATATGGGAGTTTGAAGTTAAGGAACGCTTGAGCAACCATCAAAATTTTCGCAAGTCTGATACTCGAAACCAATAACTGCAATGGCCTAGGGGAAAAGTACACACACCATTGAAATCGGGCGAGATTCTACTTTCAGATGCAACTGGAATTTCTCGAGTTCGTCAATCCCTTCGCGAGATATGGGAGTTTGAAGTTAAGGAACGCTTGAGCAACCATCAAAATTTTCACAAGTCTGATACTCGAAACCAATAACTACTATGGCCTAGGGGAAAAGTACACACACCATTGTAATCGGACGAGTTTCTACTTTCAGCTTCGACAGGAATTTCTCGAGTTCGTCAATCCGTTCGCGAGATATGGGAGTCTGAAGTTAAGGAATGGTTGAGAAACCATCAAAATTTTCGCTGATTTGGTACTCGAAACCAATAATTGGAATGGCCTAGGGGAAAAGTACACACACCGTTGTAATCCGGCGAGTTTCTACTTTCAGATGCAACAGGAATTTCTCGAGTTCGTCAATCCGTTCGCGAGATATGGGAGTTTGAAGTTAAGGAACGCTTGAGAAACCATCAAAATTTTCGCAAGTCTGATACTCGAAACCAATAACTACTATGGCCTAGGGGAATAGTACACACACCATTGTTATCGGGTGTTTTTCTACTTTCAGATGCAACAGGAATTTCTCGAGTTCGTCAATCCGTTCGCGAGATATGGGAGTTTGAAGTTAAGGAACGCTTGAGCAACCATCAAAATTTTCGCAAGTCTGATACCCGAAACCAATAACTACTATGGCCTAGGGGAAAAGTACACACACCATTGTAATCGGACGAGTTTCTACTTTCAGCTTCGACAGGAATTTCTCAAGTTCGTCAATCCGTTCGCGAGATATGGGAGTTTGAAGTTAAGGAATGGTTGCGAAACCATCAAAATTTTCGCTGATTTGATACTTGAAACCAATAACTACTATGGCCTAGGGGAAAAGTACACACACCATTGTAATCGGGCGAGTTTCTACTTTCAGATTCAACAGGAATTTCTCGAGTTCGTCAATCCGTTCGCGAGATATGGGAGTTTGAAGTTAAGGAATGGTTGAGAAACCATCAAAATTTTCGCAAGTCTGATACTCGAAACCAATAACTGCTATGTCCTAGGGGAAAAGTACACACACCATTGAAATCGGGCGTGATTCTACTTTCAGATGCAACTGGAATTTCTCGAGTTCGTCAATCCGTTCGCGAGATATGGGAGTTTGAAGTTAAGGAACGCTTGAGCAACCATCAAAATTTTCGCAAGTCTGATACTCGAAACCAATAACTACTATGGCCTAGGGGAAAAGTAAACACACCATTGTAATCGGGCGAGTTTCTCCTTTCAGATGCAACAGGAATTTCTCGAGTTCGTCAATCCGTTCGCGAAATATGGGAGTTTGAAGTTAAGGAACGCTTGAGCAACCATCAATATTTTCGCAAGTCTGATACCCGAAACCAATAACTAGTATGGCCTAGGGGAAAAGTACACACACCATTGTAATCGGGCGAGTTTCTACTTTCAGATTCAACAGGAATTTCTCGAGTTCGTCAATCCGTTCGCGAGATATGGGAGTCTGAAGTTAAGGAATGGTTGAGAAACCATCAAAATTTTCGCTGATGTGATACTCGAAACCAATAACTGGAATGGCCTAGGGGAAAAGTACACACACCGTTGTAATCCGGCGAGTTTCTACTTTCCGATGCAACAGGAATTTCTCGAGTTCGTCAATCCTTTCGCGAGATATGGGAGTTTGAAGTTAAGGAACGCTTGAGCAACCATCAAAATTTTCACAAGTCTGATACTCGAAACCAATAACTACTAAGGTCTAGGGGAAAAGTGCACACACCATTGTAATCGGGCGAGTTTCTACTTTCAGATGCAACAGGAATTTCTCGAGTTCGTCAATCCGTTCGCGAGATATGGGAGTTTGAAGTTAAGGAACGCTTGAGCAACCATCAAAATTTTCGCAAGTCTGATACTCGAAACCAATAACTGCAATGGCCTAGGGGAAAAGTACACACACCATTGAAATCGGGCGAGATTCTACTTTCAGATGCAACTGGAATTTCTCGAGTTCGTCAATCCCTTCGCGAGATATGGGAGTTTGAAGTTAAGGAACGCTTGAGCAACCATCAAAATTTTCGCAAGTCTGATACTCGAAACCAATAACTACTATGGCCTAGGGGAAAAGTACACACACCATTGTAATCGGACGAGTTTCTACTTTCAGCTTCGACAGGAATTTCTCGAGTTCGTCAATCCGTTCGCGAGATATGGGAGTCTGAAGTTAAGGAATGGTTGAGAAACCATCAAAATTTTCGCTGATTTGGTACTCGAAACCAATAATTGGAATGGCCTAGGGGAAAAGTACACACACCGTTGTAATCCGGCGAGTTTCTACTTTCAGATGCAACAGGAATTTCTCGAGTTCGTCAATCCGTTCGCGAGATATGGGAGTTTGAAGTTAAGGAACGCTTGAGAAACCATCAAAATTTTCGCAAGTCTGATACTCGAAACCAATAACTACTATGGCCTAGGGGAATAGTACACACACCATTGTTATCGGGTGTTTTTCTACTTTCAGATGCAACAGGAATTTCTCGAGTTCGTCAATCCGTTCGCGAGATATGGGAGTTTGAAGTTAAGGAACGCTTGAGCAACCATCAAAATTTTCGCAAGTCTGATACCCGAAACCAATAACTACTATGGCCTAGGGGAAAAGTACACACACCATTGTAATCGGACGAGTTTCTACTTTCAGCTTCGACAGGAATTTCTCAAGTTCGTCAATCCGTTCGCGAGATATGGGAGTTTGAAGTTAAGGAATGGTTGCGAAACCATCAAAATTTTCGCTGATTTGATACTTGAAACCAATAACTACTATGGCCTAGGGGAAAAGTACACACACCATTGTAATCGGGCGAGTTTCTACTTTCAGATTCAACAGGAATTTCTCGAGTTCGTCAATCCGTTCGCGAGATATGGGAGTTTGAAGTTAAGGAATGGTTGAGAAACCATCAAAATTTTCGCAAGTCTGATACTCGAAACCAATAACTGCTATGTCCTAGGGGAAAAGTACACACACCATTGAAATCGGGCGTGATTCTACTTTCAGATGCAACTGGAATTTCTCGAGTTCGTCAATCCGTTCGCGAGATATGGGAGTTTGAAGTTAAGGAACGCTTGAGCAACCATCAAAATTTTCGCAAGTCTGATACTCGAAACCAATAACTACTATGGCCTAGGGGAAAAGTAAACACACCATTGTAATCGGGCGAGTTTCTCCTTTCAGATGCAACAGGAATTTCTCGAGTTCGTCAATCCGTTCGCGAAATATGGGAGTTTGAAGTTAAGGAACGCTTGAGCAACCATCAATATTTTCGCAAGTCTGATACCCGAAACCAATAACTAGTATGGCCTAGGGGAAAAGTACACACACCATTGTAATCGGGCGAGTTTCTACTTTCATATTCAACAGGAATTTCTCGAGTTCGTCAATCGGTTCGCGAGATATGGGAGTTTGAAGTTAAGGAACGCTTGAGCAACCATCAAAATTTTCGCTGATTTGATACCCGAAACCAATAACTGGTATGGCCTAGGGGAAAAGTACACACACCATTGTAATCCGGCGAGTTTCTACTTTCCGATGCAACAGGAATTTCTCGAGTTCGTCAATCCGTTCGCGAGATATGGGAGTTTGAAGCTACGGAACGCTTGAGCAACCATCAAATTTTTCGCAAGTCTGATACTCGAAACCAATAACTACAAAGGTCTAGGGGAAAAGTGCACACACCATTGTAATCGGGCGAGTTTCTACTTTCAGATGCAACAGGAATTTCTCGAGTTCGTCAATCCGTTCGCGAGATATGGGAGTTTGAAGTTAAGGAACGCTTGAGAAACCATCAAAATTTTCGCAAGTCTGATACTCGAAACCAATAACTACTATGGCCTAGGGCAAAATTACACAAACCGTTGTAATCGGGCGAGTTTCTACTTTCAGATGCAACAGGAATTTCTCGAATTCGTCAATCCGTTCGCGAGATATGGGAGTTTGAAGTTAAGGAATGGTTGAGAAACCACCAAAATTTTCGCTGATTTGATACTCGACACCAACAACCGGAATGGCCTAGGGGAAAAGTACACACACCATTGTTATCGGGTGGGTTTCTACTTTCAGATGCAACAGGAATTTCTCGAGTTCGTCAATCCGTTCGCGAGATATGGGAGTTTGAAGTTAAGGAACGCTTGAGCAACCATCAAAATTTTTGCAAGTCTGATACCCGAAACCAATAACTACTATGGCCTAGGGGAAAAGTACACACGCCATTGTAATCGGGCGAGTTTCTACTTTCATATTCAACAGGAACTTCTCGAGTTCGTCAATCCGTTCGCGAGATATGGGAGTTTGAAGTTAAGGAATGGTTGAGCAACTATCAAAATTTTCGCAAGTCTGATACTCGAAACCAATAACTGCAATGGCCTAGGGGAAAAGTACACACACCATTGAAATCGGGCGAGATTCTACTTTCAGATGCAACTGGAATTTCTCGAGTTCGTCAATCCCTTCGCAAGATATGGGAGTTTGAAGTTAAGGAACGCTTGAGCAAGCATCAAAATTTTCGCAAGTCTGATACTCGAAACCAATAACTGCTATGGCCTAGGGGAAAAGTACACACACCATTGAAATCGGGCGAGATTCTACTTTCAGATGCAACTGGAATTTCTCGAGTTCGTCAATCCGTTCGCGAGATATGGGAGTTTGAAGTTAAGGAACGCTTGAGCAACCATCAAAATTTTCGCAAGTCTGATACTCGAAACCAATAACTACTACGGCCTAGGGGAAAAGTACACACACCATTGTTATCGGGTGGGTTTCTACTTTCAGATGCAACAGGAACTTCTCGAGTTCGTCAATCCGTTCGCGAGATATGGGAGTTTGAAGTTAAGTAACGCTTGAGCAACCATCAAAATTTTCGCAAGTCTGATACCCGAAACCAATAACTACTATGGCCTAGGGGAAAAGTACACACACCATTGTTATCGGGCGAGTTTCTACTTTCATATTCAACAGGAACTTCTCGAGTTCGTCAATCCGTGCGCGAGATATGGGAGTTTGAAGTTAAGGAATGGTTGAGCAACCATCAAAATTTTCGCAAGTCTGATACTCGAAACCAATAACTGCAATGGCCTAGGGGAAAAGTACACACACCGTTGAAATCGGGCGAGATTCTACTTTCAGATGCAACTGGAATTTCTCGAGTTCGTCAATCCCTTCACAAGATATGGGAGTTTGAAGTTAAGGAACGCTTGAGCAAGCACCAAAATTTTCGCAAGTCTGATACTCGAAACCAATAACTGCTATGGCCTAGGGGAAAAGTACACGCACCATTGAAATCGGGCGAGATTCTTCTTTCAGATGCAACTGGAATTTTTCGAGTTCGTCAATCCGTTCGCGAGATATGGGAGTTTGAAGTTAAGGAACGCTTGAGCAACCATCAAAATTTTCGCAAGTCTGATACTCGAAACCAATAACTACTAAGGTCTAGGGGAAAAGTACACACACCATTGTTATCGGGTGGGTTTCTACTTTCAGATGCAACAGGAATTTCTCGAGTTCGTCAATCCGTTCGCGAGATATGGGAGTTTGAAGTTAAGGAACGCTTGAGCAACCATCAAAATTTTCGCAAGTCTGATACCCGAAACCAATAACTAGTATGGCCTAGGGGAAAAGTACACACACCATTGTAATCGGGCGAGTTTCTACTTTCAGATTCAACAGGAATTTCTCGAGTTCGTCAATCCGTTCGCGAGATATGGGAGTTTGAAGCTAAGGAACGCTTGAGCAACCATCAAAATTTTCGCAAGTCTGATACTCGAAACCAATAACTGCAATGGCCTAGGGGAAAAGTACACACACCATTGAAATCGGGCGAGATTCTACTTTCAGATGCAACTGGAATTTCTCGAGTTCGTCAATCCCTTCGCAAGAAATGGGAGTTTGAAGTTAAGGAACGCTTGAGCAAGCATCAAAATTTTCGCAAGTCTGATACTCGAAACCAATAACTGCTATGGCCTAGGGGAAAAGTACACACACCATTGTTATCGTGTGGGTTTCTACTTTCAGATGCAACAGGAACTTCTCGAGTTCGTCAATCCGTTCGCGAGATATGGGAGTTTGAAGTTAAGTAACGCTTGAGCAACCATCAAAATTTTCGCAAGTCTGATACCCGAAACCAATTACTATTATGGCCTAGGGGAAAAGTACACACACCATTGTAATCGGGCGAGTTTCTACTTTCAGCTTCGACAGGAATTTCTCGAGTTCGGCAATCCGTTCGCGAGATATGGGAGTTTGAAGTTAAGGAATGGTTGAGAAACCATCAAAATTTTCGCTGATTTGATACTCGAAACCAATAATTGGAATGGCCTAGGGGAAAAGTACACACACCGTTGTAATCCGGCGAGTTTCTACTTTCAGATGCAACAGGAATTTCTCGAGTTCGTCAATCCGTTCGCGAGATACGGGAGTTTGGAGTTAAGGAACGCTTGAGAAACCATCAAAATTTTCGCAAGTCTGATACTCGAAACCAATAACTACTATGGCCTAGGGGAAAAGTACACACACCATTGTTATCGGGTGGGTTTCTACTTTCAGATGCAATAGGAATTTCTCGAGTTCGTCAATCCGTTCGCGAGATATGGGAGTTTGAAGTTAAGGAACGCTTGAGCAACCATCAAAATTTTCGCAAGTCTGATACCCGAAACCAATAACTACTATGGCCTAGGGGAAAAGTACACACACCATTGAAATCGGGCGAGATTCTACTTTCAGATGCAACTGGAATTTCTCGAGTTCGTCAATCCCTTCGCAAGATATGGGAGTTTGAAGTGAAGGAACGCTTGAGCAAGCATCAAAATTTTCGCAAGTCTGATACTCGAAACCAATAACTGCTATGGCCTAGGGGAAAAGTACACACACCATTGAAATCGGGCGAGATTCTACTATCAGATGCAACTGGAATTTCTCGAGTTCGTCAATCCGTTCGCGAGATATGGGAGTTTGAAGTTAAGGAACGCTTGAGCAACCATCAAAATTTTCGCAAGTCTGATACTCGAAACCAATAACTACTAAGGTCTAGGGGAAAAGTACACACACCATTGTTATCGGGTGGGTTTCTACTTTCAGATGCAACAGGAATTTCTCGAGTTCGTCAATCCGTTCGCAAGATATGGGAGTTTGAAGTTAACGAACGCTTGAGCAAGCACCAAAATTTTCGCAAGTCTGATACTCGAAACCAATAACTGCTATGGCCTAGGGGAAAAGTACACGCACCATTGAAATCGGGCGAGATTCTTCTTTCAGATGCAACAGGAATTTTTCGAGTTCGTCAATCCGTTCGCGAGATATGGGAGTTTGAAGTTAAGGAACGCTTGAGCAACCATTAAATTTTTCGCAAGTCTGATACTCGAAACCAATAACTGCTATGGCCTAGGGGAAAAGTACACGCACCATTGAAATCGGGCGAGATTCTTCTTTCAGATGCAACTGGAATTTTTCGAGTTCGTCAATCCGTTCGCGAGATATGGGAGTTTGAAGTTAAGGAACGCTTGAGCAACCATCAAATTTTTCGCAAGTTTGATACTCGAAACCAATAACTGGAATGGCCTAGGGGAAAAGTACACACACCATTGTAATCCGGCGAGTTCCTACTTTCCGATGCAACAGGAATTTCTCGAGTTCGTCAATCCGTTCGCGAGATATGGGAGTTTGAAGTTAAGGAACGCTTGAGCAAGCATCAAAATTTTCGCAAGTCTGATACTCGAAACCAATAACTGCAATGGCCTAGGGGAAAAGTACACACACCATTGAAATCGGGCGAGATTCTACTTTCAGATGCAACTGGAATTTCTCGAGTTCGTCAATCCCTTCGCAAGATATGGGAGTTTGAAGTTAAGGAACGCTTGAGCAAGCATCAAAATTTTCGCAAGTCTGATACTCGAAACCAATAACTGCTATGGCCTAGGGGAAAAGTACACACACCATTGAAATCGGGCGAGATTCTACTATCAGATGCAACTGGAATTTCTCGAGTTCGTCAATCCGTTCGCGAGATATGGGAGTTTGAAGTTAAGGAACGCTTGAGCAACCATCAAAATTTTCGCAAGTCTGATACTCGAAACCAATAACTACTAAGGTCTAGGGGAAAAGTACACACACCATTGTTATCGGGTGGGTTTCTACTTTCAGATGCAACAGGAATTTCTCGAGTTCGTCAATCCGTTCGCAAGATATGGGAGTTTGAAGTTAAGGAACGCTTGAGCAAGCACCAAAATTTTCGCAAGTCTGATACTCGAAACCAATAACTGCTTTGGCCTAGGGGAAAAGTACACGCACCATTGAAATCGGGCGAGATTCTTCTTTCAGATGCAACTGGAATTTTTCGAGTTCGTCAATCCGTTCGCGAGATATGGGAGTTTGAAGTTAAGGAACGCTTGAGCAACCATCAAATTTTTCGCAAGTCTGATACTCGAAACCAATAACTGCTATGGCCTAGGGGAAAAGTACACGCACCATTGAAATCGGGCGAGATTCTTCTTTCAGATGCAACTGGAATTTTTCGAGTTCGTCAATCCGTTCGCGAGATATGGGAGTTTGAAGTTAAGGAACGCTTGAGCAACCATCAAATTTTTCGCAAGTTTGATACTCGAAACCAATAACTGGAATGGCCTAGGGGAAAAGTACACACACCATTGAAATCGGGCGAGATTCTTCTTTCAGATGCAACTGGAATTTTTCGAGTTCGTCAATCCGTTCGCGAGATATGGGAGTTTGAAGTTAAGGAACGCTTGAGCAAGCATCAAAATTTTCGCAAGTCTGATACTCGAAACCAATAACTACTAAGGTCTAGGGGAAAAGTACACACACCATTGTTATCGGGTGGGTTTCTAGTTTCAGATGCAACAGGAATTTCTCGAGTTCGTCAATCCGTTCGCGAGATATGGGAGTTTGAAGTTAAGGAACGCTTGAGCAACCATCAAAATTTTCGCAAGTCTGATACCCGAAACCAATAACTAGTATGGCCTAGGGGAAAAGTACACACACCATTCAAATCGGGCGAGATTCTACTTTCAGATGCAACTGGAATTTCTCGAGTTCGTCAATCCCTTCGCGAGATATGGGAGTTTGAAGTTAAGGAACGCTTGAGCAACCATCAAAATTTTCGCAAGTCTGATACTCGAAACCAATAACCACTAAGGTCTAGGGGAAAAGTGCACACACCATTGTAATCGGGCGAGTTTCTACTTTCAGATGCAACAGGAATTTCTCGAGTTCGTCAATCCGTTCGCGAGATATGGGAGTTTGAAGCTAAGGAACGCTTGAGCAACCATCAAAATTTTCGCAAGTCTGATACTCGAAACCAATAACTGCAATGGCCTAGGGGAAAAGTACACACACCATTGAAATCGGGCGAGATTCTACTTTCAGATGCAACTGGAATTTCTCGAGTTCGTCAATCCCTTCGCGAGATATGGGAGTTTGAAGTTAAGGAACGCTTGAGCAACCATCAAAATTTTCGCAAGTCTGATACTCGAAACCAATAACTACTAAGGTCTAGGGGAAAAGTACACACACCATTGTTATCGGGTGGGTTTCTACTTTCAGATGCAACAGGAATTTCTCGAGTTCGTCAATCCGTTCGCAAGATATGGGAGTTTGAAGTTAAGGAACGCTTGAGCAAGCACCAAAATTTTCGCAAGTCTGATACTCGAAACCAATAACTGCTATGGCCTAGGGGAAAAGTACACGCACCATTGAAATCGGGCGAGATTCTTCTTTCAGATGCAACAGGAATTTTTCGAGTTCGTCAATCCGTTCGCGAGATATGGGAGTTTGAAGTTAAGGAACGCTTGAGCAACCATTAAATTTTTCGCAAGTCTGATACTCGAAACCAATAACTGCTATGGCCTAGGGGAAAAGTACACGCACCATTGAAATCGGGCGAGATTCTTCTTTCAGATGCAACTGGAATTTTTCGAGTTCGTCAATCCGTTCGCGAGATATGGGAGCTTGAAGTTAAGGAACGCTTGAGCAACCATCAAATTTTTCGCAAGTTTGATACTCGAAACCAATAACTGGAATGGCCTAGGGGAAAAGTACACACACCATTGTAATCCGGCGAGTTCCTACTTTCCGATGCAACAGGAATTTCTCGAGTTCGTCAATCCGTTCGCGAGATATGGGAGTTTGAAGTTAAGGAACGCTTGAGCAAGCATCAAAATTTTCGCAAGTCTGATACTCGAAACCAATAACTACTAAGGTCTAGGGGAAAAGTACACACACCATTGTTATCGGGTGGGTTTCTAGTTTCAGATGCAACAGGAATTGCTCGAGTTCGTCAATCCGTTCGCGAGATATGGGAGTTTGAAGTTAAGGAACGCTTGAGCAAGCACCAAAATTTTCGCAAGTCTGATACTCGAAACCAATAACTGCTATGGCCTAGGGGAAAAGTACACGCACCATTGAAATCGGGCGAGATTCTTCTTTCAGATGCAACTGGAATTTTTCGAGTTCGTCAATCCGTTCGCGAGATATGGGAGTTTGAAGTTAAGGAACGCTTGAGCAACCATCAAAATTTTCGCAAGTCTGATACTCGAAACCAATAACTACTAAGGTCTAGGGGAAAAGTACACACACCATTGTTATCGGGTGGGTTTCTACTTTCAGATGCAACAGGAATTTCTCGAGTTCGTCAATCCGTTCGCGAGATATGGGAGTTTGAAGTTAAGGAACGCTTGAGCAACCATCAAAATTTTCGCAAGTCTGATACCCGAAACCAATAACTAGTATGGCCTAGGGGAAAAGTACACACACCTTTGTAATCGGGCGAGTTTCTACTTTCAGATTCAACAGGAATTTCTCGAGTTCGTCAATCCGTTCGCGAGATATGGGAGTTTGAAGCTAAGGAACGCTTGAGCAACCATCAAAATTTTCGCAAGTCTGATACTCGAAACCAATAACTGCAATGGCCTAGGGGAAAAGTACACACACCATTGAAATCGGGCGAGATTCTACTTTCAGATGCAACTGGAATTTCTCGAGTTCGTCAATCCCTTCGCAAGATATGGGAGTTTGAAGTTAAGGAACGCTTGAGCAAGCATCAAAATTTTCGCAAGTCTGATACTCGAAACCAATAACTGCTATGGCCTAGGGGAAAAGTACACACACCATTGAAATCGGGCGAGTTTCTACTTTCAGATGCAACAGGAATTTCTCGAGTTCGTCAATCCGTTCGCGAGATACGGGAGTTTGGAGTTAAGGAACGCTTGAGAAACCATCAAAATTTTCGCAAGTCTGATACTCGAAACCAATAACTACTATGGCCTAGGGGAAAAGTACACACACCATTGTTATCGGGTGGGTTTCTACTTTCAGATGCAATAGGAATTTCTCGAGTTCGTCAATCCGTTCGCGAGATATGGGAGTTTGAAGTTAAGGAACGCTTGAGCAACCATCAAAATTTTCGCAAGTCTGATACCCGAAACCAGTAACTACTATGGCCTAGGGGAAAAGTACACACACCATTGTAATCGGGCGAGTTTCTACTTTCATATTCAACAGGAACTTCTCGAGTTCGTCAATCCGTTCGCGAGATATGGGAGTTTGAAGTTAAGGAATGGTTGAGCAACCATCAAAATTTTCGCAAGTCTGATACTCGAAACCAATAACTGCTATGGCCTAGGGGAAAAGTAAACACACCATTGAAATCGGGCGAGTTTCAACTTTCAGATTCAACAGGAATTTCTCGAGTTCGTCAATCCGTTCGCGAGATATGGGAGTTTGAAGCTAAGGAACCCGTGAGCAACCATCAAATTTTTCGCAAGTCTGATACTCGAAACCAATAACTGGAATGGCCCAGGGGAAAAGTACACACACCATTGTAATCGGGCGAGTTTCTACTTTCATATTCAACAGGAACTTCTCGAGTTCGTCAATCCGTTCGCGAGATATGGGAGTTTGAAGTTAGGGAATGGTTGAGCAACCATCAAAATTTTCGCAAGTCTGATACTCGAAACCAATAACTGCAATGGCCTAGTGGAAAAGTACACACACCATTGAAATCGGGCGAGATTCCACTTTCAGATGCAACTGGAATTTCTCGAGTTCGTCAATCCGTTCGCGAGATATGGGAGTTTGAAGTTAAGGAACGCTTGAGCAACCATCAAAATTTTCGCAAGTCTGATACTCGAAACCAATAACTACTAAGGTCTAGGGGAAAAGTACACACACCATTGTTATCGGGTGGGTTTCTACTTTCAGATGCAACAGGAATTTCTCGAGTTCGTCAATCCGTTCGCAAGATATGGGAGTTTGAAGTTAAGGAACGCTTGAGCAAGCACCAAAATTTTCGCAAGTCTGATACTCGAAACCAATAACTGCTATGGCCTAGGGGAAAAGTACACGCACCATTGAAATCGGGCGAGATTCTTCTTTCAGATGCAACAGGAATTTTTCGAGTTCGTCAATCCGTTCGCGAGATATGGGAGTTTGAAGTTAAGGAACGCTTGAGCAACCATTAAATTTTTCGCAAGTCTGATACTCGAAACCAATAACTGCTATGGCCTAGGGGAAAAGTACACGCACCATTGAAATCGGGCGAGATTCTTCTTTCAGATGCAACTGGAATTTTTCGAGTTCGTCAATCCGTTCGCGAGATATGGGAGCTTGAAGTTAAGGAACGCTTGAGCAACCATCAAATTTTTCGCAAGTTTGATACTCGAAACCAATAACTGGAATGGCCTAGGGGAAAAGTACACACACCATTGTAATCCGGCGAGTTCCTACTTTCCGATGCAACAGGAATTTCTCGAGTTCGTCAATCCGTTCGCGAGATATGGGAGTTTGAAGTTAAGGAACGCTTGAGCAAGCATCAAAATTTTCGCAAGTCTGATACTCGAAACCAATAACTACTAAGGTCTAGGGGAAAAGTACACACACCATTGTTATCGGGTGGGTTTCTAGTTTCAGATGCAACAGGAATTGCTCGAGTTCGTCAATCCGTTCGCGAGATATGGGAGTTTGAAGTTAAGGAACGCTTGAGCAAGCACCAAAATTTTCGCAAGTCTGATACTCGAAACCAATAACTGCTATGGCCTAGGGGAAAAGTACACGCACCATTGAAATCGGGCGAGATTCTTCTTTCAGATGCAACTGGAATTTTTCGAGTTCGTCAATCCGTTCGCGAGATATGGGAGTTTGAAGTTAAGGAACGCTTGAGCAACCATCAAAATTTTCGCAAGTCTGATACTCGAAACCAATAACTACTAAGGTCTAGGGGAAAAGTACACACACCATTGTTATCGGGTGGGTTTCTACTTTCAGATGCAACAGGAATTTCTCGAGTTCGTCAATCCGTTCGCGAGATATGGGAGTTTGAAGTTAAGGAACGCTTGAGCAACCATCAAAATTTTCGCAAGTCTGATACCCGAAACCAATAACTAGTATGGCCTAGGGGAAAAGTACACACACCTTTGTAATCGGGCGAGTTTCTACTTTCAGATTCAACAGGAATTTCTCGAGTTCGTCAATCCGTTCGCGAGATATGGGAGTTTGAAGCTAAGGAACGCTTGAGCAACCATCAAAATTTTCGCAAGTCTGATACTCGAAACCAATAACTGCAATGGCCTAGGGGAAAAGTACACACACCATTGAAATCGGGCGAGATTCTACTTTCAGATGCAACTGGAATTTCTCGAGTTCGTCAATCCCTTCGCAAGATATGGGAGTTTGAAGTTAAGGAACGCTTGAGCAAGCATCAAAATTTTCGCAAGTCTGATACTCGAAACCAATAACTGCTATGGCCTAGGGGAAAAGTACACACACCATTGAAATCGGGCGAGTTTCTACTTTCAGATGCAACAGGAATTTCTCGAGTTCGTCAATCCGTTCGCGAGATACGGGAGTTTGGAGTTAAGGAACGCTTGAGAAACCATCAAAATTTTCGCAAGTCTGATACTCGAAACCAATAATTACTATGGCCTAGGGGAAAAGTACGCACACCATTGTTATCGGGTGGGTTTCTACTTTCAGATGCAATAGGAATTTCTCGAGTTCGTCAATCCGTTCGCGAGATATGGGAGTTTGAAGTTAAGGAACGCTTGAGCAACCATCAAAATTTTCGCAAGTCTGATACCCGAAACCAGTAGCTACTATGGCCTAGGGGAAAAGTACACACACCATTGTAATCGGGCGAGTTTCTACTTTCATATTCAACAGGAACTTCTCGAGTTCGTCAATCCGTTCGCGAGATATGGGAGTTTGAAGTTAAGGAATGGTTGAGCAACCATCAAAATTTTCGCAAGTCTGATACTCGAAACCAATAACTGCAATGGCCTAGTGGAAAAGTACACACACCATTGAAATCGGGCGAGATTCCACTTTCAGATGCAACTGGAATTTCTCGAGTTCGTCAATCCGTTCGCGAGATATGGGAGTTTGAAGTTAAGGAACGCTTGAGCAACCATCAAAATTTTCGCAAGTCTGATACCCGAAACCAATAACTAGTATGGCCTAGGGGAAAAGTACACACACCATTGAAATCGGGCGAGATTCTACTTTCAGATGCAACTGGAATTTCTCGAGTTCGTCAATCCCTTCGCGAGATATGGGAGTTTGAAGTTAAGGAACGCTTGAGCAAACATCAAAATTTTCGCAAGTCTGATACTCGAAACCAATAACCACTAAGGTCTAGGGGAAAAGTGCACACACCATTGTAATCGGGCGAGTTTCTACTTTCAGATGCAAGAGGAATTTCTCGAGTTCGTGAATCCGTTCGCGGGATATGGGAGTTTGAAGTTAAGGAACGCTTGAGCAACCATCAAAATTTTCGCAAGTCTGATACTCGAAACCAATAACTGCAATGGCCTAGGGGAAAAGTACACACACCATTGTTATCGGGTGGGTTTCTACTTTCAGATGCAACAGGAATTTCTCGAGTTCGTCAATCCGTTCGCGAGATATGAGTGTTTGAAGTTAAGGAATGGTTGAGAAACCATCAAAATTTTCGCTGATTTGATACTCGAAACCAATAACTGGAATGGCCTAGGGGAAAAGTACACAAACCATTGTAATCCGGCGAGTTTCTACTTTCCGATGCAACAGGAATTTCTCGAGTTCGTCAATCCGTTCGCGAGATATGGGAGTTTGAAGTTAAGGAACGCTTGAGCAACCATCAAAATTTTCGCAAGTCTGATACCCGAAACCAATAACTACTATGGCCTAGGGGAAAAGTACACACACCATTGTAATCGGGCGAGTTTCTACTTTCAGCTTCGACAGGAATTTCTCTAGTTCGTCAATCCGTTCGCGAGATATGGGAGTTTGAAGTTAAGGAATGGTTGAGAAACCATCAAAATTTTCGCTGATTTGATACTCGAAACCAATAATTGTAATGGCCTAGGGGAAAACTACACACACCGTTGTAATCCGGCGAGTTTCTACTTTCAGATGCAACAGGAATTTCTCGAGTTCGTCAATCCGTTCGCGAGATACGGGAGTTTGAAGTTAAGGAACGCTTGAGAAACCATCAAAATTTTCGCAAGTCTGATACTCGAAACCAATAACTACTATGGCCTAGGGGAAAAGGACACACACCACTGTTATCGGGTGGGTTTCTACTGTCAGATGCAACAGGAATTTCTCGAGTTCGTCAATCCGTTCGCGAGATATGGGAGTTTGAAGTTAAGGAACGCTTGAGCAACCATCAAAATTTTCGCAAGTCTGATACCCGAAACCAATAACTACTATGGCCTAGGGGAAAAGTACACAAACCATTGTAATCGGGCGAGTTTCTACTTTCATATTCAACAGGAACTTCTCGAGTTCGTCAATCCGTTCGCGAGATATGGGAGTTTGAAGTTAAGGAATGGTAGAGCAACCATCAAAATTTTCGCAAGTCTGATACTCGAAACCAATAACTGCAATGGCCTAGGGGAAAAGTACACACACCATTGAAATCGGGCGAGATTCTACTTTCAGATGCAACTGGAAATTCTCGAGTTCGTCAATCCGTTCGCGAGATATGGGAGTTTGAAGTTAAGGAACGCTTGAGCAACCATCAAAATTTTCGCAAGTCTGATACTCGAAACCAATAACTACTAAGGTCTAGGGGAAAAGTACACACACCATTGTTATCGAGTGGGTTTCTACTTTCAGATGCAACAGGAATTTCTCGAGTTCGTCAATCCGTTCGCGAGATATGGGAGTTTGAAGTTAAGGAACGCTTGAGCAACCATCAAAATTTTCGCAAGTCTGATACCCGAAACCAATAACTACTATGGCCTAGGGGAAAAGTACACACACCATTGTAATCCGGCGAGTTCCTACTTTCCGATGCAACAGGAATTTCTCGAGTTCGTCAATCCGTTCGCGAGATATGGGAGTTTGAAGTTAAGGAACGCTTGAGCAACCATCAAAATTTTCGCAAGTCTGATACTCGAAACCATTAACTACTAAGGTCTAGGGGAAAAGTACACACCCCATTGTTATCGGGTGGGTTTCTACTTTCAGATGCAACAGGAATTTCTCGAGTTCGTCAATCCGTTCAGGAGATATGGGAGTTTGAAGTTAAGGAACGCTTGAGCAACCATCAAAATTTTCGCAAGTCTGATACCCGAAACCAATAACTAGTATGTCCTAGGGGAAAAGTACACACACCATTGAAATCGGGCGAGATTCTACTTTCAGATGCAACTGGAATTTCTCGAGGTCGTCAATCCCTTCGCGAGATATGGGACTTTGAAGTTAAGGAACGCTTGAGCAACCATCAAAATTTTCGCAAGTCTGATACTCGAAACCAATAACCACTAAGGTCTAGGGGAAAAGTGCACACACCATTGTAATCGGGCGAGTTTCTACTTTCAGATGCAACAGGAATTTCTCGAGTTCGTGAATCCGTTCGCGGGATATGGGAGTTTGAAGTTAAGGAACGCTTGAGCAACCATCAAAATTTTCGCAAGTCTGATACTCGAAACCAATAACTGCACTGGCCCAGGGGAAAAGTACACACACCATTGTTATCGGGTGGGTTTCTACTTTCAGATGCAACAGGAATTTCTCGAGTTCGTCAATCCGTTCGCGAGATATGGGAGTTTGAAGTTAACGAACGCTTGAGCAACCATCAAAATTTTCGCAAGTCTGATACCCGAAACCAATAACTACTATGGCCTAGGGGAAAAGTACACAAACCATTGTAATCGGGCGAGTTTCTACTTTCATATTCAACAGGAACTTCTCGAGTTCGTCAATCCGTTCGCGAGATATGGGAGTTTGAAGTTAAGGAATGGTAGAGCAACCATCAAAATTTTCGCAAGTCTGATACTCGAAACCAATAACTGCAATGGCCTAGGGGAAAAGTACACACACCATTGAAATCGGGCGAGATTCTACTTTCAGATGCAACTGGAAATTCTCGAGTTCGTCAATCCGTTCGCGAGATATGGGAGTTTGAAGTTAAGGAACGCTTGAGCAACCATCAAAATTTTCGCAAGTCTGATACTCGAAACCAATAACTACTAAGGTCTAGGGGAAAAGTACACACACCATTGTTATCGAGTGGGTTTCTACTTTCAGATGCAACAGGAATTTCTCGAGTTCGTCAATCCGTTCGCGAGATATGGGAGTTTGAAGTTAAGGAACGCTTGAGCAACCATCAAAATTTTCGCAAGTCTGATACCCGAAACCAATAACTAGTATGGCCTAGGGGAAAAGTACACACACCATTGTAATCGGGCGAGTTTCTACTTTCAGATTCAACAGGAATTTCTCGAGTTCGTCAATCCGTTCGCGAGATATGGGAGTTTGAAGTTAAGGAACGCTTGAGCAACCATCAAAATTTTCGCTGATTTGATACTCGAAACCAATAACTGGAATGGCCTAGGGGAAAAGTACACACACCATTGTAATCCGGCGGGTTTCTATTTTCCGATGCAACAGGAATTTCTCGAGTTCGTCAATCCGTTCGCGAGATATGGGAGTTTGAAGCTAAGGAACGCTGGAGCAACCATCAAATTTTTCGCAAGTCTGATACTCGAAACCAATAACTACAAAGGTCTAGGGGAAAAGTGCACACACCATTGTAATCGGGCGAGTTTCTACTTTCAGATGCAACAGGAATTTCTCGAGTTCGTGAATCCGTTCGCGAGATATGGGAGTTTGAAGTTAAGGAACGCTTGAGCAACCATTAAAATTTTCGCAAGTCTGATACTCGAAAGCAATAACTACTATGGCCTAGGGGAAAAGTACACACACCATTGTAATCGGTCGAGTTTCTACTTTCAGATGCAACAGGAATTTCTCGAGTTCGTCAATCCGTTCGCTAGATACGGGAGTTTGGAGTTAAGGAACGCTTGAGAAACCATCAAAATTTTCGCAAGTCTGATACTCGAAACCAATAACTACTATGGCCTAGGGGAAAAGTACACACACCATTGTTATCGGGTGGGTTTCTACTTTCAGATGCAATAGGAATTTCTCGAGTTCGTCAATCCGTTCGCGAGATATGGGAGTTTGAAGTTAAGGAACGCTTGAGCAACCATCAAAATTTTCGCAAGTCTGATACCCGAAACCAGTAACTACTATGGCCTAGGGGAAAAGTACACACACCATTGAAATCGGGCGAGTTTCTACTTTCATATTCAACAGGAACTTCTCGAGTTCACAATCCGTTCGCGAGATATGGGAGTTTGAAGTTAAGGAATGGTTGAGCAACCATCAAAATTTTCGCAAGTCTGATACTCGAAACCAATAACTGCTATGGCCTAGGGGAAAAGTAAACACACCATTGAAATCGGGCGAGATTCTTCTTTCAGATGCAACTGGAATTTCTCGAGTTCGTCAATCCGTTCGCGAGATATGGGAGTTTGAAGTTAAGGAACGCTTGAGCAACCATCAAAATTTTCGCAAGTCTGATACTCGAAACCAATAACTACTAAGGTCTAGGGGAAAAGTACACACACCATTGTTATCGGGTGGGTTTCTACTTTCAGATGCAACAGGAATTTCTCGAGTTCGTCAATCCGTTCGCGAGATATGGGAGTTTGAAGTTAAGGAACGCTTGAGCAACCATCAAAATTTTCGCAAGTCTGATACCCGAAACCAATAACTAGTATGGCCTAGGGGAAAAGTACACACACCATTGTAATTGGGCGAGTTTCAACTTTCAGATTCAACAGGAATTTCTCGAGTTCGTCAATCCGTTCGCGAGATATGGGAGTTTGAAGCTAAGGAACCCTTGAGCAACCATCAAATTTTTCGCAAGTCCGATACTCGAAACCAATAACTGGAATGGCCCAGGGGAAAAGTACACACACCATTGTAATCGGGCGAGTTTCTACTTTCATATTCAACAGGAACTTCTCGAGTTCGTCAATCCGTTCGCGAGATATGGGAGTTTGAAGTTAAGGAATGGTTGAGCAACCATCAAAATTTTCGCAAGTCTGATACTCGAAACCAATAACTGCAATGGCCTAGGGGAAAAGTACACACACCATTGAAATCGGGCGAGATTCCACTTTCAGATGCAACTGGAATTTCTCGAGTTCGTCAATCCCTTCGCAAGATATGGGAGTTTGAAGTTAAGGAACGCTTGAGCAAGCATCAAAATTTTCGCAAGTCTGATACTCGAAACCAATAACTGCTATGGCCTAGGGGAAAAGTACACACACCATTGAAATCGGGCGAGATTCTACTTTCAGATGCAACTGGAATTTCTCGAGTTCGTCAATCCGTTCGCGAGATATGGGAGTTTGAAGTTAAGGAACGCTTGAGCAACCATCAAAATTTTCGCAAGTCTGATACTCGAAACCAATAACTACTAAGGTCTAGGGGAAAAGTACACACACCATTGTAATCGGGCGAGTTTCTACTTTCAGATGCAACAGGAATTTCTCGAGTTCGTGAATCCGTTCGCGGGATATGGGAGTTTGAAGTTAAGGAACGCTTGAGCAACCATCAAAATTTTCGCAAGTCTGATACTCGAAACCAATAACTGCACTGGCCCAGGGGAAAAGTACACACACCATTGTAATCGGGCGAGTTTCTACTTTCAGCTTCGACAGGAATTTCTCTAGTTCGTCAATCCGTTCGCGAGATATGGGAGTTTGAAGTTAAGGAATGGTTGAGAAACCATCAAAATTTTCGCTGATTTGATACTCGAAACCAATAATTGTAATGGCCTAGGGGAAAACTACACACACCGTTGTAATCCGGCGAGTTTCTACTTTCAGATGCAACAGGAATTTCTCGAGTTCGTCAATCGGTTCGCGAGATACGGGAGTTTGAAGTTAAGGAACGCTTGAGAAACCATCAAAATTTTCGCAAGTCTGATACTCGAAACCAATAACTACTATGGCCTAGGGGAAAAGTACACACACCATTGTTATCGGGTGGGTTTCTACTTTCAGATGCAACAGGAATTTCTCGAGTTCGTCAATCCGTTCGCGAGATATGGGAGTTTGAAGTTAAGGAACGCTTGAGCAACCATCAAAATTTTCGCAAGTCTGATACCGGAAACCAATAACTACTATGGCCTAGGGGAAAAGTACACACACCATTGTAATCGGGCGAGTTTCTACTTTCATATTCAACAGGAACTTCTCGAGTTCGTCAATCCGTTCGCGAGATATGGGAGTTTGAAGTTAAGGAATGGTAGAGCAACCATCAAAATTTTCGCAAGTCTGATACTCGAAACCAATAACTGCAATGGCCTAGGGGAAAAGTACACACACCATTGAAATCGGTCGAGATTCTACTTTCAGGTGCAACCGGAATTTCTCGAGTTCGTCAATCCGTTCGCGAGATATGGGAGTTTGAAGTTAAGGAACGCTTGAGCAACCATCAAAATTTTCGCAAGTCTGATACTCGAAACCAATAACTACTATGGCCTAGGGGAAAAGTACACACACCATTGTAATCGGGCGAGTTTCTCCTTTCAGATGCAACAGGAATTTCTCGAGCTCGTGAATCCGTTCGCGAGATATGGGAGTTTGAAGTTAAGGAACGCTTGAGCAACCATCAAAATTTTCGCAAGTCTGATACTCGAAACCAATAACTACTATGGCCTAGGGGAAAAGTACAGACACCATTGTTATCGGGTGGGTTTCTACTTTCAGATGCAACAGGAACTTCTCGAGTTCGTCAATCCGTTCGCGAGATATGGGAGTTTGAAGTTAAGTAACGCTTGAGCAACCATCAAAATTTTCGCAAGTCTGATACCCGAAACCAATAACTACTATGGCCTAGGGGAAAAGTACACACACCATTGTAATCGGGCGAGTTTCTACTTTCAGCTTCGACAGGAATTTCTCGAGTTCGTCAATCCGTTCGCGAGATATTGGAGTTTGAAGTTAAGGAATGGTTGAGAAACCATCAAAATTTTCACTGATTTGATACTCGAAACCAATAATTGGAATGGCCTAGGGGAAAAGTACACACACCGTTGTAATCCGGCGAGTTTCTACTTTCAGATGCAACAGGAATTTCTCGAGTTCGTCAATCCGTTCGCGAGATACGGGAGTTTGGAGTTAAGGAACGCTTGAGAAACCATCAAAATTTTCGGAAGTCTGATACCCGAAACCAATAACTACTATGGCCTAGGGGAAAAGTACACACACCATTGTAATCGGGCGAGTTTCTCCTTTCAGATCCAATAGGAATTACTCGAGTTCGTCTATCCGTTCGCGAGATATGGGAGTTTGAAGATAAGGAACGCTTGAGCAACCATCAAAATTTTCGCTGATTTGATACTTGAAACCAATAACTACTATGGCCTAGGGGAAAAGTACACACACCATTGTAATCGGGCGAGTTTCTACTTTCAGATTCAACAGGAATTTCTCGAGTTCGTGAATCCGTTCGCGGGATATGGGAGTTTGAAGTTAAGGAACGCTTGAGCAACCATCAAAATTTTCGCAAGTCTGATACTCGAAACCAATAACTGCAATGGCCTAGGGGAAAAGTACACACACCATTGTTATCGGGTGGGTTTCTACTTTCAGATGCAACAGGAATTTCTCGAGTTCGTCAATCCGTTCGCGAGATATGGGAGTTTGAAGTTAAGGAACGCTTGAGCAACCATCAAAATTTTCGCAAGTCTGATACCCGAAACCAATAACTACTATGGCCTAGGGGAAAAGTACACACACCATTGTAATCGGGCGAGTTTCTACTTTCATATTCAACAGGAACTTCTCGAGTTCGTCAATCCGTTCGCGAGATATGGGAGTTTGAAGTTAAGGAATGGTAGAGCAACCATTAAATTTTTTCGCAAGTCTGATACTCGAAACCAATAACTGCAATGGCCTAGGGGAAAAGTACACACACCATTGAAATCGGTCGAGATTCTACTTTCAGATGCAACAGGAATTTCTCGAGTTCGTGAATCCGTTCGCGAGATATGGGAGTTTGAAGTTAAGGAACGCTTGAGCAACCATCAAAATTTTCGCAAGTCTGATACTCGAAACCAATAACTACTATGGCCTAGGGGAAAAGTACAGACACCATTGTTATCGGGTGGGTTTCTACTTTCAGATGCAACAGGAACTTCTCGAGTTCGTCAATCCGTTCGCGAGATATGGGAGTTTGAAGTTAAGTAACGCTTGAGCAACCATCAAAATTTTCGCAAGTCTGATACCCGAAACCAATAACTACTATGGCCTAGGGGAAAAGTACACACACCATTGTAATCGGGCGAGTTTCTACTTTCAGCTTCGACAGGAATTTCCCGAGTTCGTCAATCCGTTCGCGAGATATGGGAGTTTGAAGTTAAGGAATGGTTGAGAAACCATCAAAATCTTCACTGATTTGATACTCGAAACCAATAATTGGAATTGCCTAGGGGAAAAGTACACACACCGTTGTAATCCGGCGAGTTTCTACTTTCAGATGCAACAGGAAGTTCTCGAGTTCGTCAATCCGTTCGCGAGATACGGGAGTTTGGAGTTAAGGAACGCTTGAGAAACCATCAAAATTTTCGCAAGTCTGATACTCGAAACCAATTACTACTATGGCCTAGGGGAAAAGTACACACACCATTGTTATCGGGTGGGTTTCTACTTTCAGATGCAACAGGAATTTCTCGAGTTCGTCAATCCGTTCGCGAGATATGGGAGTTTGAAGTTAAGGAACGCTTGAGCAACCATCAAAATTTTCGGAAGTCTGATACCCGAAACCAATAACTACTATGGCCTAGGGGAAAAGTACACACACCAATGTAATCGGGCGAGTTTCTACTTTCATATTCAACAGGAACTTCTCGAGTTCGTCAATCCGTTCGCGAGATATGGGAGATTGAAGTTAAGGAACGCTTGAGCAACCATCAAAATTTTCGCAAGTCTGATAATCGAAACCAATAACTACTATGGCCTAGGGGAAAAGTACACACACCATTGTAATCGGGCGAGTTTCTCCTTTCAGATCCACTAGGAATTACTCGAGTTCGTCTATCCGTTCGCGAGATATGGGAGTTTGAAGATAAGGAACGCTTGAGCAACCATCAAAATTTTCGCTGATTTGATACTTGAAACCAATAACTACTATGGCCTAGGGGAAAAGTACACACACCATTGTAATCGGGCGAGTTTCTACTTTCAGATTCAACAGGAATTTCTCGAGTTCGTGAATCCGTTCGCGGGATATGGGAGTTTGAAGTTAAGGAACGCTTGAGCAACCATCAAAATTTTCGCAAGTCTGATACTCGAAACCAATAACTGCAATGGCCTAGGGGAAAAGTACACACACCGTTGTAATCGGGCGAGTTTCTACTTTCAGCTTCGACAGGAATTTCTCGAGTTCGTCAATCCGTTCGCGAGATATGGGAGTTTGAAGTTAAGGAACGCTTGAGCAACCATCAAAATTTTCGCAAGTCTGATACTCGAAACCAATAGCTACAATGGCCTAGGGCAAAAATACACACACCATTGTAATCGGGCGAGTTTCTACTTTCAGATTCAACAGGAATTTCTCGAGTTCGCCAATCCGTTCGCGAGATATGGGAGTTTGAAGTTAAGGAATGGTTGAGAAACCATCAAAATTTTCGCTGATTTGATACTCGAAACCAATAACTGGAATGGCCTAGGGGAAAAGTACACACACCATTGTAATCCGGCGAGTTTCTACTTTCCGATGCAACAGGAATTTCTCGAGTTCGTCAATCCGTTCGCGAGATATGGGAGTTTGAAGTTAAGGAACACTTGAGCAACCATCAATATTTTCGCAAGTCTGATAATCGAAACCAATAACTACTATGGCCTAGGGGAAAAGTACACACACCATTGTAATCGGGCGAGTTTCTCCTTTCAGATCCAATAGGAATTACTCGAGTTCGTCTATCCGTTCGCGAGATATGGGAGTTTGAAGTTAAGGATGGCTTGAGCAACCATCAAAATTTTCGCAAGTCTGATACTCGAAACCAATAACCACTAAGGTCTAGGGAAAAAGTGCACACACCATTGTAATCGGGCGAGTTTCTACTTTCAGATCCACTAGGAATTACTCGAGTTCGTCTATCCGTTCGCGAGATATGGGAGTTTGAAGATAAGGAACGCTTGAGCAACCATCAAAATTTTCGCTGATTTGATACTTGAAACCAATAACTACTATGGCCTAGGGGAAAAGTACACACACCATTGTAATCGGGCGAGTTTCTACTTTCAGATTCAACAGGAATTTCTCGAGTTCGTGAATCCGTTCGCGGGATATGGGAGTTTGAAGTTAAGGAACGCTTGAGCAACCATCAAAATTTTCGCAAGTCTGATACTCGAAACCAATAACTGCAATGGCCTAGGGGAAAAGTACACACACCGTTGTAATCGGGCGAGTTTCTACTTTCAGCTTCGACAGGAATTTCTCGAGTTCGTCAATCCGTTCGCGAGATATGGGAGTTTGAAGTTAAGGAACGCTTGAGCAACCATCAAAATTTTCGCAAGTCTGATACTCGAAACCAATAGCTACAATGGCCTAGGGCAAAAATACACACACCATTGTAATCGGGCGAGTTTCTACTTTCAGATTCAACAGGAATTTCTCGAGTTCGCCAATCCGTTCGCGAGATATGGGAGTTTGAAGTTAAGGAATGGTTGAGAAACCATCAAAATTTTCGCTGATTTGATACTCGAAACCAATAACTGGAATGGCCTAGGGGAAAAGTACACACACCATTGTAATCCGGCGAGTTTCTACTTTCCGATGCAACAGGAATTTCTCGAGTTCGTCAATCCGTTCGCGAGATATGGGAGTTTGAAGTTAAGGAACACTTGAGCAACCATCAATATTTTCGCAAGTCTGATAATCGAAACCAATAACTACTATGGCCTAGGGGAAAAGTACACACACCATTGTAATCGGGCGAGTTTCTACTTTCATATGCAACAGGAATTTCTCGAGTTCGTGAATCCGTTCGCGGGATATGGGAGTTTGAAGTTAAGGAACGCTTGAGCAACCATCAAAATTTTCGCAAGTGTGATACTCGAAACCAATAACTGCAATGGCCTAGGGGAAAAGTACACACACCATTGTTATCGGGTGGGTTTCTACTTTCAGATGCAACAGGAATTTCTCGAGTTCGTCAATCCGTTCGCGAGATATGGGAGTTTGAAGTTAAGGAACGCTTGAGCAACCATCAAAATTTTCGCAAGTCTGATACCCGAAACCAATAACCACTAAGGTCTAGGGAAAAAGTGCACACACCATTGTAATCGGGCGAGTTTCTACTTTCATATGCAACAGGAATTTCTCGAGTTCGTGAATCCGTTCGCGGGATATGGGAGTTTGAAGTTAAGGAACGCTTGAGCAACCATCAAAATTTTCGCAAGTGTGATACTCGAAACCAATAACTGCAATGGCCTAGGGGAAAAGTACACACACCATTGTTATCGGGTGGGTTTCTACTTTCAGATGCAACAGGAATTTCTCGAGTTCGTCAATCCGTTCGCGAGATATGGGAGTTTGAAGTTAAGGAACGCTTGAGCAACCATCAAAATTTTCGCAAGTCTGATACCCGAAACCAATAACTACTATGGCCTAGGGGAAAAGTACACACACCATTGTAATCGGGCGAGTTTCTACTTTCATACTCAACAGGAACTTCTCGAGTTCGTCAATCCGTTCGCGAGATATGGGAGTTTGAAGTTAAGGAATGGTAGAGCAACCATCAAAATTTTCGCAAGTCTGATACTCGAAACCAATAACTGCAATGGCCTAGGGGAAAAGTACACACACCATTGAAATCGGTCGAGATTCTACTTTCAGATGCAACTGGAATTTCTCGAGTTCGTCAATCCGTTCGCGAGATATGGGAGTTTGAAGTTAAGGAACGCTTGAGCAACCATCAAAATTTTCGCAAGTCTGATACTCGAAACCAATAACTACTATGGCCTAGGGGAAAAGTACACACACCATTGTAATCGGGCGAGTTTCTCCTTTCAGATGCAACAGGAATTTCTCGAGTTCGTGAATCCGTTCGCGAGATATGGGAGTTTGAAGTTAAGGAACGCTTGAGCAACCATCAAAATTTTCGCAAGTCTGATACTCGAAACCAATAACTACTATGGCCTACGGGAAAAGTACAGACACCATTGTTATCGGGTGGGTTTCTACTTTCAGATGCAACTGGAACTTCTCGAGTTCGTCAATCCGTTCGCGAGATATGGGAGTTTGAAGTTAAGTAACGCTTGAGCAACCATCAAAATTTTCGCAAGTCTGATACCCGAAACCAATAACTACTATGGCCTAGGGGAAAAGTACACACACCATGGTAATCGGGCGAGTTTCTACTTTCAGCTTCGACAGGAATTTCTCGAGTTCGTCAATCCGTTCGCGAGATATGGGAGTTTGAAGTTAAGGAATGGTTGAGAAACCATCAAAATTTTCACTGATTTGATACTCGAAACCAATAATTGGAATGGCCTAGGGGAAAAGTACACACACCGTTGTCATCCGGCGAGTTTCTACTTTCAGATGCAACAGGAATTTCTCGAGTTCGTCAATCCGTTCGCGAGATATGGGAGTTTGAAGTTAAGGAACGCTTGAGCAACCATCAAAATTTTCGCAAGTCTGATACCCGAAACCAATAACTACTATGGCCTAGGGGAAAAGTACACTCTCCATTGTAATCGGGCGAGTTTCTACTTTCAGCTTCGACAGGAATTTCTCGAGTTCGTCAATCCGTTCGCGAGATATGGGAGTTTGAAGTTAAGGAACGCTTGAGCAACCATCAAAATTTTCGGAAGTCTGATACCCGAAACCAATAACTACTATGGCCTAGGGGAAAAGTACACACACCAATGTAATCGGGCGAGTTTCTAATTTCATATTCAACAGGAACTTCTCGAGTTCGTCAATCCGTTCGCGAGATATGGGAGTTTGAAGTTAAGGAACGCTTGAGCAACCATCAAAATTTTCGCAAGTCTGATAATCGAAACCAATAACTACTATGGCCTAGGGGAAAAGTACACACACCATTGTAATCGGGCGAGTTTCTCCTTTCAGATCCAATAGGAATTACTCGAGTTCGTCTATCCGTTCGCGAGATATGGGAGTTTGAAGTTAAGGAACGCTTGAGCAACCATCAAAATTTTCGCAAGTCTGATACTCGAAACCAATAACTGCAATGGCCTAGGGGAAAAGTACACACACCATTGTTATCGGGTGGGTTTCTACTTTCAGCTTCGACAGGAATTTCTCTAGTTCGTCAATCCGTTCGCGAGATATGGGAGTTTGAAGTTAAGGAATGGTTGAGAAACCATCAAAATTTTCGCTGATTTGATACTCGAAACCAATAATTGTAATGGCCTAGGGGAAAACTACACACACCGTTCTAATCCGGCGAGTTTCTACTTTCAGATGCAACAGGAATTTCTCGAGTTCGTCAATCCGTTCGCGAGATACGGGAGTTTGAAGTTAAGGAACGCTTGAGAAACCATCAAAATTTTTGCAAGTCTGATACTCGAAACCAATAACTACTATGGCCTAGGGGAAAAGTACACACACCATTGTTATCGGGTGGGTTTCTACTTTCAGATGCAACAGGAATTTCTCGAGTTCGTCAATCCGTTCGCGAGATATGGGAGTTTGAAGTTAAGGAACGCTTGAGCAACCATCAAAATTTTGGCAAGTCTGTTACCCGAAACCAATAACTACTATGGCCTAGGGGAAAAGTACACTCTCCATGGTAATCGGGCGAGTTTCTACTTTCAGCTTCGACAGGAATTTCTCGAGTTCGTCAATCCGTTCGCGAGATATGGGAGTTTGAAGTTAAGGAATGGTTGAGAAACCATCAAAATTTTCGCTGATTTGATACTTGAAACCAATAACTACTATGGCCTAGGGGAAAAGTGCACACACCATTGTAATCGGGCGAGTTTCTACTTTCCGATGAAACAGGAATTTCTCGAGTTCGTCAATCCGTTCGCGAGATATGGGAGTTTGAAGTTAAGGAACGCTTGAGCAACCATCAAAATTTTCGCAAGTCTGATACTCGAAACCAATAACTACTATGACCTAGGGGAAAAGTACACACACCATTGTTATCGGGTGGGTTTCTACTTTCAGATGCAACAGGAATTTCTCGAGTTCGTCAATCCGTTCGCGAGATATGGGAGTTTGAAGTTAACGAACGCTTGAGCAACCATCAAAATTTTCGCAAGTCTGATACCCGAAACCAATAACTACTATGGCCTAGGGGAAAAGTACACAGACCATTGTAATCGGGCGAGTTTCTACTTTCAGCTTCGACAGGAATTTCTCTAGTTCGTCAATCCGTTCGCGAGATATGGGAGTTTGAAGTTAAGGAATGGTTGAGAAACCATCAAAATTTTCGCTGATTTGATACTCGAAACCAATAATTGTAATGGCCTAGGGGAAAACTACACACACCGTTGTAATCCGGCGAGTTTCTACTTTCAGATGCAACAGGAATTTCTCGAGTTCGTCAATCCGTTCGCGAGATACGGGAGTTTGAAGTTAAGGAACGCTTGAGAAACCATCAAAATTTTCGCAAGTCTGATACTCGAAACCAATAACTACTATGGCCTAGGGGAAAAGTACACACACCATTGTTATCGGGTGGGTTTCTACTTTCAGATGCAACAGGAATTTCTCGAGTTCGTCAATCCGTTCGCGAGATATGGGAGTTTGAAGTTAAGGAACGCTTGAGCAACCATCAAAATTTTCGCAAGTCTGATACCCGAAACCAATAACTACTATGGCCTAGGGGAAAAGTACACACACCATTGTAATCGGGCGAGTTTCTACTTTCAGCTTCGACAGGAATTTCTCTAGTTCGTCAATCCGTTCGCGAGATATGGGAGTTTGAAGTTAAGGAATGGTTGAGAAACCATCAAAATTTTCGCTGATTTGATACTCGAAACCAATAATTGTAATGGCCTAGGGGAAAACTACACACACCGTTGTAATCCGGCGAGTTTCTACTTTCAGATGCAACAGGAATTTCTCGAGTTCGTCAATCCGTTCGCGAGATACGGGAGTTTGGAGTTAAGGAACGCTTGAGAAACCATCAAAATTTTCGCGTTCTGATACTCGAAACCAATAACTACTATGGCCTAGGGGAAAAGTACACACACCATTGTTATCGGGTGGGTTTCTACTTTCAGATGCAACAGGAATTTCTCGAGTTCGTCAATCCGTTCGCGAGATATGGGAGTTTGAAGTTAAGGAACGCTTGAGCAACCATCAAAATTTTCGCAAGTCTGATACCCGAAACCAATAACTACTATGGCCTAGGGGAAAAGTACACACACCATTGTAATCGGGCGAGTTTCTACTTTCATATTCAACAGGAACTTCTCGAGTTCGTCAATCCGTTCGCGAGATATGGGAGTTTGAAGTTAAGGAATGGTAGAGCAACCATCAAAATTTTCGCAAGTCTGATACTCGAAACCAATAACTGCAATGGCCTAGGGGAAAAGTACACACACCATTGAAATCGGGCGAGATTCTACTTTCAGATGCAACTGGAATTTCTCGAATTCGTCAATCCGTTCGCGAGATATGGGAGTTTGAAGTTAAGGAACGCTTGAGCAACCATCAAAATTTTCGCAAGTCTGATACTCGAAACGAATAACTACTATGGCCTAGGGGAAAAGTACACACACCATTGTAATCGAGTGGGTTTCTACTTTCAGATGCAACAGGAGTTTCTCGAGTTCGTCAATCCCTTCGCGAGATATGGGAGTTTGAAGTTAAGGAACGCTTGAGCAGCCATCAAAATTTTTGCAAGTCTGATAATCGAAACCAATAACTACTAGGGCCTAGGGGAAAAGTACACACACCATTGTAATCGGGCGAGTTTCTACTTTCAGATGCAACAGGCTTTTCTCGTGTTCGCCAATCCGTTCGCGAGATATGGGAGTTTGAAGTTAAGGAATGGTTGAGAAACCACCAAAATTTTCGCTGATGTGATACTCGAAACCAATAACTGGAATGGCCTAGGGGAAAAGTACACACACCATTGTAATCGGGCGAGTTTCTACTTTCAGATGCAACAGGAATTTCTCGTGTTCGTCAATCCGTTCGCGAGATATGGGAGTTTGAAGTTTAGGAATGGTTGAGAAACCATCAAAATTTTCGCAAGTCTGATACCCGAAACCAATAACTGGAATGGCCTAGGGAAAAAGTACACATACCGTTGTAATGGGGCGAGTTTCTACTTTCAGATGCAACAGGAATTTCTCGAGTTCGTCAATCCGTTCGCGAGATATGGGAGTTCGAAGTTAAGGAATGGTTGAGAAACCATCAAAATTTTCGCAAGTCTGATACCTGAAACCAATAACTGGAATGGCCTAGGGAAAAAGTACACATACCGTTGTAATCGGGCGAGTTTCTACTTTCAGATGCAACAGGAATTTCTCGAGTTCGTCAATCCGTTCGCGAGATATGGGAGTTCGAAGTAAAGGAATGGTTGAGGAACAATCAAAATTTTCGCGAGTCTGATACTCGAAACGAATAACTACTATGGCCTAGGGGAAAAGTACACACACCGTTGTAATCGGGCGGGTTTCTACTTTCAGATGCAACAGGAATTTCTCGTGTTCGTCTATCCGTTCGCGAGATATGGGAGTTTAAAGATTAGGAATGGTTGAGAAAACATCAAAATTTTCGCTGATTTGATACTCGAAACCAATAACTGGAATGGCCTAGGGGAAAAGTACACACACCATTGTAATTGGGCGAGTTTCTACTGTCAGATGCAACAGGAATTTCTCGTGTTCGTCAATCCGTTCGCGAGATATGGGAGTTTGAAGTTTAGGAATGGTTGAGAAACCATCAAATTTTTCGCAAGTGTGATACCCGAAACCAATAACTGGAATGGCCTAGGGAAAAAGTACACATACCGTTGAAATCGGGCGAGTTTCTCCTTTCAGATGCAATAGGAATTACTCGAGTTCGTCAATCCGTTCGCGAGATATGGGAGTTTGAAATTAAGGAATGGTTCGGAAACCATCAAAATTTTCGCTGGTCTGATACTCGAAACCCATAACTGGAATGGCCTAGGGGAAAAGTACACACACCATTGTAATCGGGCGAGTTTCTACTTTCAGATGCAACAGGAATTTCTCGAGTTCGTCAATCCGTTTGCGAGATATGGGAGTTTGAAGTGAAGGAATGGTTGAGGAACCATCAAAATTTTCGCTTGTCTGATACTCGAAACCAATAACTACTCTGGTCTAGGGGAAAAGTACACACACCATTGTAATCGGGCGAGTTTCTACTTTCAGATGCAACAGGAATTTCTCGTGTTCGTCAATCCGTTCGCGAGATATGGGAGTTTGAAGTTTAGGAATGGTTGAGAAACCATCAAAATTTTCGCAAGTCTGATACCCGAAACCAATAACTGGAATGGCCTAGGGAAAAAGTACCCATTCCATTGAAATCGGGCCAGTTTCTCCTTTCAGATGCAATTGGAATTACTCGAGTTCGTCAATCCGTTTGCGAGATATGGGAGTTAGAAGTTAAGGAACGCTTGAGAAACCATCAAAATTTTCGCAAGTCTGATACTCGAAACCAATAACTACTATGGCCTAGGGCAAAATTACACAAACCGTTGTAATCCGGCGAGTTTCTACTTTCAGATGCAACAGGAATTTCTCGAGTTCGTCAATCCGTTCGCGAGATATGGGAGTTCGAAGTTAAGGAATGGTTGAGAAACCATCAAAATTTTCGCAAGTCTGATACTCGAAACCAATAACTGCAATGGCCTAGGGGAAAAGCACACACGATTGAAATCGGGCGAGATTCTACTTTCAGATGCAACTGGAATTTCTCGAATTCGTCAATCCGTTCGCGAGATATGGGAGTTTGAAGTTAAGGAACGCTTGAGCAACCATCAAAATTTTCGCAAGTCTGATACTCGAAACGAATAACTACTATGGCCTAGGGGAAAAGTACACACACCATTGTAATCGAGTGGGTTTCTACTTTCAGATGCAACAGGAATTTCTCGAGTTCGTCAATCCCTTCGCGAGATATGGGAGTTTGAAGTTAAGGAACGCTTGAGCAGCCATCAAAATTTTGCAAGTCTGGTACTCGAAACCAATAACTACTATGGCCTAGGGGAAAAGTACACACACCATTGTAATCGGGCGAGTTTCTACTTTCAGATTCAACAGGAATTTCTCGAGTTCGTCAATCCGTTCGCGAGATATGGGAGTTTGAAGTTAAGGAATGGTTGAGAAACCACCAAAATTTTCGCTGATTTGATACTCGAAACCAATAACTGGAATGGCCTAGGGGAAAAGTACACAAACCATTGTAATCGGGCGAGTTTCTACTTTCAGATGCAACAGGAATTTCTCGAGTTCGTCAATCCGTTCGCGAGATATGGGAGTTTGAAGTTTAGGAATGGTTGAGAAACCATCAAAATTTTCGCAAGTCTGATACCCGAAACCAATAACTGGAATGGCCTAGGGAAAAAGTACCCATACCGTTGAAATCGGGCGAGTTTCTCCTTTCAGATGCAATTGGAATTACTCGAGTTCGTCAATCCGTTTGCGAGACATGGGAGTTTGAAATTAAGGAATGGTTGAGGAACCATCAAAATTTTCGCTGGTCTGATACTCGAAACCAATAACTGGAATGGCCTAGGGGAAAAGTACACAAACCATTGTAATCGGGCGAGTTTCTACTTTCAGCTTCGACAGGAATTTCTCTAGTTCGTCAATCCGTTCGCGAGATATGGGAGTTTGAAGTTAAGGAATGGTTGAGAAACCATCAAAATTTTCGCTGATTTGATACTCGAAACCAATAATTGTAATGGCCTAGGGGAAAACTACACACACCGTTGTAATCCGGCGAGTTTCTACTTTCAGATGCAACAGGAATTTCTCGAGTTCGTCAATCCGTTCGCGAGATACGGGAGTTTGGAGTTAAGGAACGCTTGAGAAACCATCAAAATTTTCGCGTTCTGATACTCGAAACCAATAACTACTATGGCCTAGGGGAAAAGTACACACACCATTGTTATCGGGTGGGTTTCAACTTTCAGATGCAACAGGAATTTCTCGAGTTCGTCAATCCGTTCGCGAGATATGGGAGTTTGAAGTTAAGGAACGCTTGAGCAACCATCAAAATTTTCGCAAGTCTGATACCCGAAACCAATAACTACTATGGCCTAGGGGAAAAGTACACACACCATTGTAATCGGGCGAGTTTCTACTTTCATATTCAACAGGCACTTCTCGAGTTCGTCAATCCGTTCGCGAGATATGGGAGTTTGAAGTTAAGGAATGGTAGAGCAACCATCAAAATTTTCGCAAGTCTGATACTCGAAACCAATAACTGCAATGGCCTAGGGGAAAAGTACACACACCATTGAAATCGGGCGAGATTCTACTTTCAGATGCAACTGGAATTTCTCGAATTCGTCAATCCGTTCGCGAGATATGGGAGTTTGAAGTTAAGGAACGCTTGAGCAACCATCAAAATTTTCGCAAGTCTGATACTCGAAACGAATAACTACTATGGCCTAGGGGAAAAGTACACACACCATTGTAATCGAGTGGGTTTCTACTTTCAGATGCAACAGGAATTTCTCGAGTTCGTCAATCCCTTCGCGAGATATGGGAGTTTGAAGTTAAGGAACGCTTGAGCAGCCATCAAAATTTTTGCAAGTCTGATAATCGAAACCAATAACTACTAGGGCCTAGGGGAAAAGTACACACACCATTGTAATCGGGCGAGTTTCCACTTTCAGATGCAACAGGCTTTTCACGTGTTCGCCAATCCGTTCGCGAGATATGGGAGTTTGAAGTTAAGGAATGGTTGAGAAACCACCAAAATTTTCGCTGATGTGATACTCGAAACCAATAACTGGAATGGCCTAGGGGAAAAGTACACACACCATTGTAATCGGGCGAGTTTCTACTTTCAGATGCAACAGGAATTTCTCGTGTTCGTCAATCCGTTCGCGAGATATGGGAGTTTGAAGTTTAGGAATGGTTGAGAAACCATCAAAATTTTCGCAAGTCTGATACCCGAAACCAATAACTGGAATGGCCTAGGGAAAAAGTACACATACCGTTGTAATGGGGCGAGTTTCTACTTTCAGATGCAACAGGAATTTCTCGAGTTCGTCAATCCGTTCGCGAGATATGGGAGTTCGAAGTTAAGGAATGGTTGAGGAACAATCAAAATTTTCGCGAGTCTGATACTCGAAACGAATAACTACTATGGCCTAGGGGAAAAGTACACACACCGTTGTAATCGGGCGTGTTTCTACTTTCAGATGCAACAGGAATTTCTCGTGTTCGTCTATCCGTTCGCGAGATATGGGAGTTTAAAAATTAGGAATGGTTGAGAAACCATCAAAATTTTCGCTGATTTGATACTCGAAACCAATAACTGGAATGGCCTAGGGGAAAAGTACACACACCATTGTAATTGGGCGAGTTTCTACTGTCAGATGCAACAGGAATTTCTCGTGTTCGTCAATCCGTTCGCGAGATATGGGAGTTTGAAGTTTAGGAATGGTTGAGAAACCATCAAATTTTTCGCAAGTGTGATACCCGAAACCAATAACTGGAATGGCCTAGGGAAAAAGTACACATACCGTTGAAATCGGGCGAGTTTCTCCTTTCAGATGCAATAGGAATTACTCGAGTTCGTCAATCCGTTCGCGAGATATGGGAGTTTGAAATTAAGGAATGGTTCGGAAACCATCAAAATTTTCGCTGGTCTGATACTCGAAACCCATAACTGGAATGGCCTAGGGGAAAAGTACACACACCATTGCAATCGGGCGAGTTTCTACTTTCAGATGCAACAGGAATTTCTCGAGTTCGTCAATCCGTTTGCGAGATATGGGAGTTTGAAATGAAGGAATGGTTGAGGAACCATCAAAATTTTCGCTTGTCTGATACTCGAAACCAATAACTACTCTGGTCTAGGGGAAAAGTACACACACCATTGTAATCGGGCGAGTTTCTACTTTCAGATGCAACAGGAATTTCTCGTGTTCGTCAATCCGTTCGCGAGATATGGGAGTTTGAAGTTTAGGAATGGTTGAGAAACCATCAAAATTTTCGCAAGTCTGATACCCGATACCAATAACTGGAATGGCCTAGGGAAAAAGTACCCATTCCATTGAAATCGGGCCAGTTTCTCCTTTCAGATGCAATTGGAATTACTCGAGTTCGTCAATCCGTTTGCGAGAGATGGGAGTTAGAAGTTAAGGAACGCTTGAGAAACCATCAAAATTTTCGCAAGTCTGATACTCGAAACCAATAACTACTATGGCCTAGGGCAAAATTACACAAACCGTTGTAATCCGGCGAGTTTCTACTTTCAGATGCAACAGGAATTTCTCGAGTTCGTCAATCCGTTCGCGAGATATGGGAGTTCGAAGTTAAGGAATGGTTGAGAAACCATCAAAATTTTCGCAAGTCTGATACTCGAAACCAATAACTGCAATGGCCTAGGGGAAAAGCACACACGATTGAAATCGGGCGAGATTCTACTTTCAGATGCAACTGGAATTTCTCGAATTCGTCAATCCGTTCGCGAGATATGGGAGTTTGAAGTTAAGGAACGCTTGAGCAACCATCAAAATTTTCGCAAGTCTGATACTCGAAACGAATAACTACTATGGCCTAGGGGAAAAGTACACACACCATTGTAATCGAGTGGGTTTCTACTTTCAGATGCAACAGGAATTTCTCGAGTTCGTCAATCCCTTCGCGAGATATGGGAGTTTGAAGTTAAGGAACGCTTGAGCAGCCATCAAAATTTTTGCAAGTCTGGTACTCGAAACCAATAACTACTATGGCCTAGGGGAAAAGTACACACACCATTGTAATCGGGCGAGTTTCTACTTTCAGATTCAACAGGAATTTCTCGAGATCGTCAATCCGTTCGCGAGATATGGGAGTTTGAAGTAAAGGAATGGTTGAGAAACCACCAAAATTTTCGCTGATTTGATACTCGAAACCAATAACTGGAATGGCCTAGGGGAAGAGTACACAAACCATTGTAATCGGGCGAGTTTCTACTTTCAGATGCAACAGGAATTTCTCGAGTTCGTCAATCCGTTCGCGAGATATGGGAGTTTGAAGTTTAGGAATGGTTGAGAAACCATCAAAATTTTCGCAAGTCTGATACCCGAAACCAATAACTGGAATGGCCTAGGGAAAAAGTACCCATACCGTTGAAATCGGGCGAGTTTCTCCTTTCAGATGCAATTGGAATTACTCGAGTTCGTCAATCCGTTTGCGAGATATGGGAGTTTGAAATTAAGGAATGGTTGAGGAACCATCAAAATTTTCGCTGGTCTGATACTCGAAACCAATAACTGGAATGGCCTAGGGGAAAAGTACACAAACCATTGTAATCGGGCGAGTTTCTACTTTCAGCTTCGACAGGAATTTCTCTAGTTCGTCAATCCGTTCGCGAGATATGGGAGTTTGAAGTTAAGGAATGGTTGAGAAACCATCAAAATTTTCGCTGATTTGATACTCGAAACCAATAATTGTAATGGCCTAGGGGAAAACTACACACACCGTTGTAATCCGGCGAGTTTCTACTTTCAGATGCAACAGGAATTTCTCGAGTTCGTCAATCCGTTCGCGAGATACGGGAGTTTGGAGTTAAGGAACGCTTGAGAAACCATCAAAATTTTCGCGTTCTGATACTCGAAACCAATAACTACTATGGCCTAGGGGAAAAGTACACACACCATTGTTATCGGGTGGGTTTCTACTTTCAGATGCAACAGGAATTTCTCGAGTTCGTCAATCCGTTCGCGAGATATGGGAGTTTGAAGTTAAGGAACGCTTGAGCAACCATCAAAATTTTCGCAAGTCTGATACCCGAAACCAATAACTACTATGGCCTAGGGGAAAAGTACACACACCATTGTAATCGGGCGAGTTTCTACTTTCATATTCAACAGGAATTTCTCGTGTTCGTCAATCCGTTCGCGAGATATGGGAGTTTGAAGTTTAGGAATGGTTGAGAAACCATCAAAATTTTCGCAAGTCTGATACCCGATACCAATAACTGGAATGGCCTAGGGAAAAAGTACCCATTCCATTGAAATCGGGCCAGTTTCTCCTTTCAGATGCAATTGGAATTACTCGAGTTCGTCAATCCGTTTGCGAGATATGGGAGTTAGAAGTTAAGGAACGCTTGAGAAACCATCAAAATTTTCGCAAGTCTGATACTCGAAACCAATAACTACTATGGCCTAGGGCAAAATTACACAAACCGTTGTAATCCGGCGAGTTTCTACTTTCAGATGCAACAGGAATTTCTCGAGTTCGTCAATCCGTTCGCGAGATATGGGAGTTCGAAGTTAAGGAATGGTTGAGAAACCATCAAAATTTTCGCAAGTCTGATACTCGAAACCAATAACTGCAATGGCCTAGGGGAAAAGCACACACGATTGAAATCGGGCGAGATTCTACTTTCAGATGCAACTGGAATTTCTCGAATTCGTCAATCCGTTCGCGAGATATGGGAGTTTGAAGTTAAGGAACGCTTGAGCAACCATCAAAATTTTCGCAAGTCTGATACTCGAAACGAATAACTACTATGGCCTAGGGGAAAAGTACACACACCATTGTAATCGAGTGGGTTTCTACTTTCAGATGCAACAGGAATTTCTCGAGTTCGTCAATCCCTTCGCGAGATATGGGAGTTTGAAGTTAAGGAACGCTTGAGCAGCCATCAAAATTTTTGCAAGTCTGGTACTCGAAACCAATAACTACTATGGCCTAGGGGAAAAGTACACAAACCATTGTAATCGGGCGAGTTTCTACTTTCAGATGCAACAGGAATTTCTCGAGTTCGTCAATCCGTTCGCGAGATATGGGAGTTTGAAGTTTAGGAATGGTTGAGAAACCATCAAAATTTTCGCAAGTCTGATACCCGAAACCAATAACTGGAATGGCCTAGGGAAAAAGTACCCATACCGTTGAAATCGGGCGAGTTTCTCCTTTCAGATGCAATTGGAATTACTCGAGTTCGTCAATCCGTTTGCGAGATATGGGAGTTTGAAATTAAGGAATGGTTGAGGAACCGTCAAAATTTTCGCTGGTCTGATACTCGAAACCAATAACTGGAATGGCCTAGGGGAAAAGTACACAAACCATTGTAATCGGGCGAGTTTCTCCTTTCAGATGCAATAGGAATTACTCGAGTTCGTCTATCCGTTCGCGAGATATGGGAGTTTGAAGTTAAGGAATGGTTGAGAAACCACCAAAATTTTCGCTGATTTGATACTCGAAACCAATAACTGGAATGGCCTAGGGGAAAAGTACACACACCACTCTAATCGGGCGAGTTTCTACTTTCAGATGCAATAGGAATTTCTCGTGTTCGTCAATCCGTTCGCGAGATATGGGAGTTTGAAGTTAAGGAATGGTTGTGAAACCACCAAAATTTTCGCTGATTTGATACTCGAAACCAATAACTGGAATGGCCTAGGGGAAAAGTACACACACCACTCTAATCGGGCGAGTTTCTACTTTCAGATGCAATAGGAATTTCTCGTGTCCGTCAATCCGTTCGCGAGATATGGGAGTTTGAAGTTAAGGAATGGTTGAGAAACCACCAAAATTTTCGCTGATTTGATACTCGAAACCAGTAACTGGAATGGCCTAGGGGAAAAGTACACACACCACTCTAATCGGGCGAGTTTCTACTTTCAGATGCAACAGGAACTTCTCGAGTTCGTCAATCCGTTCGCGAGATATGGGAGTTTGAAGTTTAGGAATGGTTGAGAAACCATCAAAATTTTCGCTGATTTGATACCCGAAACCAATAATTGGAATGGCCTAGGCTAAAAGTACACACACCATTATAATCCGGCCAGCTTCTACTTTCAGATGCAACAGGAATTTCTCGAGTTCGACAATCCGTTCGCGAGATATGGGAGTTTGAAGTTAAGGAACGCTTGAGCAACCATCAAAATTTTCGCAAGTCTGATACTCGAAACCAATAACTACTATGGCCTAGGCGAAAAGTACACACACCATTGTAATCGGGCGAGTTTCTACTTTCAGATGCAACAGGAATTTCTCGAGTTCGTCAATCCGTTCGCGAGATATGGGAGTTTGAAGTTAAGGAATGGTTGAGAAACCACCAAAATTTTCGCTGATTTGATACTCGAAACCAATAACTGGAATGGCCTAGGGGAAAAGTACACACACCACTCTAATCGGGCGAGTTTCTACTTACAGATGCAATAGGAATTTCTCGTGTTCGTCAATCCGTTAGCGAGATATGGGAGTTTGAAGTTAAGGAATGGTTGAGAAACCACCAAAATTTTCGCTGATTTGATACCCGAAACCAATAATTGGAATGGCCTAGGCTAAAAGTACACACCCCATTGTAATCCGGCCAGCTTCTACTTTCAGATGCAACAGGAATTTCTCGAGTTCGACAATCCGTTCGCGAGATATGGGAGTTTGAAGTTAAGGAACGCTTGAGCAACCATCAAAATTTTCGCAAGTCTGATACTCGAAACCAATAACTACTATGGCCTAGGGGAAAAGTACACACACCATTGTAATCGGGCGAGTTTCTCCTTTCAGATGCAATTGGAATTACTCGAGTTCGTCAATCCGTTTGCGAGATATGGGAGTTTGAAATTAAGGAATGGTTGAGGAACCATCAAAATTTTCGCTGGTCTGATACTCGAAACCAATAACTATAATGGCCTAGGGGAAAAGTACACACACCATTGAAATCGGGCGAGTTTCTACTTTCAGATGCAACAGGAATTTCTCGAGTTCGTCAATCCGTTTGCGAGATATGGGAGTTAGAAGTTAAGGAACGCTTGAGAAACCATCAAAATTTTCGCAAGTCTGATACTCGAAACCAATAACTACTATGGCCTAGGGCAAAATTACACAAACCGTTGTAATCGGGCGAGTTCCTGCTTTCAGATGCAACAGGAATTTCTCGAGTTCGTCAAATCGTTCGCAAGATATGGGAGTTTGAAGTTAAGGAATGGTTGAGAAACCATCAAAATTTTCGCAAGTCTGATACCCGAAACCAATAACTGGAATGGCCTAGGGAAAAAGTACCCATACCGTTGAAATCGGGCGAGTTTCTCCTTTCAGATGCAATTGGAATTACTCGAGTTCGTCAATCCGTTTGCGAGATATGGGAATTTGAAATTAAGGAATGGTTGAGGAACCATCAAAATTTTCGCTGGTCTGATACTCGAAACCAATAACTATAATGGCCTAGGGGAAAGGTACACACACCATTGAAATCGGGCGAGTTTCTACTTTCAGATGCAACAGGAATTTCTCGAGTTCGTCAATCCGTTCGCGAGATATGGGAGTTTGAAGTTAAGGAACGCTTGAGCAACCATCAAAATTTTCGCAAGTCTGATACTCGAAACCAATAACTACTATGGCCTAGGGGAAAAGTACACACACCATTGTAATCGGGCGAGTTTCTCCTTTCAGATGCAATAGGAATTACACGAGTTCGTCAATCCGTTCGCGAGATATGGGAGTTTGAAGTTAAGGAACGCTTGAGCAACCATCAAAATTTTCGCAAGTCTGATACCCGAAACCAATAACTGGAATGGCCTAGGGAAAAAGTACCCATACCGTTGAAATCGGGCGAGTTTCTCCTTTCAGATGCAATTGGAATTACTCGAGTTCGTCAATCCGTTTGCGAGATATGGGAATTTGAAATTAAGGAATGGTTCAGGAACCATCAAAATTTTCGCTGGTCTGATACTCGAAACCGATAACTATAATGGCCTAGGGGAAAAGTACACACACCATTGTAATCGGGCGAGTTTCTACTTTCAGATGCAACAGGAATTTCTCGAGTTCGTCATCCGTTTGCGAGATATGGGAGTTAGAAGTTAAGGAACGCTTGAGAAACCATCAAAATTTTCGCAAGTCTGATACTCGAAACCAATAACTATTATGGCCTAGGGCAAAATTACACAAACCGTTGTAATCGGGCGAGTTCCTGCTTTCAGATGCAAAAGGAATTTCTCGAGTTCGTCAAATCGTTCGCGAGATATGGGAGTTTGAAGTTAAGGAATGGTTGAGAAACCATCAAAATTTTCGCAAGTCTGATACTCGAAACCAATAACTGCAATGGCCTAGGGGAAAAGTACACACACCATTGTAATCCGGCGAGTTTCTACTTTCAGATGCAATAGGAATTTCTCGTGTTCGTCAATCCGTTCGCGAGATATGGGAGTTTGAAGTTAAGGAATGGTTGAGAAACCACCAAAATTTTCGCTGATTTGATACTCGAAACCAATAACTGGAATGGCCTAGGGGAAAAGTACACACACCACTTTAATCGGGCGAGTTTCTACTTTCAGATGCTACAGGAACTTCTGGAGTTCGTCAATCCGTTCGCGAGATATGGGAGTTTGAAGTTAAGGAATGGTTGAGAAACTATCAAAATTGTCGCTGATTTGATACCCGAAACCAATAATTGGAATGGCCTAGGCTAAAAGTACACACACCATTGTAATCCGGCCAGCTTCTACTTTCAGATGCAACAGGAATTTCTCGAGTTCGACAATCCGTTCGCGAGATATGGGAGTTTGAAGTTAAGGAACGCTTGAGCAACCATCAAAATTTTCGCAAGTCTGATACTCGAAACCAATAACTACTATGGCCTAGGGGAAAAGTACACACACCATTGTAATCGGGCGAGTTTCTCCTTTCAGATGCAATTGGAATTACTCGAGTTCGTCAATCCGTTTGCTAGATATGGGAGTTTGAAATTAAGGAATTGTTGAGGAACCATCAAAATTTTCGCTGGTCTGATACTCGAAACCAATAACTATAATGGCCTAGGGGAAAAGTACACAAACCATTGAAATCGGGCGAGTTTCTACTTTCAGATGCAACAGGAATTTCTCGAGTTCGTCAATCCGTTTGCGAGATATGGGAGTTAGAAGTTAAGGAACGCTTGAGAAACCATCAAAATTTTCGCAAGTCTGATACTCGAAACCAATAACTACTATGGCCTAGGGCAAAATTACACAAACCGTTGTAATCGGGCGAGTTCCTGCTTTCAGATGCAACAGGAATTTCTGGAGTTCGTCAAATCGTTCGCGAGATATGGGAGTTTGAAGTTAAGGAATGGTTGAGAAACCATCAAAATTTTCGCAAGTCTGATACCCGAAACCAATAACTGGAATGGCCTAGGGAGAAAGTACACATACCGTTGTAATCGGGCGAGTTTCTACTTTCAGATGCAACAGGAATTTCTCGAGTTCGTCAATCCGTTCGCGAGATATGGGAGTTCGAAGTTAAGGAATGGTTAAGAAACCATCAAAATTTTCGCAAGTCTGATACTCGAAACCAATAACTACTATTGTCTAGGGGAAAAGAACACACACCGTTGTTATCGGGTGGGTTTCTACTTTCAGATGCAACATGAATTTCTCGAGTTCGTCAATCCGTTCGCGAGATATGGGAGTTCGAAGTTAAGGAACGCTTGAGCAACCATCAAAATTTTCGCAAGTCTGATACCCGAAACCAATAACTACTATGGCCTAGGGGAAAAGTACACACACCATTGTAATCGGGCGAGTTTCTACTTTCAGATGCGACAGGAATTTCTCGAGTTCGTCAATCCGTTCGCGAGATATGGGAGTTTGAAGTTAAGGAATGGTTGAGGAACCATCAAAATTTTCGCTGGTCCGATACTCGAAACCAATAACTGGAATGGCCTAGAGGAAAAGTACACACACCATTGTAATCCGGCGAGTTTCTACTTTCAGATGCAACAGGAATTTCTCGAGTTCGTCAATCCGTTCGCGAGATATGGGAGTTTGAAATTAAGGAGCGCTTGAGCAACCATCAAAATTTTCGCAAGTCTGATAATCGAAACCAATAACAACTATGGCCTAGGGGAAAAGTACACACACCATTGTAATCGGGCGAGTTTCTCCTTTCAGATGCAATAGGAATTACTCGAGTTCGTCTATCCGTTCGCGAGATATGGGAGTTTGAAATTAAGGAACGCTTGAGCAACCATCAAAATTTTCGCAAGTCTAATACTCGAAACCCATAACTACCATGGCCTAGGGGAAAAGTACACACACCATTGTAATCGGGCGAGTTTCTACTTTCAGATGCAACAGGAATTTCTCGAGTTCGTCAATCCGTTCGCGAGATATGGGAGTTTGAAGTTAAGGAATGGTTGAGAAACCACCAAAATTTTCGCTGATTTGATACTCGAAACCAATAACTGGAATGGCCTAGGGGAAAAGTACACACACCATTGTAATCGGGCGAGATTCTACTTTCAGATGCAACAGGAATTTCTCGTGTTCGTCAATCCGTTCGCGAGATATGGGAGTTTGAAGTTTAGGAATGGTTGAGAAACCATCAAAATTTTCGCAAGTCTGATACCCGAAACCAATAACTGGAATGGCCTAGGGAAAAAGTACCCATACCGTTGAAACCGGGCAAGTTTCTCCTTTCAGATGCAATTGGAATTACTCGAGTTCGTCAATCCGTTTGCGAGATATGGGAGTTTCAAATTAAGGAATGGTTGAGGAACCATCAAAATTTTCGCTGGTCTGATACTCGAAACCAATAACTGGAATGGCCTAGAGGAAAAGTACACACACCATTGTAATCGAGCGAGTTTCTGCTTTCTGATGCAACAGGAATTTCTCGAGTTCGTCAATCCGTTCGCAAGATGTGGTAGTTCGAAGTTAAGGAACGCTTGAGCAACCATCAAGATTTTCGCAAGTCTGATAATCGAAACCAATAACTACTGTGGCCTAGGGGAAAAGTACACACACCATTGTAATCGGGCGAGTTTCTCCTTTCAGATGCGATAGGAATTACTCGAGTTAGTCTACCCGTTCGCGAGATATGGGAGTTTGAAATTAAGGAACGCTTGAGCAACCATCAAAATTTTCGCAAGTCTAATACTCGAAACCGATAACTACTATGGCCTAGGGGAATAGTACACACACCATTGTAATCGGGCGAGTTTCTGCTTTCAGATGCAACAGGAATTTCTCGAGTTCGTCAATCCGTTCGCGAGATATGGGAGTTTGAAGTTAAGGAATGGTTGAGAAACCACCAAAATTTTCGCTGATTTGATACTCGAAACCAATAAGTGGAATGGCCTAGGGGAAAAGTACACGCACCATTGTAATCGGGCGAGTTTCTACTTTCAGATGCAACAGGAATTTCTCGTGTTCGTCAATCCGTTCGCGAGATATGGGAGTTTGAAATTAAGGAGCGCTTGAGCAACCATCAAAATTTTCGCAAGTCTGATAATCGAAACCAATAACAACTATGGCCTAGGGGAAAAGTACACACACCATTGTAATCGGGCGAGTTTCTCCTTTCAGATGCAATAGGAATTACTCGAGTTCGTCTATCCGTTCGCGAGATATGGGAGTTTGAAATTAAGGAACGCTTGAGCAACCATCAAAATTTTCGCAAGTCTAATACTCGAAACCCATAACTACCATGGCCTAGGGGAAAAGTACACACACCATTGTAATCGGGCGAGTTTCTACTTTCAGATGCAACAGGAATTTCTCGAGTTCGTCAATCCGTTCGCGAGATATGGGAGTTTGAAGTTAAGGAATGGTTGAGAAACCACCAAAATTTTCGCTGATTTGATACTCGAAACCAATAACTGGAATGGCCTAGGGGAAAAGTACACACACCATTGTAATCGGGCGAGATTCTACTTTCAGATGCAACAGGAATTTCTCGTGTTCGTCAATCCGTTCGCGAGATATGGGAGTTTGAAGTTTAGGAATGGTTGAGAAACCATCAAAATTTTCGCAAGTCTGATACCCGAAACCAATAACTGGAATGGCCTAGGGAAAAAGTACCCATACCGTTGAAACCGGGCAAGTTTCTCCTTTCAGATGCAATTGGAATTACTCGAGTTCGTCAATCCGTTTGCGAGATATGGGAGTTTCAAATTAAGGAATGGTTGAGGAACCATCAAAATTTTCGCTGGTCTGATACTCGAAACCAATAACTGGAATGGCCTAGAGGAAAAGTACACACACCATTGTAATCGAGCGAGTTTCTGCTTTCTGATGCAACAGGAATTTCTCGAGTTCGTCAATCCGTTCGCAAGATGTGGTAGTTCGAAGTTAAGGAACGCTTGAGCAACCATCAAGATTTTCGCAAGTCTGATAATCGAAACCAATAACTACTGTGGCCTAGGGGAAAAGTACACACACCATTGTAATCGGGCGAGTTTCTCCTTTCAGATGCGATAGGAATTACTCGAGTTAGTCTACCCGTTCGCGAGATATGGGAGTTTGAAATTAAGGAACGCTTGAGCAACCATCAAAATTTTCGCAAGTCTAATACTCGAAACCGATAACTACTATGGCCTAGGGGAATAGTACACACACCATTGTAATCGGGCGAGTTTCTGCTTTCAGATGCAACAGGAATTTCTCGAGTTCGTCAATCCGTTCGCGAGATATGGGAGTTTGAAGTTAAGGAATGGTTGAGAAACCACCAAAATTTTCGCTGATTTGATACTCGAAACCAATAAGTGGAATGGCCTAGGGGAAAAGTACACGCACCATTGTAATCGGGCGAGTTTCTACTTTCAGATGCAACAGGAATTTCTCGTGTTCGTCAATCCGTTCGCGAGATATGGGAATTTGAAGTTAAGGAATGGTTGAGATACCACCAAAATTTTCGCTGATTTGATACTCGAAACCAATAACTGGAATGGCCTAGGGGAAAAGTACACACACCATTGTAATCGGGCGAGTTTCTACTTTCAGATGCAACAGGAATTTCGCGTGTTCGTCATTCCGTTCGCGAGATATGGGAGATTGAAGTTTAGGAATGCTTGAGAAACCACCAAAATTTTCGCTGATTTGATACTCGAAACCAATAACTGGAATGGCCTAGGGGAAAAGTACACACACCATTGTAATCGGGCGAGTTTCTACTTTCAGATGCAACAGGAATTTCTCGTGTTCGTCAATCCGTTCGCGAGATATGGGAATTTGAAGTTAAGGAATGGTTGAGAAACCACCAAAATTTTCGCTGATGTGATACTCGAAACCAATAACTGGAATGGCCTAGGGAAAATGTACCCACACCGTTGAAATCGGGCGTGTTTCTCCTTTCAGATGCAATTGGAATTACTCGAGTTCGTCAATCCGTTTGCGAGATATGGGAGTTTGAAATTAAGGAATGGTTGAGGAACCATCAAAATTTTCGCTGGTCTGATACTCGAAACCAATAACTGGAATGGCCTAGTGGAAAAGTACACACACCATTGTAACCCGGCGAGTTTCTACTTTCAGATGCAACAGGAATTTCTCGAGTTCGTCAATCCGTTCGCGAGATATGGGAGTTTGAAGTTAAGGAACGCTTGAGCAACCATCAAAATTTTCGCAAGTCTGATAATCGAAACCAATAACTACCATGGCCTAGGGGAAAAGTACACGCACCATTGTAATCGGGCGAGTTTCTCCTTTCAGATCCAATAGGAATTACTCGAGTTCGTCTATCCGTTCGCGAGATATGGGAGTTTGAAATTAAGGAACGCTTGAGCAACCATCAAAATTTTCGCAAGTCTAATACTCGAAACCAATAACTACTATGGCCTAGGGGAAAAGTACACACACCATTGTAATTGGGCGAGTTTCTACTTTCAGATGCAACAGGAATTTCTCGGGTTCGTCAATCGGTTCGCGAGATATGGGAGTTTGAAGTTAAGGAATGGTTGAGAAACCATCAAAATTTTCGCTGATATGATACCCGAAACCAATAATTGAAATGGCCTAGGCTAAAAGTATACACACCATTGTAATCCGGCCAGCTTCTACATTCAGAAGCAACAGGAATTTCTCGAGTTCGACAATCCGTTCGCGAGATATGGGAGTTGGATTTAAGGAACGCTTGAGCAACCATCAAAATTTTCGCAAGTCTGATACTCGAAACCAATAACTACTATGGCCTAGGGGAAAAGTACACACACCATTGTAATCTGGCGAGTTTCTCCTTTCAGATGCAATTGGAATTACTCGAGTTCGTCAATCCGTTTGCGAGATATGGGAGTTTGAAATTAAGGAATTGTTGAGGAACCATCAAAATTTTCGCTGGTCTGACACTCGAAACCAATAACTATAATGGCCTAGGGGAAAAGTACACACACCATTGAAATCGGGCGAGTTTCTACTTTCAGATGCAACAGGAATTTCTCGAGTTCGTCAATCCGTTTGCGAGATATGGGAGTTAGAAGTTAAGGAACGCTTGAGAAACCATCAAAATTTTCGCAAGTCTGATACTCGAAACCAATAACTACTATGGCCTAGGGCAAAATTACACAAACCGTTGTAATCGGGCGAGTTCCTGCTTTCAGATGCAAAAGGAATTTCTGGAGTTCGTCAATCCGTTCGCGAGATATGGGAGTTCGAAGTTAAGGAATGGTTGAGAAACCATCAAAATTTTCGCAAGTCTGATACTCGAATCCAATAACTACTATGGTCTAGGGGAAAAGAACACACACCGTTGTTATCGGGTGGGTTTCTACTTTCAGATGCAACATGAATTTCTCGAGTTCGTCAATCCGTTCGCGAGATATGGGAGTTCGAAGTTAAGGAACGCTTGAGCAACCATCAAAATTTTCGCAAGTCTGATACCCGAAACCAATAACTACTATGGCCTAGGGGAAAAGTACACACACCATTGTAATCGGGCGAGTTTCTACTTTCAGATGCGACAGGAATTTCTCGAGTTCGTCAATCCGTTCGCGAGATATGGGAGTTTGAAGTTAAGGAATGGTTGAGAAACCACCAAAATTTTCGCTGATTTGATTCTCGAAACCAATAACTGGAATGGCCTAGGGGAAAAGTACACACACCATTGAAATCGGGCGAGATTCTACTTTCAGATGCAACTGGAATTTCTCGAGTTCGTCAATCCGTTCGCGAGATATGGGAGTTTGAAGCTAAGGAACGCTTGAGCAACCATCAAAATTTTCGCAAGTCTGATAATCGAAACCAATAACTACTATGGCCTAGGGGAAAAGTACACCCACCATTGTAATCGGGCGAGTTTCTCCTTTCAGATGCGATAGGAATTACTCGAGTTCGTCCACCCGTTCGCGAGATATGGGAGTTTGAAATTAAGGAACGCTTGAGCAACCATCAAAATTTTCGCAAGTCTAATACTCGAAACCGATAACTACTATGGCCTAGGGGAATAGTACACACACCATTGTAATCGGGCGAGTTTCTGCTTTCAGATGCAACAGGAATTTCTCGAGTTCGTCAATCCGTTCGCGAGATATGGGAGTTTGAAGTTAAGGAATGGTTGAGAAACCACCAAAATTTTCGCTGATTTGATACTCGAAACCAATAAGTGGAATGGCCTAGGGGAAAAGTACACGCACCATTGTAATCGGGCGAGTTTCTACTTTCAGATGCAACAGGAATTTCTCGTGTTCGTCAATCCGTTCGCGAGATATGGGAATTTGAAGTTAAGGAATGGTTGAGATACCACCAAAATTTTCGCTGATTTGATACTCGAAACCAATAACTGGAATGGCCTAGGGGAAAAGTACACACACCATTGTAATCGGGCGAGTTTCTACTTTCAGATGCAACAGGAATTTCGCGTGTTCGTCATTCCGTTCGCGAGATATGGGAGATTGAAGTTTAGGAATGCTTGAGAAACCACCAAAATTTTCGCTGATTTGATACTCGAAACCAATAACTGGAATGGCCTAGGGGAAAAGTACACACACCATTGTAATCGGGCGAGTTTCTACTTTCAGATGCAACAGGAATTTCTCAAGTTCGTCAATCCGTTCGCGAGATATGGGAGTTTGAAGTTAAGGAATGGTTGAGCAACCATCAAAATTTTCGCAACTCTGATTCCCGAGACCCAGAACTACAAAGGCCTAGCGGAAAAATACACATACCGTTGTAATCGGGCGAGTTTCTACTTTCAGATGCAATAGGAATTTCTCGAGTTCGTCAATTCGTTCGCGAGATATGGGAGTTTGAAGTTAAGGAACGTTTGAGAAACCATCAAAATTTTCGCATGTCTGATACTCGAAACCAATAACTGGAATGGCCTAGTGGAAAAGTACACACACCATTGTATCCCGGCGAGTTTCTACTTTCAGATGCAACAGGAATTTCTCGAGTTCGTCAATCCGTTCGCGAGATATGGGAGTTTGAAGTTAAGGAACGCTTGAGCAACCATCAAAATTTTCGGAAGTCTGATACCCGAAACCAATAACTACTATGGCCTAGGGGAAAAGTACACACACCAATGTAATCGGGCGAGTTTCTACTTTCATATTCAACAGGAACTTCTCGAGTTCGTCAATCCGTTCGCGAGATATGGGAGTTTGAAGTTAAGGAACGCTTGAGCAACCATCAAAATTTTCGCAAGTCTGATAATCGAAACCAATAACTACTATGGCCTAGGGGAAAAGTACACACACCATTGTAATCGGGCGAGTTTCTCCTTTCAGATCCAATAGGAATTACTCGAGTTTGTCTATCCGTTCGCGAGATATGGGAGTTTGAATATAAGGAACGCTTGAGCAACCATCAAAATTTTCGCAAGTCTGATACTCGAAACCAATAACCACTAAGGTCTAGGGGAAAAGTGCACACACCATTGTAATCGGGCGAGTTTCTACTTTCAGATGCAACAGGAATTTCTCGAGTTCGTGAATCCGTTCGCGGGATATGGGAGTTTGAAGTTAAGGAACGCTTGAGCAACCATCAAAATTTTCGCAAGTCTGATACTCGAAACCAATAACTGCAATGGCCTAGGGGAAAAGTACACACACCATTGTTATCGGGTGGGTTTCTACTTTCAGATGCAACAGGAATTTCTCGAGTTCGTCAATCCTTTCGCGAGATATGGGAGTTTGAAGTTAAGGAACGCTTGAGCAACCATCAAAATTTTCGCAAGTCTGATACTCGAAACCAATAGCTACAATGGCCTAGGGCAAAAATACACATACCGTTGTAATCGGGCGAGTTTCTACTTTCAGCTTCGACAGGAATTTCTCGAGTTCGTCAATCCGTTCGCGAGATATGGGAGTTTGAAGTTAAGGAATGGTTGAGAAACCATCAAAATTTTCGCTGATTTGATACTCGAAACCAATAACTGGAATGGCCTAGGGGAAAAGTACACACACCATTGTAATCCGGCGAGTTTCTACTTTCCGATGCAACAGGAATTTCTCGAGTTCGTCAATCCGTTCGCGAGATATGGGAGTTTGAAGTTAAGGAACACTTGAGCAACCATCAATATTTTCGCAAGTCTGATAATCGAAACCAATAACTACTATGGCCTAGGGGAAAAGTACACACACCATTGTAATCGGGCGAGTTTCTCCTTTCAGATCCAATAGGAATTACTCGAGTTCGTCTATCCGTTCGCGAGATATGGGAGTTTGAAGTTAAGGAACGCTTGAGCAACCATCAAAATTTTCGCAAGTCTGATACTCGAAACCAATAACCACTAAGGTCTAGGGGAAAAGTGCACACACCATTGTAATCGGGCGAGTTTCTACTTTCAGATGCAACAGGAATTTCTCGAGTTCGTGAATCCGTTCGCGGGATATGGGCGTTTGAAGTTAAGGAACGCTTGAGCAACCATCAAAATTTTCGCAAGTCTGATACTCGAAACCAATAACTGCAATGGCCTAGGGGAAAAGTACACACACCATTGTTATCGGGTGGGTTTCTACTTTCAGATGCAACAGGAATTTCTCGAGTTCGTCAATCCGTTCGCGAGATATGGGAGTTTGAAGTTAAGGAACGCTTGAGCAACCATCAAAATTTTCGCAAGTCTGATACCCGAAACCAATAACTACTATGGCCTAGGGGAAAAGTACACACACCATTGTAATCGGGCGAGTTTCTACTTTCATATTCAACAGGAACTTCTCGAGTTCGTCAATCCGTTCGCGAGATATGGGAGTTTGAAGTTAAGGAATGGTAGAGCAACCATCAAAATTTTCGCAAGTCTGATACTCGAAACCAATAACTGCAATGGCCTAGGGGAAAAGTACACACACCATTGAAATCGGTCGAGATTCTACTTTCAGATGCAACTGGAATTTCTCGAGTTCGTCAATCCGTTCGCGAGATATGGGAGTTTGAAGTTAAGGAACGCTTGAGCAACCATCAAAATTTTCGCAAGTCTGATACTCGAAACCAATAACTACTATGGCCTAGGGGAAAAGTACACACACCATTGTAATCGGGCGAGTTTCTCCTTTCAGATGCAACAGGAATTTCTCGAGTTCGTGAATCCGTTCGCGAGATATGGGAGTTTGAAGTTAAGGAACGCTTGAGCAACCATCAAAATTTTCGCAAGTCTGATACTCGAAACCAATAACTACTATGGCCTACGGGAAAAGTTCAGACACCATTGTTATCGGGTGGGTTTCTACTTTCAGATGCAACTGGAACTTCTCGAGTTCGTCAATCCGTTCGCGAGATATGGGAGTTTGAAGTTAAGTAACGCTGGAGCAACCATCAAAATTTTCGCAAGTCTGATACCCGAAACCAATAACTACTAAGGCCTAGGGGAAAAGTACACACACCATTGTAATCGGGCGAGTTTCTACTTTCAGCTTCGACAGGAATTTCTCGAGTTCGTCAATCCGTTCGCGAGATATGGGAGTTTGAAGTTAAGGAATGGTTGAGAAACCATCAAAATTTTCACTGATTTGATACTCGAAACCAATAATTGGAATGGCCTAGGGGAAAAGTACACACACCGTTGTCATCCGGCGAGTTTCTACTTTCAGATGCAACAGGAATTTCTCGAGTTCGTCAATCCGTTCGCGAGATATGGGAGTTTGAAGTTAAGGAACGCTTGAGCAACCATCAAAATTTTCGCAAGTCTGATACCCGAAACCAATAACTACTATGGCCTAGGGGAAAAGTACACTCTCCATTGTAATCGGGCGAGTTTCTACTTTCAGCTTCGACAGGAATTTCTCGAGTTCGTCAATCCGTTCGCGAGATATGGGAGTTTGAAGTTAAGGAACGCTTGAGCAACCATCAAAATTTTCGGAAGTCTGATACCCGAAACCAATAACTACTATGGCCTAGGGGAAAAGTACACACACCAATGTAATCGGGCGAGTTTCTACTTTCATATTCAACAGGAACTTCTCGAGTTCGTCAATCCGTTCGCGAGATATGGGAGTTTGAAGTTAAGGAACGCTTGAGCAACCATCAAAATTTTCGCAAGTCTGATAATCGAAACCAATAACTACTATGGCCTAGGGGAAAAGTACACACACCATTGTAATCGGGCGAGTTTCTCCTTTCAGATCCAATAGGAATTACTCGAGTTCGTCTATCCGTTCGCGAGATATGGGAGTTTGAAGTTAAGGAACGCTTGAGCAACCATCAAAATTTTCGCAAGTCTGATACTCGAAACCAATAACTGCAATGGCCTAGGGGAAAAGTACACACACCATTGTTATCGGGTGGGTTTCTACTTTCAGATGCAACAGGAATTTCTCGAGTTCGTCAATCCGTTCGCGAGATATGGGAGTTTGAAGTTAAGGAACGCTTGAGCAACCATCAAAATTTTGGCAAGTCTGATACCCGAAACCAATAACTACTATGGCCTAGGGGAAAAGTACACTCTCCATTGTAATCGGGCGAGTTTCTACTTTCAGCTTCGACAGGAATTTCTCGAGTTCGTCAATCCGTTCGCGAGATATGGGAGTTTGAAGTTAAGGAATGGTTGAGAAACCATCAAAATTTTCGCTGATTTGATACTTGAAACCAATAACTACTATGGCCTAGGGGAAAAGTGCACACACCATTGTAATCGGGCGAGTTTCTACTTTCCGATGAAACAGGAATTTCTCGAGTTCGTCAATCCGTTCGCGAGATATGGGAGTTTGAAGTTAAGGAACGCTTGAGCAACCATCAAAATTTTCGCAAGTCTGATACTCGAAACCAATAACTACTATGACCTAGGGGAAAAGTACACACACCATTGTTATCGGGTGGGTTTCTACTTTCAGATGCAACAGGAATTTCTCGAGTTCGTCAATCCGTTCGCGAGATATGGGAGTTTGAAGTTAACGAACGCTTGAGCAACCATCAAAATTTTCGCAAGTCTGATACCCGAAACCAATAACTACTATGGCCTAGGGGAAAAGTACACAGACCATTGTAATCGGGCGAGTTTCTACTTTCAGCTTCGACAGGAATTTCTCTAGTTCGTCAATCCGTTCGCGAGATATGGGAGTTTGAAGTTAAGGAATGGTTGAGAAACCATCATAATTTTCGCTGATTTGATACTCGAAACCAATAATTGTAATGGCCTAGGGGAAAACTACACACACCGTTGTAATCCGACGAGTTTCTACTTTCAGATGCAACAGGAATTTCTCGAGTTCGTCAATCCGTTCGCGAGATACGGGAGTTTGAAGTTAAGGAACGCTTGAGAAACCATCAAAATTTTCGCAAGTCTGATACTCGAAACCAATAACTACTATGGCCTAGGGGAAAAGTACACACACCATTGTTATCGGGTGGGTTTCTACTTTCAGATGCAACAGGAATTTCTCGAGTTCGTCAATCCGTTCGCGAGATATGGGAGTTTGAAGTTAAGGAACGCTTGAGCAACCATCAAAATTTTCGCAAGTCTGATACCCGAAACCAATAACTACTATGGCCTAGGGGAAAAGTACACACACCATTGTAATCGGGCGAGTTTCTACCTTCAGCTTCGACAGGAATTTCTCTAGTTCGTCAATCCGTTCGCGAGATATGGGAGTTTGAAGTTAAGGAATGGTTGAGAAACCATCAAAATTTTCGCTGATTTGATACTCGAAACCAATAATTGTAATGGCCTAGGGGAAAACTACACACACCGTTGTAATCCGGCGAGTTTCTACTTTCAGATGCAACAGGAATTTCTCGAGTTCGTCAATCCGTTCGCGAGATACGGGAGTTTGGAGTTAAGGAACGCTTGAGAAACCATCAAAATTTTCGCGTTCTGATACTCGAAACCAATAACTACTATGGCCTAGGGGAAAAGTACACACACCATTGTTATCGGGTGGGTTTCTACTTTCAGATGCAACAGGAATTTCTCGAGTTCGTCAATCCGTTCGCGAGATATGGGAGTTTGAAGTTAAGGAACGCTTGAGCAACCATCAAAATTTTCGCAAGTCTGATACCCGAAACCAATAACTACTATGGCCTAGGGGAAAAGTACACACACCATTGTAATCGGGCGAGTTTCTACTTTCATATTCAACAGGAACTTCTCGAGTTCGTCAATCCGTTCGCGAGATATGGGAGTTTGAAGTTAAGGAATGGTAGAGCAACCATCAAAATTTTCGCAAGTCTGATACTCGAAACCAATAACTGCAATGGCCTAGGGGAAAAGTACACACACCATTGAAATCGGGCGAGATTCTACTTTCAGATGCAACTGGAATTTCTCGAATTCGTCAATCCGTTCGCGAGATATGGGAGTTTGAAGTTAAGGAACGCTTGAGCAACCATCAAAATTTTCGCAAGTCTGATACTCGAAACGAATAACTACTATGGCCTAGGGGAAAAGTACACACACCATTGTAATCGAGTGGGTTTCTACTTTCAGATGCAACAGGAATTTCTCGAGTTCGTCAATCCCTTCGCGAGATATGGGAGTTTGAAGTTAAGGAACGCTTGAGCAGCCATCAAAATTTTTGCAAGTCTGATAATCGAAACCAATAACTACTAGGGCCTAGGGGAAAAGTACACACACCATTGTAATCGGGCGAGTTTCTACTTTCAGATGCAACAGGCTTTTCTCGTGTTCGCCAATCCGTTCGCGAGATATGGGAGTTTGAAGTTAAGGAATGGTTGAGAAACCACCAAAATTTTCGCTGATGTGATACTCGAAACCAATAACTGGAATGGCCTAGGGGAAAAGTACACACACCATTGTAATCGGGCGAGTTTCTACTTTCAGATGCAACAGGAATTTCTCGTGTTCGTCAATCCGTTCGCGAGATATGGGAGTTTGAAGTTTAGGAATGGTTGAGAAACCATCAAAATTTTCGCAAGTCTGATACCCGAAACCAATAACTGGAATGGCCTAGGGAAAAAGTACACATACCGTTGTAATGGGGCGAGTTTCTACTTTCAGATGCAACAGGAATTTCTCGAGTTCGTCAATCCGTTCGCGAGATATGGGAGTTCGAAGTTAAGGAATGGTTGAGAAACCATCAAAATTTTCGCAAGTCTGATACCTGAAACCAATAACTGGAATGGCCTAGGGAAAAAGTACACATACCGTTGTAATCGGGCGAGTTTCTACTTTCAGATGCAACAGGAATTTCTCGAGTTCGTCAATCCGTTCGCGAGATATGGGAGTTCGAAGTAAAGGAATGGTTGAGGCACAATCAAAATTTTCGCGAGTCTGATACTCGAAACGAATAACTACTATGGCCTAGGGGAAAAGTACACACACCGTTGTAATCGGGCGGGTTTCTACTTTCAGATGCAACAGGAATTTCTCGTGTTCGTCTATCCGTTCGCGAGATATGGGAGTTTAAAGATTAGGAATGGTTGAGAAACCATCAAAATTTTCGCTGATTTGATACTCGAAACCAATAACTGGAATGGCCTAGGGGAAAAGTACACACACCATTGTAATTGGGCGAGTTTCTACTGTCAGATGCAACAGGAAATTCTCGTGTTCGTCAATCCGTTCGCGAGATATGGGAGTTTGAAGTTTAGGAATGGTTGAGAAACCATCAAATTTTTCGCAAGTGTGATACCCGAAACCAATAACTGGAATGGCCTAGGGAAAAAGTACACATACCGTTGAAATCGGGCGAGTTTCTCCTTTCAGATGCAATAGGAATTACTCGAGTTCGTCAATCCGTTCGCGAGATATGGGAGTTTGAAATTAAGGAATGGTTCGGAAACCATCAAAATTTTCGCTGGTCTGATACTCGAAACCCATAACTGGAATGGCCTAGGGGAAAAGTACACACACCATTGTAATCGGGCGAGTTTCTACTTTCAGATGCAACAGGAATTTCTCGAGTTCGTCAATCCGTTTGCGAGATATGGGAGTTTGAAATGAAGGAATGGTTGAGGAACCATCAAAATTTTCGCTTGTCTGATACTCGAAACCAATAACTACTCTGGTCTAGGGGAAAAGTACACACACCATTGTAATCGGGCGAGTTTCTACTTTCAGATTCAACAGGAATTTCTCGAGTTCGTCAATCCGTTCGCGAGATATGGGAGTTTGAAGTTAAGGAATGGTTGAGAAACCACCAAAATTTTCGCTGATTTGATACTCGAAACCAATAACTGGAATGGCCTAGGGGAAAAGTACACAAACCATTGTAATCGGGCGAGTTTCTACTTTCAGATGCAACAGGAATTTCTCGAGTTCGTCAATCCGTTCGCGAGATATGGGAGTTTGAAGTTTAGGAATGGTTGAGAAACCATCAAAATTTTCGCAAGTCTGATACCCGAAACCAATAACTGGAATGGCCTAGGGAAAAAGTACCCATACCGTTGAAATCGGGCGAGTTTCTCCTTTCAGATGCAATTGGAATTACTCGAGTTCGTCAATCCGTTTGCGAGACATGGGAGTTTGAAATTAAGGAATGGTTGAGGAACCATCAAAATTTTCGCTGGTCTGATACTCGAAACCAATAACTGGAATGGCCTAGGGGAAAAGTACACAAACCATTGTAATCGGGCGAGTTTCTACTTTCTGATGCAACAGGAATTTCTCGTGTTCGTCATTCCGTTCGCGAGATATGGGAGATTGAAGTTTAGGAATGCTTGAGAAACCACCAAAATTTTCGCTGATTTGATACTCGAAACCAATAACTGGAATGGCCTAGGGGAAAAGTACACACACCATTGTAATCGGGCGAGTTTCTACTTTCAGATGCAACAGGAATTTCTCGTGTTCGTCAATCCGTTCGCGAGATATGGGAATTTGAAGTTAAGGAATGGTTGAGAAACCACCAAAATTTTCGCTGATGTGATACTCGAAACCAATAACTGGAATGGCCTAGGGAAAATGTACCCACACCGTTGAAATCGGGCGTGTTTCTCCTTTCAGATGCAATTGGAATTACTCGAGTTCGTCAATCCGTTTGCGAGATATGGGAGTTTGAAATTAAGGAATGGTTGAGGAACCATCAAAATTTTCGCTGGTCTGATACTCGAAACCAATAACTGGAATGGCCTAGTGGAAAAGTACACACACCATTGTAACCCGGCGAGTTTCTACTTTCAGATGCAACAGGAATTTCTCGAGTTCGTCAATCCGTTCGCGAGATATGGGAGTTTGAAGTTAAGGAACGCTTGAGCAACCATCAAAATTTTCGCAAGTCTGATAATCGAAACCAATAACTACCATGGCCTAGGGGAAAAGTACACGCACCATTGTAATCGGGCGAGTTTCTCCTTTCAGATCCAATAGGAATTACTCGAGTTCGTCTATCCGTTCGCGAGATATGGGAGTTTGAAATTAAGGAACGCTTGAGCAACCATCAAAATTTTCGCAAGTCTAATACTCGAAACCAATAACTACTATGGCCTAGGGGAAAAGTACACACACCATTGTAATTGGGCGAGTTTCTACTTTCAGATGCAACAGGAATTTCTCGAGTTCGTCAATCCGTTCGCGAGATATGGGAGTTTGAAGTTAAGGAATGGTTGAGAAACCATCAAAATTTTCGCTGATATGATACCCGAAACCAATAATTGGAATGGCCTAGGCTAAAAGTATACACACCATTGTAATCCGGCCAGCTTCTACATTCAGATGCAACAGGAATTTCTCGAGTTCGACAATCCGTTCGCGAGATATGGGAGTTTGAAGTTAAGGAACGCTTGAGCAACCATCAAAATTTTCGCAAGTCTGATACTCGAAACCAATAACTACTATGGCCTAGGGGAAAAGTACACACACCATTGTAATCTGGCGAGTTTCTCCTTTCAGATGCAATTGGAATTACTCGAGTTCGTCAATCCGTTTGCGAGATATGGGAGTTTGAAATTAAGGAATTGTTGAGGAACCATCAAAATTTTCGCTGGTCTGATACTCGAAACCAATAACTATAATGGCCTAGGGGAAAAGTACACACACCATTGAAATCGGGCGAGTTTCTACTTTCAGATGCAACAGGAATTTCTCGAGTTCGTCAATCCGTTTGCGAGATATGGGAGTTAGAAGTTAAGGAACGCTTGAGAAACCATCAAAATTTTCGCAAGTCTGATACTCGAAACCAATAACTACTTTGGCCTAGGGCAAAATTACACAAACCGTTGTAATCGGGCGAGTTCCTGCTTTCAGATGCAAAAGGAATTTCTGGAGTTCGTCAAATCGTTCGCGAGATATGGGAGTTTGAAGTTAAGGAATGGTTGAGAAACCATCAAAATTTTCGCAAGTCTGATACCCGAAACCAATAACTGGAATGGCCTAGGGAGAAAGTACACATACCGTTGTAATCGGGCGAGTTTCTACTTTCAGATGCAACAGGAATTTCTCGAGTTCGTCAATCCGTTCGCGAGATATGGGAGTTCGAAGTTAAGGAATGGTTGAGAAACCATCAAAATTTTCGCAAGTCTGATACTCGAATCCAATAACTACTATGGTCTAGGGGAAAAGAACACACACCGTTGTTATCGGGTGGGTTTCTACTTTCAGATGCAACATGAATTTCTCGAGTTCGTCAATCCGTTCGCGAGATATGGGAGTTCGAAGTTAAGGAACGCTTGAGCAACCATCAAAATTTTCGCAAGTCTGATACCCGAAACCAAAAACTACTATGGCCTAGGGGAAAAGTACACACACCATTGTAATCGGGCGAGTTTCTACTTTCAGATGCGACAGGAATTTCTCGAGTTCGTCAATCCGTTCGCGAGATATGGGAGTTTGAAGTTAAGGAATGGTTGAGAAACCACCAAAATTTTCGCTGATTTGATACTCGAAACCAATAACTGGAATGGCCTAGGGGAAAAGTACAAACACCATTGAAATCGGGCGAGATTCTACTTTCAGATGCAACTGGAATTTCTCGAGTTCGTCAATCCGTTCGCGAGATATGGGAGTTTGAAGCTAAGGAACGCTTGAGCAACCATCAAAATTTTCGCAAGTCTGATAATCGAAACCAATAACTACTATGGCCTAGGGGAAAAGTACACACACCATTGTAATCGGGCGAGTTTCTCCTTTCAGATGCGATAGGAATTACTCGAGTTCGTCTACCCGTTCGCGAGATATGGGAGTTTGAAATTAAGGAACGCTTGAGCAACCATCAAAATTTTCGCAAGTCTAATACTCGAAACCGATAACTACTATGGCCTAGGGGAATAGTACACACACCATTGTAATCGGGCGAGTTTCTGCTTTCAGATGCAACAGGAATTTCTCGAGATCGTCAATCCGTTCGCGAGATATGGGAGTTTGAAGTTAAGGAATGGTTGAGAAACCACCAAAATTTTCGCTGATTTGATACTCGAAACCAATAAGTGGAATGGCCTAGGGGAAAAGTACACGCACCATTGTAATCGGGCGAGTTTCTACTTTCAGATGCAACAGGAATTTCTCGTGTTCGTCAATCCGTTCGCGAGATATGGGAATTTGAAGTTAAGGAATGGTTGAGATACCACCAAAATTTTCGCTGATTTGATACTCGAAACCAATAACTGGAATGGCCTAGGGGAAAAGTACACACACCATTGTAATCGGGCGAGTTTCTACTTTCAGATGCAACAGGAATTTCGCGTGTTCGTCATTCCGTTCGCGAGATATGGGAGATTGAAGTTTAGGAATGCTTGAGAAACCACCAAAATTTTCGCTGATTTGATACTCGAAACCAATAACTGGAATGGCCTAGGGGAAAAGTACACACACCATTGTAATCGGGCGAGTTTCTACTTTCAGATGCAACAGGAATTTCTCAAGTTCGTCAATCCGTTCGCGAGATATGGGAGTTTGAAGTTAAGGAATGGTTGAGAAACCACCAAAATTTTCGCTGATGTGATACTCGAAACCAAAAACTGGAATGGCCTAGGGAAAATGTACCCACACCGTTGAAATCGGGCGAGTTTCTCCTTTCAGATGCAATTGGAATTACTCGAGTTCGTCAATCCGTTTGCGAGATATGGGAGTTTGAAATTAAGGAATGGTTGAGGAACCATCAAAATTTTCGCTGGTCTGATACTCGAAACCAATAACTGGAATGGCCTAGTGGAAAAGTACACACACCATTGTAACCCGGCGAGTTTCTACTTTCAGATGCAACAGGAATTTCTCGAGTTCGTCAATCCGTTCGCGAGATATGGGAGTTTGAAGTTAAGGAACGCTTGAGCAACCATCAAAATTTTCGCAAGTCTGATAATCGAAACCAATAACTACCATGGCCTAGGGGAAAAGTACACGCACCATTGTAATCGGGCGAGTTTCTCCTTTCAGATCCAATAGGAATTACTCGAGTTCGTCTATCCGTTCGCGAGATATGGGAGTTTGAAATTAAGGAACGCTTGAGCAACCATCAAAATTTTCGCAAGTCTAATACTCGAAACCAATAACTACTATGGCCTAGGGGAATAGTACACACACCATTGTAATTGGGCGAGTTTCTACTTTCAGATGCAACAGGAATTTCTCGAGTTCGTCAATCCGTTCGCGAGATATGGGAGTTTGAAGTTAAGGAATGGTTGAGAAACCATCAAAATTTTCGCTGATATGATACCCGAAACCAATAATTGGAATGGCCTAGGCTAAAAGTACACACACCATTGTAATCCGGCCAGCTTCTACATTCAGATGCAACAGGAATTTCTCGAGTTCGACAATCCGTTCGCGAGATATGGGAGTTTGAAGTTAAGGAACGCTTGAGCAACCATCAAAATTTTCGCAAGTCTGATACTCGAAACCAATAACTACTATGGCCTAGGGGAAAAGTACACACACCATTGTAATCGGGCGAGTTTCTCCTTTCAGATGCAATTGGAATTACTCGAGTTCGTCAATCCGTTTGCGAGATATGGGAGTGTGAAATTAAGGAATTGTTGAGGAACCATCAAAATTTTCGCTGATTTGATACTCGAAACCAATAATTGTAATGGCCTAGGGGAAAACTACACACACCGTTGTAATCCGGCGAGTTTCTACTTTCAGATGCAACAGGAATTTCTCGAGTTCGTCAATCCGTTCGCGAGATACGGGAGTTTGAAGTTAAGGAACGCTTGAGAAACCATCAAAATTTTCGCAAGTCTGATACTCGAAACCAATAACTACTATGGCCTAGGGGAAAAGTACACACACCATTGTTATCGGGTGGGTTTCTACTTTCAGATGCAACAGGAATTTCTCGAGTTCGTCAATCCGTTCGCGAGATATGGGAGTTTGAAGTTAAGGAACGCTTGAGCAACCATCAAAATTTTCGCAAGTCTGATACCCGAAACCAATAACTACTATGGCCTAGGGGAAAACTACACACACCGTTGTAATCCGGCGAGTTTCTACTGTCAGATGCAACAGGAATTTCTCGAGTTCGTCAATCCGTTCGCGAGATACGGGAGTTTGGAGTTAAGGAACGCTTGAGAAACCATCAAAATTTTCGCGTTCTGATACTCGAAACCAATAACTACTATGGCCTAGGGGAAAAGTACACACACCATTGTTATCGGGTGGGTTTCTACTTTCAGATGCAACAGGAATTTCTCGAGTTCGTCAATCCGTCCGCGAGATATGGGAGTTTGAAGTTAAGGAACGCTTGAGCAACCATCAAAATTTTCGCAAGTCTGATACCCGAAACCAATAACTACTATGGCCTAGGGGAAAAGTACACACACCATTGTAATCGGGCGAGTTTCTACTTTCATATTCAACAGGAACTTCTCGAGTTCGTCAATCCGTTCGCGAGATATGGGCGTTTGAAGTTAAGGAATGGTAGAGCAACCATCAAAATTTTCGCAAGTCTGATACTCGAAACCAATAACTGCAATGGCCTAGGGGAAAAGTACACACACCATTGAAATCGGGCGAGATTCTACTTTCAGATGCAACTGGAATTTCTCGAATTCGTCAATCCGTTCGCGAGATATGGGAGTTTGAAGTTAAGGAACGCTTGAGCAACCATCAAAATTTTCGCAAGTCTGATACTCGAAACGAATAACTACTATGGCCTAGGGGAAAAGTACACACACCATTGTAATCGAGTGGGTTTCTACTTTCAGATGCAACAGGAATTTCTCGAGTTCGTCAATCCCTTCGCGAGATATGGGAGTTTGAAGTTAAGGAACGCTTGAGCAGCCATCAAAATTTTTGCAAGTCTGATAATCGAAACCAATAACTACTAGGGCCTAGGGGAAAAGTACACACACCATTGTAATCGGGCGAGTTTCTACTTTCAGATGCAACAGGCTTTTCTCGTGTTCGCCAATCCGTTCGCGAGATATGGGAGTTTGAAGTTAAGGAATGGTTGAGAAACCACCAAAATTTTCGCTGATGTGATACTCGAAACCAATAACTGGAATGGCCTAGGGGAAAAGTACACACACCATTGTAATCGGGCGAGTTTCTACTTTCAGATGCAACAGGAATTTCTCGAGTTCGTCAATCCGTTTGCGAGATATGGGAGTTTGAAATGAAGGAATGGTTGAGGAACCATCAAAATTTTCGCTTGTCTGATACTCGAAACCAATAACTACTCTGGTCTAGGGGAAAAGTACACACACCATTGTAATCGGGCGAGTTTCTACTTTCAGATGCAACAGGAATTTCTCGTGTTCGTCAATCCGTTCGCGAGATATGGGAGTTTGAAGTTTAGGAATGGTTGAGAAACCATCAAAATTTTCGCAAGTCAGATACCCGATACCAATAACTGGAATGGCCTAGGGAAAAAGTACCCATTCCATTGAAATCGGGCCAGTTTCTCCTTTCAGATGCAATTGGAATTACTCGAGTTCGTCAATCCGTTTGCGAGATATGGGAGTTAGAAGTTAAGGAACGCTTGAGAAACCATCAAAATTTTCGCAAGTCTGATACTCGAAACCAATAACTACTATGGCCTAGGGCAAAATTACACAAACCGTTGTAATCCGGCGAGTTTCTACTTTCAGATGCAACAGGAATTTCTCGAGTTCGTCAATCCGTTCGCGAGATATGGGAGTTCGAAGTTAAGGAATGGTTGAGAAACCATCAAAATTTTCGCAAGTCTGATACTCGAAACCAATAACTGCAATGGCCTAGGGGAAAAGCACACACGATTGAAATCGGGCGAGATTCTACTTTCAGATGCAACTGGAATTTCTCGAATTCGTCAATCCGTTCGCGAGATATGGGAGTTTGAAGTTAAGGAACGCTTGAGCAACCATCAAAATTTTCGCAAGTCTGATACTCGAAACGAATAACTACTATGGCCTAGGGGAAAAGTACACACACCATTGTAATCGAGTGGGTTTCTTCTTTCAGATGCAACAGGAATTTCTCGAGTTCGTCAATCCCTTCGCGAGATATGGGAGTTTGAAGTTAAGGAACGCTTGAGCAGCCATCAAAATTTTTGCAAGTCTGGTACTCGAAACCAATAACTACTATGGCGTAGGGGAAAAGTACACACACCATTGTAATCGGGCGAGTTTCTACTTTCAGATTCAACAGGAATTTCTCGAGTTCGTCAATCCGTTCGCGAGATATGGGAGTTTGAAGTTAAGGAATGGTTGAGAAACCACCAAAATTTTCGCTGATTTGATACTCGAAACCAATAACTGGAATGGCCTAGGGGAAAAGTACACAAACCATTGTAATCGGGCGAGTTTCTACTTTCAGATGCAACAGGAATTTCTCGAGTTCGTCAATCCGTTCGCGAGATATGGGAGTTTGAAGTTTAGGAATGGTTGAGAAACCATCAAAATTTTCGCAAGTCTGATACCCGAAACCAATAACTGGAATGGCCTAGGGAAAAAGTACCCATACCGTTGAAATCGGGCGAGTTTCTCCTTTCAGATACAATTGGAATTACTCGAGTTCGTCAATCCGTTTGCGAGATATGGGAGTTTGAAATTAAGGAATGGTTGAGGAACCATCAAAATTTTCGCTGGTCTGATACTCGAAACCAATAACTGGAATGGCCTAGGGGAAAAGTACCCATACCGTTGAAATCGGGCGAGTTTCTCCTTTCAGATGCAATTCGAATTACTCGAGTTCGTCAATCCGTTTGCGAGATATGGGAATTTGAAATTAAGGAATGGTTGAGGAACCATCAAAATTTTCGCGGGTCTGATACTCGAAACCAATAACTATAATGGCCTAGGGGAAAAGTACACACACCATTGAAATCGGGCGAGTTTCTACTTTCAGATGCAACAGGAATTTCTCGAGTTCGTCAATCCGTTCGCGAGATATGGGAGTTTGAAGTTAAGGAACGCTTGAGCAACCATCAAAATTTTCGCAAGTCTGATACTCGAAACCAATAACTACTATGGCCTAGGGGAAAAGTACACACACCATTGTAATCGGGCGAGTTTCTCCTTTCAGATGCAATAGGAATTACTCGAGTTCGTCTATCCGTTCGCGAGATATGGGAGTTTGAAGTTAAGGAATGGTTGAGAAACCACCAAAATTTTCGCTGATTTGATACTCGAAACCAATAACTGGAATGGCCTAGGGGAAAAGTACACACACCACTCTAATCGGGCGAGTTTCTACTTTCAGATGCAATAGGAATTTCTCGTGTTCGTCAATCCGTTCGCGAGATATGGGAGTTTGAAGTTAAGGAATGGTTGAGAAACCATCAAAATTTTCGCTGATTTGATACCCGAAACCAATAATTGGAATGGCCTAGGCTAAAAGTACACACCCCATTGTAATCCGGCCAGCTTCTACTTTCAGATGCAACAGGAATTTCTCGAGTTCGACAATCGGTTCGCGAGATATGGGAGTTTGAAGTTAAGGAACGCTTGAGCAACCATCAAAATTTTCGCAAGTCTGATACTCGAAACCAATAACTACTATGGCCTAGGGGAAAAGTACACACACCATTGTAATCGGGCGAGTTTCTCCTTTCAGATGCAATTGGAATTACTCGAGTTCGTCAATCCGTTTGCGAGATATGGGAGTTTGAAATTAAGGAATGGTTGAGGAACCATCAAAATTTTCGCTGGTCTGATACTCGAAACCAATAACTATAATGGCCTAGGGGAAAAGTACACACACCATTGAAATCGGGCGAGTTTCTACTTTCAGATGCAACAGGAATTTCTCGAGTTCGTCAATCCGTTTGCGAGATATGGGAGTTTGAAGTTAAGGAATGGTTGAGCAACCATCAAAATTTTCGCAAGTCTGATACTCGAAACCAATAACTACTATGGCCTAGGGGAAAAGTACACACACCATTGTAATCGGGCGAGTTTCTCCTTTCAGATGCAATTGGAATTACTCGAGTTCGTCAATCCGTTTGCGAGATATGGGAATTTGAAATTAAGGAATGGTTGAGGAACCATCAAAATTTTCGCTGGTCTGATACTCGAAACAAATAACTATAATGGCCTAGGGGAAAGGTACACACACCATTGAAATCGGGCGAGTTTCTACTTTCAGATGCAACAGGAATTTCTCGAGTTCGTCAATCCGTTCGCGAGATATGGGAGTTTGAAGTTAAGGAACGCTTGAGCAACCATCAAAATTTTCGCAAGTCTGATACTCGAAACCAATAACTACTATGGCCTAGGGGAAAAGTACACACACCATTGTAATCGGGCGAGTTTCTCCTTTCAGATGCAATAGGAATTACACGAGTTCGTCAATCCGTGCGCGAGATATGGGAGTTTGAAGTTAAGGAACGCTTGAGCAACCATCAAAATTTTCGCAAGTCTGATACCCGAAACCAATAACTGGAATGGCCTAGGGAAAAAGTACCCATACCGTTGAAATCGGGCGAGTTTCTCCTTTCAGATGCAATTGGAATTACTCGAGTTCGTCAATCCGTTTGCGAGATATGGGAATTTGAAATTAAGGAATGGTTCAGGAACCATCAAAATTTTCGCTGGTCTGATACTCGAAACCAATAACTATAATGGCCTAGGGGAAAAGTACACACACCATTGTAATCGGGCGAGTTTCTACTTTCAGATGCAACAGGAATTTCTCGAGTTCGTCATCCGTTTGCGAGATATGGGAGTTAGAAGTTAAGGAACGCTTGAGAAACCATCAAAATTTTCGCAAGTCTGATACTCGAAACCTATAACTATTATGGCCTAGGGCAAAATTACACAAACCGTTGTAATCGGGCGAGTTCCTGCTTTCAGATGCAAAAGGAATTTCTCGAGTTCGTCAAATCGTTCGCGAGATATGGGAGTTTGAAGTTAAGGAATGGTTGAGAAACCATCAAAATTTTCGCAAGTCTGATACTCGAAACCAATAACTGCAATGGCCTAGGGGAAAAGTACACACACCATTGTAATCCGGCGAGTTTCTACTTTCAGATGCAATAGGAATTTCTCGTGTTCGTCAATCCGTTCGCGAGATATGGGAGTTTGAAGTTAAGGAATGGTTGAGAAACCACCAAAATTTTCGCTGATTTGATACTCGAAACCAATAACTGGAATGGCCTAGGGGAAAAGTACACACACCACTTTAATCGGGCGAGTTTCTACTTTCAGATGCTACAGGAACTTCTCGAGTTCGTCAATCCGTTCGCGAGATATGGGAGTTTGAAGTTAAGGAATGGTTGAGAAACCATCAAAATTGTCGCTGATTTGATACCCGAAACCAATAATTGGAATGGCCTAGGCTAAAAGTACACACACCATTGTAATCCGGCCAGCTTCTACTTTCAGATGCAACAGGAATTTCTCGAGTTCGACAATCCGTTCGCGAGATATGGGAGTTTGAAGTTAAGGAACGCTTGAGCAACCATCAAAATTTTCGCAAGTCTGATACTCGAAACCGATAACTACTATTGTCTAGGGGAAAAGAACACACACCGTTGTTATCGGGTGGGTTTCTACTTTCAGATGCAACATGAATTTCTCGCGTTCGTCAATCCGTTCGCGAGATATGGGAGTTCGAAGTTAAGGAACGCTTGAGCAACCATCAAAATTTTCGCTGGTCTGATACTCGAAATCAATAACTATAATGGCCTAGGGGAAAAGTACACAAACCATTGAAATCGGGCGAGTTTCTACTTTCAGATGCAACAGGAATTTCTAGAGTTCGTCAATCCGTTTGCGAGATATGGGAGTTAGAAGTAAAGGAACGCTTGAGAAACCATCAAAATTTTCGCAAGTCTGATACTCGAAACCAATAACTACTATGGCCTAGGGCAAAATTACACAAACCGTTGTAATCGGGCGAGTTCCTGCTTTCAGATGCAAAAGGAATTTCTGGAGTTCGTCAAATCGTTCGCGAGATATGGGAGTTTGAAGTTAAGGAATGGTTGAGAAACCATCAAAATTTTCGCAAGTCTGATACCCGAAACCAATAACTGGAATGGCCTAGGGAGAAAGTACACATACCGTTGTAATCGGGCGAGTTTCTACTTTCAGATGCAACAGGAATTTCTCGAGTTCGTCAATCCGTTCGCGAGATATGGGAGTTCGAAGTTAAGGAATGGTTGAGAAACCATCAAAATTTTCGCAAGTCTGATACTCGAAACCAATAACTACTATTGTCTAGGGGAAAAGAACACACACCGTTGTTATCGGGTGGGTTTCTACTTTCAGATGCAACATGAATTTCTCGCGTTCGTCAATCCGTTCGCGAGATATGGGAGTTCGAAGTTAAGGAACGCTTGAGCAACCATCAAAATTTTCGCAAGTCTGATACCCGAAACCAATAACTACTATGGCCTAGGGGAAAAGTACACACACCATTGTAATCGGGCGAGTTTCTACTTTCAGATGCGACAGGAATTTCTCGAGTTCGTCAATCCGTTCGCGAGATATGGGAGTTTGAAGTTAAGGAATGGTTGAGGAACCATCAAAATTTTCGCTGGTCTGATACTCGAAACCAATAACTGGAATGGCCTAGAGGAAAAGTACACACAGCATTGTAATCCGGCGAGTTTCTACTTTCAGATGCAACAGGAATTTCTCGAGCTCGTCAATCCGTTCGCGAGATATGGGAGTTTGAAATTAAGGAGCGCTTGAGCAACCATCAAAATTTTCGCAAGTCTGATAATCGAAACCAATAACAACTATGGCCTAGGGGAAAAGTACACACACCATTGTAATCGGGCGAGTTTCTCCTTTCAGATGCAATAGGAATTACTCGAGTTCGTCTATCCGTTCGCGAGATATGGGAGTTTGAAATTAAGGAACGCTTGAGCAACCATCAAAATTTTCGCAAGTCTAATACTCGAAACCCATAACTACCATGGCCTAGGGGAAAAGTACACACACCATTGTAATCGGGCGAGTTTCTACTTTCAGATGCAACAGGAATTTCTCGAGTTCGTCAATCCGTTCGCGAGATATGGGAGTTTGAAGTTAAGGAATGGTTGAGAAACCACCAAAATTTTCGCTGATTTGATACTCGAAACCAATAACTGGAATGGCCTAGGGGAAAAGTACACACACCATTGTAATCGGGCGAGATTCTACTTTCAGATGCAACAGGAATTTCTCGTGTTCGTCAATCCGTTCGCGAGATATGGGAGTTTGAAGTTTAGGAATGGTTGAGAAACCATCAAAATTTTCGCAAGTCTGATACCCGAAACCAATAACTGGAATGGCCTAGGGAAAAAGTACCCATACCGTTGAAACCGGGCAAGTTTCTCCTTTCAGATGCAATTGGAATTACTCGAGTTCGTCAATCCGTTTGCGAGATATGGGAGTTTCAAATTAAGGAATGGTTGAGGAACCATCAAAATTTTCGCTGGTCTGTTACTCGAAACCAATAACTGGAATGGCCTAGAGGAAAAGTACACACACCATTGTAATCGAGCGAGTTTCTGCTTTCTGATGCAACAGGAATTTCTCGAGTTCGTCAATCCGTTCGCAAGATGTGGTAGTTCGAAGTTAAGGAACGCTTGAGCAACCATCAAGATTTTCGCAAGTCTGATACCCGAAACCAATAACTACTATGGCCTAGGGTAAAAGTACACACACCATTGTAATCGGGCGAGTTTCTACTTTCAGATTCAACAGGAATTTCTCGAGTTCGTCAATCCGTTCGCGAGATATGGGAGTTTGAAGTTAAGGAATGGTTGAGAAACCATCAAAATTTTCGCTGATTTGATACTCGAAACCGATAACTGGAATGGCCTAGGGGAAAAGTACACACACCAATGTAATCCGGCGTGTTTCTATTTTCAGATGCAACAGGAATTTCTCGAGTTCGTCAATCCGTTCGCGAGATATGGGAGTTTGAAGTTAAGGAATGGTTGAGAAACCATCAAAATTTTCGCTGATTTGATACTCGAAACCAATAACTGGAATGGACTAGGGGAGAAGTACACACACGATTGTAATCCGGCGAGTTTCTACTTTCAGATGCAACAGGAATTTCTCGTGCTCGTCAATCCGTTCGCGAGATATGGGAGTTTGAAGTTTAGGAATGGTTGAGAAACCATCAAAATTTTCGCAAGTCTGATTCCCGAATCCAATAACTACTATGGCCTAGGGGAAAAGTACACACACCATTGTAATCGGGCGAGTTTCTACTTTCAGATTCAACAGGAATATCTCGAGTTCGCCAATCCGTTCGCGAGATATGGGAGTTTGAAGTTAAGGAATTGTTGAGAAACCATCAAAATTTTCGCTGATTTGATACTCGAAACCAATAAGTGGAATGGCCTAGGGGAAAAGTACACACACCATTGTAATCCGGCGAGTTTCTACTTTCAGATGCAACAGGAATTTCTCGAGTTCGTCAATCCGTTCGCGAGATATGGGAGTTTGAAATTAAGGAGCGCTTGAGCAACCATCAAAATTTTCGCAAGTCTGATAATCGAAACCAATAACAACAATGGCCTAGGGGAAAAGTACACACACCATTGTAATCGGGCGAGTTTCTCCTTTCAGATGCAATAGGAATTACTCGAGTTCGTCTATCCGTTCGCGAGATATGGGAGTTTGAAATTAAGGAACGCTTGAGCAACCATCAAAATTTTCGCAAGTCTAATACTCGAAACCCATAACTACCATGGCCTAGGGGAAAAGTACACACACCATTGTAATCGGGCGAGTTTCTACTTTCAGATGCAACAGGAATTTCTCGAGTTCGTCAATCCGTTCGCGAGATATGGGAGTTTAAAGTTAAGGAATGGTTGAGAAACCACAAAAATTTTCGCTGATTTGATACTCGAAACCAATAACTGGAATGGCCTAGGGGAAAAGTACACACACCATTGAAATCGGGCGAGATTCTACTTTCAGATGCAACTGGAATTTCTCGAGTTCGTCAATCCGTTCGCGAGATATGGGAGTTTGAAGCTAAGGAACGCTTGAGCAACCATCAAAATTTTCGCAAGTCTGATAATCGAAACCAATAACTACTATGGCCTAGGGGAAAAGTACACACACCATTGTAATCGGGCGAGTTTCTCCTTTCAGATGCGATAGGAATTACTCGAGTTCGTCTACCCGTTCGCGAGATATGGGAGTTTGAAATTAAGGAACGCTTGAGCAACCATCAAAATTTTCGCAAGTCTAATACTCGAAACCGATAACTACTATGGCCTAGGGGAATAGTACACACACCATTGTAATCGGGCGAGTTTCTGCTTTCAGATGCAACAGGAATTTCTCGAGTTCGTCAATCCGTTCGCGAGATATGGGAGTTTGAAGTTAAGGAATGGTTGAGAAACCACCAAAATTTTCGCTGATTTGATACTCGAAACCAATAAGTGGAATGGCCTATGGGAAAAGTACACGCACCATTGTAATCGGGCGAGTTTCTACTTTCAGATGCAACAGGAATTTCTCGTGTTGGTCAATCCGTTCGCGAGATATGGGAATTTGAAGTTAAGGAATGGTTGAGATACCACCAAAATTTTCGCTGATTTGATACTCGAAACCAATAACTGGAATGGCCTAGGAGAAAAGTACACACACCATTGTAATCGGGCGAGTTTCTACTTTCAGATGCAACAGGAATTTCTCAAGTTCGTCAATCCGTTCGCGAGATATGGGAGTTTGAAGTTAAGGAATGGTTGAGAAACCACCAAAATTTTCGCTGATGTGATACTCGAAACCAATAACTGGAATGGCCTAGGGAAAATGTACCCACACCGTTGAAATCGGGCGAGTTTCTCCTTTCAGATGCAATTGGAATTACTCGAGTTCGTCAATCCGTTTGCGAGATATGGGAGTTTGAAATTAAGGAATGGTTGAGGAACCATCAAAATTTTCGCTGGTCTGATACTCGAAACCAATAACTGGAATGGCCTAGTGGAAAAGTACACACACCATTGTAACCCGGCGAGTTTCTACTTTCAGATGCAACAGGAATTTCTCGAGTTCGTCAATCCGTTCGCGAGATATGGGAGTTTGAAGTTAAGGAACGCTTGAGCAACCATCAAAATTTTCGCAAGTCTGATAATCGAAACCAATAACTACCATGGCCTAGGGGAAAAGTACACGCACCATTGTAATCGGACGAGTTTCTCCTTTCAGATCCAATAGGAATTACTCGAGTTCGTCTATCCGTTCGCGAGATATGGGAGTTTGAAATTAAGGAACGCTTGAGCAACCATCAAAATTTTCGCAAGTCTAATACTCGAAACCAATAACTACTATGGCCTAGGGGAAAAGTACACACACCATTGTAATTGGGCGAGTTTCTACTTTCAGATGCAACAGGAATTTCTCGAGTTCGTCAATCCGTTCGCGAGATATGGGAGTTTGAAGTTAAGGAATGGTTGAGAAACCATCAAAATTTTCGCTGATATGATACCCGAAACCAATAATTGGAATGGCCTAGGCTAAAAGTATACACACCATTGTAATCCGGCCAGCTTCTACATTCAGATGCAACAGGAATTTCTCGAGTTCGACAATCCGTTCGCGAGATATGGGAGTTTGAAGTTAAGGAACGCTTGAGCAACCATCAAAATTTTCGCAAGTCTGATACTCGAAACCAATAACTACTATGGCCTAGGGGAAAAGTACACACACCATTGTAATCTGGCGAGTTTCTCCTTTCAGATGCAATTGGAATTACTCGAGTTCGTCAATCCGTTTGCGAGATATGGGAGTTTGAAATTAAGGAATTGTTGAGGAACCATCAAAATTTTCGCTGGTCTGATACTCGAAACCAATAACTATAATGGCCTAGGGGAAAAGTACACACACCATTGAAATCGGGCGAGTTTCTACTTTCAGATGCAACAGGAATTTCTCGAGTTCGTCAATCCGTTTGCGAGATATGGGAGTTAGAAGTTAAGGAACGCTTGAGAAACCATCAAAATTTTCGCAAGTCTGATACTCGAAACCAATAACTACTATGGCCTAGGGCAAAATTACACAAACCGTTGTAATCGGGCGAGTTCCTGCTTTCAGATGCAAAAGGAATTTCTGGAGTTCGTCAAATCGTTCGCGAGATATGGGAGTTTGAAGTTAAGGAATGGTTGAGAAACCATCAAAATTTTCGCAAGTCTGATACCCGAAACCAATAACTGGAATGGCCTAGGGAGAAAGTACACATACCGTTGTAATCGGGCGAGTTTCTACTTTCAGATGCAACAGGAATTTCTCGAGTTCGTCAATCCGTTCGCGAGATATGGGAGTTCGAAGTTAAGGAATGGTTGAGAAACCATCAAAATTTTCGCAAGTCTGATACTCGAAACCAATAACTACTATGGTCTAGGGGAAAAGAACACACACCGTTGTTATCGGGTGGGTTTCTACTTTCAGATGCAACATGAATTTCTCGAGTTCGTCAATCCGTTCGCGAGATATGGGAGTTCGAAGTTAAGGAACGCTTGAGCAACCATCAAAATTTTCGCAAGTCTGATACCCGAAACCAATAACTACTATGGCCTAGGGGAAAAGTACACACACCATTGTAATCGGGCGAGATTCTACTTTCAGATGCGACAGGAATTTCTCGAGTTCGTCAATCCGTTCGCGAGATATGGGAGTTTGAAGTTAAGGAATGGTTGAGAAACCACCAAAATTTTCGCTGATTTGATACTCGAAACCAATAACTGGAATGGCCTAGGGGAAAAGTACACACACCATTGTAATCGGGCGAGATTCTACTTTCAGATGCAACAGGAATTTCTCGTGTTCGTCAATCCGTTCGCGAGATATGGGAGTTTGAAGTTTAGGAATGGTTGAGGAACCATCAAAATTTTCGCAAGTCTGATACCCGAAACCAATAACTGGAATGGCCTAGGGAAAAAGTACCCATACCGTTGAAACCGGGCAAGTTTCTCTTTTCAGATGCAATTGGAATTACTCGAGTTCGTCAATCCGTTTGCGAGATATGGGAGTTTCAAATTAAGGAATGGTTGAGGAACCATCAAAATTTTCGCTGGTCTGATACTCGAAACCAATAACTGGAATGGCCTAGACGAAAAGTACACACACCATTGTAATCGGGCGAGTTTCTGCTTTCTGATGCAACAGGAATTTCTCGAGTTCGTCAATCCGTTCGCAAGATGTGGTAGTTCGAAGTTAAGGAACGCTTGAGCAACCATCAAAATTTTCGCAAGTCTGATACCCGAAACCAATAACTACTATGGCCTAGGGTAAAAGTACACACACCATTGTAATCGGGCGAGTTTCTACTTTCAGATTCAACAGGAATTTCTCGAGTTCGTCAATCCGTTCGCGAGATATGGGAGTTTGAAGTTAAGGAATGGTTGAGAAACCATCAAAATTTTCGCTGATTTGATACTCGAAACCGATAACTGGAATGGCCTAGGGGAAAAGTACACACACCAATGTAATCCGGCGTGTTTCTATTTTCAGATGCAACAGGTATTTCTCGAGTTCGTCAATCCGTTCGCGAGATATGGGAGTTTGAAGTTAAGGAATGGTTGAGAAACCATCAAAATTTTCGCTGATTTGGTACTCGAAACCAATAACTGGAATGGCCTAGGGGAAAAGTACACACACGATTGTAATCCGGCGTGTTTCTATTTTCAGATGCAACAGGTATTTCTCGAGTTCGTCAATCCGTTCGCGAGATATGGGAGTTTGAAGTTAAGGAATGGTTGAGAAACCATCAAAATTTTCGCTGATTTGATACTCGAAACCAATAACTGGAATGGCCTAGGGGAAAAGTACACACACGATTGTAATCCGGCGAGTTTCTACTTTCAGATGCAACAGGAATTTCTCGAGTTCGTCAATCCGTTCGCGAGATATGGGAGTTTGAAATTAAGGAGCGCTTGAGCAACCATCAAAATTTTCGCAAGTCTGATAATCGAAACCAATAACAACTATGGCCTAGGGGAAAAGTACACACACCATTGTAATCGGGCGAGTTTCTACTTCCAGATGCAACAGGAATTTCTCGAGTTCGTCAATCCGTTCGCGAGATATGGGAGTTTGAAGTTAAGGAACGCTTGAGCAACCATCAAAATTTTCGCAAGTCTGATACTCGAAACCAATAACTGCAATGGCCTAGCGGAAAAGTACGCACACCATTGAAATCGGGCGAGATTCTACTTTCAGATGCAACTGGAATTTCTCGAGTTCGTCAATCCGTTCGCGAGATATGGGAGTTTGAAGTTTAGGAACGCTTGAGCAACCATCAAAATTTTCGCAAGTCTGATACTCGAAACAAATAACTACTATGGCCTAGGGGAAAAGTACACACACCATTGTAATCGGGCGAGCTTCTCCTTTCAGATGCTATAGGAATTACTCGAGTTCGTCTATCCGTTCGCGAGATATGGGTGTTTGAAATTAAGGAACGCTTGAGCAACCATCAAAATTTTCGCAAGTCTAATACTCGAAACCAATAACTACTATGGCCTAGTGGAAAAGTACACACACCATTGTAATCGGGCGAGTTTCTACTTTCAGATGCAACAGGAATTTCTCGAGTTCGTCAATCCGTTCGCGAGGTATGGGAGTTTGAAGTTAAGGAATGGTTGAGAAACCACCAAAATTTTCGCTGATGTGATACTCGAAACCAATAACTGGAATGGCCTAGGGGAAAAGTACACACACCATTGTAACCGGGCGAGTTTCTACTTTCAGATGCAACAGGAATTTCTCGTGTTCGTCAATCCGTTCGCGAGATATGGGAGTTTGAAGTTTAGGAATGGTTGAGAAACCATCAAAATATTCGCAAGTCTGATACCCGAAACCAATAACTGGAATGGCCTAGGGAAAAAGTACACATACCGTTGTAATCGGGCGAGTTTCTACTTTCAGATGCAACAGGAATTTCTCGAGTTCGTCAATCCGTTCGCGAGATATGGGAGTTCGAAGTCAAGGAATGGTTGAGAAACCATCAAAATTTTCGCAAGTCTGATACTCGAAACCAATAACTGCAATGGCCTAGGAGAAAAGCACACACCATTGAAATCGGGCGAGATTCTACTTTCAGATGCAACTGGAATTTCTCGAGTTCGTCAATCCGTTCGCGAGATATGGGAGTTTGAAGTTAAGGAACGCTTGAGCAACCATGAAAATTTTCGCAAGTCTGATACTCGAAACGAATAACTACTATGGCCTAGGGGAAAAGTACACACACCATTGTAATCGAGTGGGTATCTACTTTCAGATGCAACAGGAATTTCTCGAGTTCGTCAATCCCTTCGCGAGATATGGGAGTTTGAAGTTAAGGAACGCTTGAGCAGCCATCAAAATTTTTGCAAGTCTGATACTCGAAACCAGTAACTACTATGGCCTAGGGGAAAAGTACACACACCATTGTAATCGGGCGAGTTTCTACTTTCAGATTCAACAGGGATTTCTCGATTTCGTCAAACCGTTTGCGAGATATGGGAGTTAGAAGTTAAGGAACGCTTGAGAAACCATCAAAATTTTCGCAAGTCTGATACTCGAAACCAATAACTACTATGGCCTAGGGCAAAATTACACAAACCGTTGTAATCGGGCGAGTTCCTGCTTTCAGATGCAACAGGAATTTCTCGAGTTCGTCAAATCGTTCGCGAGATATGGGAGTTTGAAGTTAAGGAATGGTTGAGAAACCATCAAAATTTTCGCAAGTCTGATACTCGAAACCAATAACTACAATGGTCTAGGGGAAAAGTACACACACCATTGTAATCGAGCGAGTTTCTACTTTCAGATGCAACAGGAATTTCTCGAGTTCGTCAATCCGTTCGCGAGATATGGGAGTTTGAAGTTAAGGAATGGTTGAGAAACCACCAAAATTTTCGCTGATGTGATACTCGAAACCAATAACTGGAATGGCCTAGGGGAAAAGTACACACACCATTGTAACCGGGCGAGTTTCTACTTTCAGATGCAACAGGAATTTCTCGTGTTCGTCAATCCGTTCGCGAGATATGGGAGTTTGAAGTTTAGGAATGGTTGAGAAACCATCAAAATATTCGCAAGTCTGATACCCGAAACCAATAACTGGAATGGCCTAGGGAAAAAGTACACATACCGTTGTAATCGGGCGAGTTTCTACTTTCAGATGCAACAGGAATTTCTCGAGTTCGTCAATCCGTTCGCGAGATATGGGAGTTCGAAGTCAAGGAATGGTTGAGAAACCATCAAAATTTTCGCAAGTCTGATACTCGAAACCAATAACTGCAATGGCCTAGGGGAAAAGCACACACCATTGAAATCGGGCGAGATTCTACTTTCAGATGCAACTGGAATTTCTCGAGTTCGTCAATCCGTTCGCGAGATATGGGAGTTTGAAGTTAAGGAACGCTTGAGCAACCATGAAAATTTTCGCAAGTCTGATACTCGAAACGAATAACTACTATGGCCTAGGGGAAAAGTACACACACCATTGTAATCGAGTGGGTATCTACTTTCAGATGCAACAGGAATTTCTCGAGTTCGTCAATCCCTTCGCGAGATATGGGAGTTTGAAGTTAAGGAACGCTTGAGCAGCCATCAAAATTTTTGCAAGTCTGATACTCGAAACCAGTAACTACTATGGCCTAGGGGAAAAGTACACACACCATTGTAATCGGGCGAGTTTCTACTTTCATATTCAACAGGAATTTCTCGATTTCGTCAAACCGTTTGCGAGATATGGGAGTTAGAAGTTCAGGAACGCTTGAGAAACCATCAAAATTTTCGCAAGTCTGATACTCGAAACCAATAACTACTATGGCCTAGGGCAAAATTACACAAACCGTTGTAATCGGGCGAGTTCCTGCTTTCAGATGCAACAGGAATTTCTCGAGTTCGTCAAATCGTTCGCGAGATATGGGAGTTTGAAGTTAAGGAATGGTTGAGAAACCATCAAAATTTTCGCAAGTCTGATACTCGAAACCAATAACTACAATGGTCTAGGGGAAAAGTACACACACCATTGTAATCGAGCGAGTTTCTACTTTCAGATGCAACAGGAATTTCTCGTGTTCGTCAATCCGTTCGCGAGATATGGGAGTTTGAAGTTTAGGAATGGTTGAGAAACCATCAAAATTTTCGCAAGTCTGATACCCGAAACCAATAACTGGAATGGCCTAGGGAAAAAGTACCCATACCGTTGAAATCGGGCGAGTTTCTCCTTTCAGATGCAATTGGAATTACTCGAGTTCGTCAATCCGTTTGCGAGATATGGGAGTTTGAAATTAAGGAATGGTTGAGGAACCATCAAAATTTTCGCAAGTCTGATACCCGAAACCAATAACTGGAATGGCCTAGGGGAAAAGCACACACCATTGAAATCGGGCGAGATTCTACTTTCAGATGCAACTGGAATTTCTCGAGTTCGTCAATCCGTTCGCGAGATATGGGAGTTTGAAGTTAAGGAACGCTTGAGCAACCATGAAAATTTTCGCAAGTCTGATACTCGAAACGAATAACTACTATGGCCTAGGGGAAAAGTACACACACCATTGTAATCGAGTGGGTATCTACTTTCAGATGCAACAGGAATTTCTCGAGTTCGTCAATCCCTTCGCGAGATATGGGAGTTTGAAGTTAAGGAACGCTTGAGCAGCCATCAAAATTTTTGCAAGTCTGATACTCGAAACCAGTAACTACTATGGCCTAGGGGAAAAGTACACACACCATTGTAATCGGGCGAGTTTCTACTTTCAGATTCAACAGGAATTTCTCGAGTTCGTCAAACCGTTTGCGAGATATGGGAGTTAGAAGTTAAGGAACGCTTGAGAAACCATCAAAATTTTCGCAAGTCTGATACTCGAAACCGATAACTACTATGGCCTAGGGCAAAATTACACAAACCGTTGTAATCGGGCGAGTTCCTGCTTTCAGATGCAACAGGAATTTCTCGAGTTCGTCAAATCGTTCGCGAGATATGGGAGTTTGATGTTAAGGAATGGTCGAGAAACCATCAAAATTTTCGCAAGTCTGATACTCGAAACCAATAACTACAATGGTCTAGGGGAAAAGTACACACACCATTGTAATCGAGCGAGTTTCTACTTTCAGATGCAACAGGAATTTCTCGTGTTCGTCAATCCGTTCGCGAGATATGGGAGTTTGAAATTTAGGAATGGTTGAGAAACCATCAAAATTTTCGCAAGTCTGATACCCGAAACCAATAACTGGAATGGCCTAGGGAAAAAGTACCCATACCGTTGAAATCGGGCGAGTTTCTCCTTTCAGATGCAATTGGAATTACTCGAGTTCGTCAATCCGTTTGCGAGATATGGGAGTTTGAAATTAAGGAATGGTTGAGGAACCATCAAAATTTTCGCTGGTCTGATACTCGAAACCAATAACTGGAATGGCCTAGGGGAAAAGTACACACACCATTGTAATCGGGCGAGTTTCTACTTTTAGATGCAACAGGAATTTCTCGAGTTCGTCAATCCGTTTGCGAGATATGGGAGTTAGAAATTAAGGAACGCTTGAGAAACCATCAAAATTTTCGCAAGACAGATACTCGAAACCAATAACTACTATGGCCTAGGGCAAAATTACACAAACCGTTGTAATCGGGCGAGTTTCTACTTTCAGATGCAACAGGAATTTCTCGAGTTCGTCAATCCGTTCGCGAGATATGGGAGTTCGAAGTTAAGGAATGGTTGAGAAACCATCAAAATTTTCGCAAGTCTGATACTCGAAACCAATAACTGCAATGGCCTAGGGGAAAAGCACACACCATTGAAATCGGGCGAGATTCTACTTTCAGATGCAACTGGAATTTCTCGAGTTCGTCAATCCGTTCGCGAGATATGGGAGTTTGAAGTTAAGGAACGCTTGAGCAACCATGAAAATTTTCGCAAGTCTGATACTCGAAACGAATAACTACTATGGCCTAGGGGAAAAGTACACACACCATTGTAATCGAGTGGGTATCTACTTTCAGATGCAACAGGAATTTGTCGAGTTCGTCAATCCCTTCGCGAGATATGGGAGTTTGAAGTTAAGGAACGCTTGAGCAGCCATCAAAATTTTTGCAAGTCTGATACTCGAAACCAGTAACTACTATGGCCTAGGGGAAAAGTACACACACCATTGTAATCGGGCGAGTTTCTACTTTCAGATTCAACAGGAATTTCTCGAGTTCGTCAATCCGTTCGCGAGATATGGGAGTTTGAAGTTAAGGAATGGTTGAGAAACCACCAAAATTTTCGCTGATTTGATACTCGAAACCAATAACTGGAATGGCCTAGGGGAAAAGTACACAAACCATTGTAATCGGGCGAGTTTCTACTTTCAGATGCAACAGGAATTTCTCGAGTTCGTCAATCCGTTCGCGAGATATGGGAGTTTGAAGTTTAGGAATGGTTGAGAAACCATCAAAATTTTCGCAAGTCTGATACCCGAAACCAATAACTGGAATGGCCTAGGGAAAAAGTACCCATACCGTTGAAATCGGGCGAGTTTCTCCTTTCAGATGCAATTGGAATTACTCGAGTTCGTCAATCCGTTTGCGAGATATGGGAGTTTGAAATTAAGGAATGGTTGAGGAACCATCAAAATTTTCGCTGCTCTGATACTCGAAACCAATAACTGGAATGGCCTAGGGGAAAAGTACACACACCATTGTAATCGGGAGAGTTTCTACTTTCAGATGCAACAGGAATTTCTCGAGTTCGTCAATCCGTTCGCGAGATATGGGAGTTTGAAATTAAAGAATGGTTGAGAAACCATCAAAATTTTCGCAAGTCTAATACTCGAAACCAATAACTACGATTGCCTAGGGCAAAAATACACACACCATTGTAATCGGGCGAGTTTCTACTTTCAGATGCAACAGGAATTTCTCGTGTTCGTCTATCCGTTCGCGAGATATGGGAGTTTAAAGATTAGGAATGGTTGAGGATCCATCAAAATTTTCGCTGGTCTGATACTCGAAACCAATAACTGGAATGGCCTAGTGGAAAAGTACACACACCATTGTAATCCGGCGAGTTTCTACTTTCAGATGCAACAGGAATTTCTCGAGTTCGTCAATCCGTTTGCGAGATATGGGAGTTAGAAGTTAAGGAACGCTTGAGAAACCATCAAAATTTTCGCAAGTCTGATACTCGAAACCAATAACTACTATGGCCTAGGGCAAAATTACACAAACCGTTGTAATCCGGCGAGTTTCTACTTTCAGATGCAACAGGAATTTCTCGAGTTCGTCAATCCGTTCGCGAGATATGGGAGTTCGAAGTTAAGGAATGGTTGAGAAACCATCAAAATTTTCGCAAGTCTGGTACTCGAAGCCAATAACTGCAATGGCCTAGGGGAAAAGCACACACCATTGAAATCGGGCGAGATTCTACTTTCAGATGCAACTGGAATTTCTCGAGTTCGTCAATCCGTTCGCGAGATATGGGAGTTTGAAGTTAAGGAACGCTTGAGCAACCATCAAAATTTTCGCAAGTCTGATTCTTGAAACGAATAACTACTATGGCCTAGGGGAAAAGTACACACACCATTGTAATCGAGTGGGTTTCTACTTTCAGATGCAACAGGAATTTCTCGAGTTCGTCAATCCCTTCGCGAGATATGGGGTTTGAAGTTAAGGAACGCTTGAGCAGCCATCAAAATTTTTGCAAGTCTGATACTCGAAACCAATAACTACTATGGCCTAGGGGAAAAGTACACACACCATTGTAATCGGGCGAGTTTATACTTTCAGATTCAACAGGAATTTCTCGAGTTCGTCAATCCGTTCGCGAGATATGGGAGTTTGAAGTTAAGGAATGGTTGAGAAACCACCAAAATTTTCGCTGATTTGATACTCGAAACCAATAACTGGAATGGCCTAGGGGAAAAGTACACAAACCATTGTAATCGGGCGAGTTTCTACTTTCAGATGCAACTGGAATTTCTCGAGTTCGTCAAATCGTTCGCGAGATATGGGAGTTTGAAGTTAAGGAATGGTTGAGAAACCATCAAAATTTTCGCAAGTCTGATACCCGAAACCAATAACTGGAATGGCCTAGGGAAAAAGTACACATACCGTTGTAATCGGGCGAGTTTCTACTTTCAGATGCAACAGGAATTTCTCGAGTTCGTCAATCCGTTCGCGAGATATGGGAGTTCGAAGTTAAGGAATGGTTGAGAAACCATCAAAATTTTCGCAAGTCTGATACTCGAAACCAATAACTACAATGGTCTAGGGGAAAAGTACACACACCACTGTAATCGAGCGAGTTTCTACTTTCAGATGCAACAGGAATTTCTCGTGTTCGTCAATCCGTTCGCGAGATATGGGAGTTTGAAGTTTAGGAATGGTTGAGAAACCATCAAAATTTTCGCAAGTCTGATACCCGAAACCAATAACTGGAATGGCCTAGGGAAAAAGTACCCATACCGTTGAAATCGGGCGAGTTTCTCCTTTCAGATGCAATTGGAATTACTCGAGTTCGTCAATCCGTTTGCGAGATATGGGAGTTTGAAATTAAGGAATGGTTGAGGAACCATCAAAATTTTCGCTGGTCTGATACTCGAAAACAATAACTGGAATGGCCTAGGGGAAAAGTACACACACCATTGTAATCGGGCGAGTTTCTACTTTTAGATGCAACAGGAATTTCTCAAGTTCGTCAATCCGTTTGCGAGATATTGGAGTTAGAAGTTAAGGAACGCTTGAGAAACCATCAAAATTTTCGCAAGTCTGATACTCGAAACCAATAACTACTATGGCCTAGGGCAAAATTACACAAACCGTGTTAATCGGGCGAGTTTCTACTTTCAGATGCAACAGGAATTTCTCGAGTTCGTCAATCCGTTCGCGAGATATGGGAGTTCGAAGTCAAGGAATGGTTGAGAAACCATCAAAATTTTCGCAAGTCTGATACTCGAAACCAATAACTGCAATGGCCTAGGGGAAAAGCACACACCATTGAAATCGGGCGAGATTCTACTTTCAGATGCAACTGGAAGTTCTCGAGTTCGTCAATCCGTTCGCGAGATATGGGAGTTTGAAGTTAAGGAACGCTTGAGCAACCATGAAAATTTTCGCAAGTCTGATACTCGAAACGAATAACTACTATGGCCTAGGGGAAAAGTACACACACCATTGTAATCGAGTGGGTATCTACTTTCAGATGCAACAGGAATTTCTCGAGTTCGTCAATCCCTTCGCGAGATATGGGAGTTTGAAGTTAAGGAACGCTTGAGCAGCCATCAAAATTTTTGCAAGTCTGATACTCGAAACCAGTAACTACTTTGGCCTAGGGGAAAAGTACACACACCATTGTAATCGGGCGAGTTTCTACTTTCAGATTCAACAGGAATTTCTCGAGTTCGTCAATCCGTTCGCGAGATATGGGAGTTTGAAGTTAAGGAATGGTTGAGAAACCACCAAAATTTTCGCTGATTTGATACTCGAAACCAATAACTGGAATGGCCTAGGGGAAAAGTACACAAACCATTGTAATCGGGCGAGTTTCTACTTTCAGATGCAACAGGAATTTCTCGAGTTCGTCAATCCGTTCGCGAGATATGGGAGTTTGAAGTTTAGGAATGGTTGAGAAACCATCAAAATTTTCGCAAGTCTGATACCCGAAACCAATAACTGGAATGGCCTAGGGAAAAAGAACCCATACCGTTGAAATCGGGCGAGTTTCTCCTTTCAGATGCAATTGGAATTACTCGAGTTCGTCAATCCGTTTGCGAGATATGGGAGTTTGAAATTAAGGAATGGTTGAGGAACCATCAAAATTTTGGCTGGTCTGATACTCGAAACCAATAACTGGAATGGCTAGGGGAAAAGTACACACACCATTGTAATCGGGCGAGTTTCTACTTTCAGATGCAACAGGAATTTCTCGAGTTCGTCAAACCGTTTGCGAGATATGGGAGTTAGAAGTTAAGGAATGCTTGAGAAACCATCAAAATTTTCGAAAGTCTGATACTCGAAACCAATAACTACTATGGCCTAGGGCAAAATTACACAAACCGTTGTAATCGGGCGAGTTCCTGCTTTCAGATGCAACAGGAATTTCTCGAGTTCGTCAAATCGTTCGCGAGATATGGGAGTTTGAAGTTAAGGAATGGTTGAGAAACCATCAAAATTTTCGCAAGTCTGATACTCGAAACCAATAACTACAATGGTCTAGGGGAAAAGTACACACACCATTGTAATCGAGCGAGTTTCTACTTTCAGATGCAACAGGAATTTCTCGTGTTCGTCAATCCGTTCGCGAGATATGGGAGTTTGAAGTTTAGGAATGGTTGAGAAACCATCAAAATTTTCGCAAGTCTGATACCCGAAACTTATAACTGGAATGGCCTAGGGAAAAAGTACCCATACCGTTGAAATCGGGCGAGTTTCTCCTTTCAGATGCAATTGGAATTACTCGAGTTCGTCAATCCGTTTGCGAGATATGGGAGTTTGAAATTAAGGAATGGTTGAGGAACCATCAAAATTTTCGCTGGTCTGATACTCGAAACCAATAACTGGAATGGCCTAGGGGAAAAGTACACACACCATTGTAATCGGGCGAGTTTCTACTTTTAGATGCAACAGGAATTTCTCGAGTTCGTCAATCCGTTTGCGAGATATGGGAGTTAGAAATTAAGGAACGCTTGAGAAACCATCAAAATTTTCGCAAGTCAGATACTCGAAACCAATAACTACTATGGCCTAGGGCAAAATTACACAAACCGTTGTAATCGGGCGAGTTTCTACTTTCAGATGCAACAGGAATTTCTCGAGTTCGTCAATCCGTTCGCGAGATATGGGAGTTCGAAGTTAAGGAATGGTTGAGAAACCATCAAAATTTTCGCAAGTCTGATACTCGAAACCAATAACTGCAATGGCCTAGGGGAAAAGCAAACACCATTGAAATCGGGCGAGATTCTACTTTCAGATGCAACGGGAATTTCTCGAGTTAGTCAATCCGTTCGCGAGATATGGGAGTTTGAAGTTTAGGAATGGTTGAGAAACCATCAAAATTTTCGCAAGTCTGATACCCGAAACCAATAACTGGAATGGCCTAGGGAAAAAGTACCCATACCGTTGAAATCGGGCGAGTTTCTCCTTTCAGATGCAATTGGAATTACTCGAGTTCGTCAATCCGTTTGCGAGATATGGGAGTTTGAAATTAAGGAATGGTTGAGGAACCATCAAAATTTTCGCTGGTCTGATACTCGAAACCATTAACTGGAATGGCCTAGGGGAAAAGTACACACACCATTGTAATCGGGCGAGTTTCTACTTTTAGATGCAACAGGAATTTCTCGAGTTCGTCAATCCGTTTGCGAGATATGGGAGTTAGAAATTAAGGAACGCTTGAGAAACCATCAAAATTTTCGCAAGTCAGATACTCGAAACCAATAACTACTATGGCCTAGGGCAAAATTACACAAACCGTTGTAATCGGGCGAGTTTCTACTTTCAGATGCAACAGGAATTTCTCGAGTTCGTCAATCCGTTCGCGAGATATGGGAGTTCGAATTTAAGGAATGGTTGAGAAACCATCAAAATTTTCGCAAGTCTGATACTCGAAACCAATAACTGCAATGGCCTAGGGGAAAAGCACACACCATTGAAATCGGGCGAGATTCTACTTTCAGATGCAACTGGAATTTCTCGAGTTCGTCAATCCGTTCGCGAGATATGGGAGTTTGAAGTTAAGGAACGCTTGAGCAACCATGAAAATTTTCGCAAGTCTGATACTCGAAACGAATAACTACTATGGCCTAGGGGAAAAGTACACACACCATTGTAATCGAGTGGGTATCTACTTTCAGATGCAACAGGAATTTCTCGAGTTCGTCAATCCCTTCGCGAGATATGGGAGTTTGAAGTTAAGGAACGCTTGAGCAGCCATCAAAATTTTTGCAAGTCTGATACTCGAAACCAGTAACTACTATGGCCTAGGGGAAAAGTACACACACCATTGTAATCGGGCGAGTTTCTACTTTCAGATTCAACAGGAATTTCTCGAGTTCGTCAATCCGTTCGCGAGATATGGGAGTTTGAAGTTAAGGAATGGTTGAGAAACCACCAAAATTTTCGCTGATTTGATACTCGAAACCAATAACTGGAATGGCCTAGGGGAAAAGTACACAAACCATTGTAATCGGGCGAGTTTCTACTTTCAGATGCAACAGGAATTTCTCGAGTTCGTCAATCCGTTCGCGAGATATGGGAGTTTGAAGTTTAGGAATGGTTGGGAAACCATCAAAATTTTCGCAAGTCTGATACCCGAAACCAATAACTGGAATGGCCTAGGGAAAAAGTACCCATACCGTTGAAATCGGGCGAGTTTCTCCTTTCAGATGCAATTGGAATTACTCGAGTTCGTCAATCCGTTTGCGAGATATGGGAGTTTGAAATTAAGGAATGGTTGAGGAACCATCAAAATTTTCGCTGCTCTGATACTCGAAACCAATAACTGGAATGGCCTAGGGGAAAAGTACACACAGCATTGTAATCGGGAGAGTTTCTACTTTCAGATGCAACAGGAATTTCTCGAGTTCGTCTATCCGTTCGCGAGATATGGGAGTTTAAAGATTAGGAATGGTTGAGGAACCATCAAAATTTTCGCTGGTCTGATACTCGAAACCAATAACTGGAATGGCCTAGTGGAAAAGTACACACACCATTGTAATCCGGCGAGTTTCTACTTTCAGATGCAACAGGAATTTCTCGAGTTCGTCAATCCGTTTGCGAGATATGGGAGTTAGAAGTTAAGGAACGCTTGAGAAACCATCAAAATTTTCGCAAGTCTGATACTCGAAACCAATAACTACTATGGCCTAGGGCAAAATTACACAAACCGTTGTAATCCGGCGAGTTTCTACTTTCAGATGCAACAGGAATTTCTCGAGTTCGTCAATCCGTTCGCGAGATATGGGAGTTCGAAGTTAAGGAATGGTTGAGAAACCATCAAAATTTTCGCAAGTCTGATACTCGAAGCCAATAACTGGAATGGCCTAGTGGAAAAGTACACACACCATTGTAATCCGGCGAGTTTCTACTTTCAGATGCAACTGGAATTTCTCGAGTTCGTCAAATCGTTCGCGAGATATGGGAGTTCGAAGTTAAGGAATGGTTGAGAAACCATCAAAATTTTCGCAAGTCTGATACTCGAAACCAATAACTACAATGGTCTAGGGGAAAAGTACACACACCGTTGTAATCGAGCGAGTTTCTACTTTCAGATGCAACAGGAATTTCTCGTGTTCGTCAATCCGTTCGCGAGATATGGGAGTTTGAAGTTTAGGAATGGTTGAGAAACCATCAAAATTTTCGCAAGTCTGATACCCGAAACCAATAACTGGAATGGCCTAGGGAAAAAGTACCCATACCGTTGAAATCGGGCGAGTTTCTCCTTTCAGATGCAATTGGAATTACTCGAGTTCGTCAATCCGTTTGCGAGATATGGGAGTTTGAAATTGAGGAATGGTTGAGGAACCATCAAAATTTTCGCTGGTCTGATACTCGAAAAAAATAACTGGAATGGCCTAGGGGAAAAGTACACACACCATTGTAATCGGGCGAGTTTCTACTTTTAGATGCAACAGGAATTTCTCAAGTTCGTCAATCCGTTTGCGATATATGGGAGTTAGAAGTTAAGGAACGCTTGAGAAACCATCAAAATTTTCGCAAGTCTGATACTCGAAACCAATAACTACTATGGCCTAGGGCAAAATTACACAAACCGTGTTAATCGGGCGAGTTTCTACTTTCAGATGCAACAGGAATTTCTCGAGTTCGTCAATCCGTTCGCGAGATATGGGAGTTCGAAGTCAAGGAATGGTTGAGAAACCATCAAAATTTTTGCAAGTCTGATACTCGAAACCAATAACTGCAATGGCCTAGGGGAAAAGCACACACCATTGAAATCGGGCGAGATTCTACTTTCAGATGCAACTGGAATTTCTCGAGTTCGTCAATCCGTTCGCGAGATATGGGAGTTTGAAGTTAAGGAACGCTTGAGCAACCATGAAAATTTTCGCAAGTCTGATACTCGAAACGAATAACTACTATGGCCTAGGGGAAAAGTACACACACCATTGTAATCGAGTGGGTATCTACTTTCAGATGCAACAGGAATTTCTCGAGTTCGTCAATCCCTTCGCGAGATATGGGAGTTTGAAGTTAAGGAACGCTTGAGCAGCCATCAAAATTTTTGCAAGTCTGATACTCGAAACCAGTAACTACTTTGGCCTAGGGGAAAAGTACACACACCATTGTAATCGGGCGAGTTTCTACTTTCAGATTCAACAGGAATTTCTCGAGTTCGTCAATCCGTTCGCGAGATATGGGAGTTTGAAGTTAAGGAATGGTTGAGAAACCACCAAAATTTTCGCTGATTTGATACTCGAAACCAATAACTGGAATGGCCTAGGGGAAAAGTACACAAACCATTGTAATCGGGCGAGTTTCTACTTTCAGATGCAACAGGAATTTCTCGAGTTCGTCAATCCGTTCGCGAGATATGGGAGTTTGAAGTTTAGGAATGGTTGAGAAACCATCAAAATTTTCGCAAGTCTGATACCCGAAACCAATAACTGGAATGGCCTAGGGAAAAAGTACCCATACCGTTGAAATCGGGCGAGTTTCTCCTTTCAGATGCAATTGGAATTACTCGAGTTCGTCAATCCGTTTGCGAGATATGGGAGTTTGAAATTAAGGAATGGTTGAGGAACCATCAAAATTTTGGCTGGTCTGATACTCGAAACCAATAACTGGAATGGCTAGGGGAAAAGTACACACACCATTGTAATCGGGCGAGTTTCTACTTTCAGATGCAACAGGAATTTCTCGAGTTCGTCAAACCGTTTGCGAGATATGGGAGTTAGAAGTTAAGGAACGCTTGAGAAACCATCAAAATTTTCGCAAGTCTGATACTCGAAACCAATAACTACTATGGCCTAGGGCAAAATTACACAAACCGTTGTAATCGGGCGAGTTCCTGCTTTCAGATGCAACAGGAATTTCTCGAGTTCGTCAATCCGTTCGCGAGATATGGGAGTTCGAACTTAAGGAATGGTTGAGAAACCATCAAAATTTTCGCAAGTCTGATACTCGAAACCAATAACTGCAATGGCCTAGGGGAAAAGCACACACCATTGAAATCGGGCGAGATTCTACTTTCAGATGCAACTGGAATTTCTCGAGTTCGTCAATCCGTTCGCGAGATATGGGAGTTTGAAGTTAAGGAACGCTTGAGCAACCATGAAAATTTTCGCAAGTCTGATACTCGAAACGAATAACTACTATGGCCTAGGGGAAAAGTACACACACCATTGTAATCGAGTGGGTATCTACTTTCAGATGCAACAGGAATTTCTCGAGTTCGTCAATCCCTTCGCGAGATATGGGAGTTTGAAGTTAAGGAACGCTTGAGCAGCCATCAAAATTTTTGCAAGTCTGATACTCGAAACCAGTAACTACTATGGCCTAGGGGAAAAGTACACACACCATTGTAATCGGGCGAGTTTCTACTTTCAGGTTCAACAGGAATTTCTCGAGTTCGTCAATCCGTTCGCGAGATATGGGAGTTTGAAGTTAAGGAATGGTTGAGAAACCACCAAAATTTTCGCTGATTTGATACTCGAAACCAATAACTGGAATGGCCTAGGGGAAAAGTACACAAACCATTGTAATCGGGCGAGTTTCTACTTTCAGATGCAACAGGAATTTCTCGAGTTCGTCAATCCGTTCGCGAGATATGGGAGTTTGAAGTTTAGGAATGGTTGAGAAACCATCAAAATTTTCGCAAGTCTGATACCCGAAACCAATAACTGGAATGGCCTAGGGAAAAAGTACCCATACCGTTGAAATCGGGCGAGTTTCTCCTTTCAGATGCAATTGGAATTACTCGAGTTCGTCAATCCGTTTGCGAGATATGGGAGTTTGAAATTAAGGAATGGTTGAGGAACCATCAAAATTTTCGCTGCTCTGATACTCGAAACCAATAACTGGAATGGCCTAGGGGAAAAGTACACACAGCATTGTAATCGGGAGAGTTTCTACTTTCAGATGCAACAGGAATTTCTCGAGTTCGTCAATCCGTTCGCGAGATATGGGAGTTTGAAATTAAAGAATGGTTGAGAAACCATCAAAATTTTCGCAAGTCTAATACTCGAAACCAATAACTACGATTGCCTAGGGCAAAAATACACACACCATTGTAATCGGGCGAGTTTCTACTTTCAGATGCAACAGGAATTTCTCGTGTTCGTCTATCCGTTCGCGAGATATGGGAGTTTAAAGATTAGGAATGGTTGAGGAACCATCAAAATTTTCGCTGGTCTGATACTCGAAACCAATAACTGGAATGGCCTAGTGGAAAAGTACACACACCATTGTAATCCGGCGAGTTTCTACTTTCAGATGCAACAGGAATTTCTCGAGTTCGTCAATCCGTTTGCGAGATATGGGAGTTAGAAGTTAAGGAACGCTTGAGAAACCATCAAAATTTTCGCAAGTCTGATACTCGAAACCAATAACTACTATGGCCTAGGGCAAAATTACACAAACCGTTGTAATCCGGCGAGTTTCTACTTTCAGATGCAACAGGAATTTCTCGAGTTCGTCAATCCGTTCGCGAGATATGGGAGTTCGAAGTTAAGGAATGGTTGAGAAACCATCAAAATTTTCGCAAGTCTGATACTCGAAGCCAATAACTGGAATGGCCTAGTGGAAAAGTACACACACCATTGTAATCCGGCGAGTTTCTACTTTCAGATGCAACAGGAATTTCTCGAGTTCGTCAATCCGTTTGCGAGATATGGGAGTTAGAAGTTAAGGAACGCTTGTGCAACCATCAAAATTTTCGCAAGTCTGATTCTCGAAACGAATAACTACTATGGCCTAGGGGAAAAGTACACACACCATTGTAATCGAGTGGGTTTCTACTTTCAGATGCAACAGGAATTTCTCGAGTTCGTCAATCCCTTCGCGAGATATGGGAGTTTGAAGTTAAGGAACGCTTGAGCAGCCATCAAAATTTTTGCAAGTCTGATACTCGAAACCAATAACTACTATGGCCTAGGGGAAAAGTACACACACCATTGTAATCGGGCGAGTTTATACTTTCAGATTCAACAGGAATTTCTCGAGTTCGTCAATCCGTTCGCGAGATATGGGAGTTTGAAGTTAAGGAATGGTTGAGAAACCACCAAAATTTTCGCTGATTTGATACTCGAAACCAATAACTGGAATGGCCTAGGGGAAAAGTACACAAACCATTGTAATCGGGCGAGTTTCTACTTTCAGATGCAACTGGAATTTCTCGAGTTCGTCAAATCGTTCGCGAGATATGGGAGTTTGAAGTTAAGGAATGGTTGAGAAACCATCAAAATTTTCGCAAGTCTGATACCCGAAACCAATAACTGGAATGGCCTAGGGAAAAAGTACACATACCGTTGTAATCGGGCGAGTTTCTACTTTCAGATGCAACAGGAATTTCTCGAGTTCGTCAATCCGTTCGCGAGATATGGGAGTTCGAAGTTAAGGAATGGTTGAGAAACCATCAAAATTTTCGCAAGTCTGATACTCGAAACCAATAACTACAATGGTCTAGGGGAAAAGTACACACACCACTGTAATCGAGCGAGTTTCTACTTTCAGATGCAACAGGAATTTCTCGTGTTCGTCAATCCGTTCGCGAGATATGGGAGTTTGAAGTTTAGGAATGGTTGAGAAACCATCAAAATTTTCGCAAGTCTGATACCCGAAACCAATAACTGGAATGGCCTAGGGAAAAAGTACCCATACCGTTGAAATCGGGCGAGTTTCTCCTTTCAGATGCAATTGGAATTACTCGAGTTCGTCAATCCGTTTGCGAGATATGGGAGTTTGAAATTAAGGAATGGTTGAGGAACCATCAAAATTTTCGCTGGTCTGATACTCGAAAAAAATAACTGGAATGGCCTAGGGGAAAAGTACACACACCATTGTAATCGGGCGAGTTTCTACTTTTAGATGCAACAGGAATTTCTCAAGTTCGTCAATCCGTTTGCGAGATATGGGAGTTAGAAGTTAAGGAACGCTTGAGAAACCATCAAAATTTTCGCAAGTCTGATACTCGAAACCAATAACTACTATGGCCTAGGGCAAAATTACACAAACCGTGTTAATCGGGCGAGTTTCTACTTTCAGATGCAACAGGAATTTCTCGAGTTCGTCAATCCGTTCGCGAGATATGGGAGTTCGAAGTCAAGGAATGGTTGAGAAACCATCAAAATTTTCGCAAGTCTGATACTCGAAACCAATAACTGCAATGGCCTAGGGGAAAAGCACACACCATTGAAATCGGGCGAGATTCTACTTTCAGATGCAACTGGAATTTCTCGAGTTCGTCAATCCGTTCGCGAGATATGGGAGTTTGAAGTTAAGGAACGCTTGAGCAACCATGAAAATTTTCGCAAGTCTGATACTCGAAACGAATAACTACTATGGCCTAGGGGAAAAGTACACACACCATTGTAATCGAGTGGGTATCTACTTTCAGATGCAACAGGAATTTCTCGAGTTCGTCAATCCCTTCGCGAGATATGGGAGTTTGAAGTTAAGGAACGCTTGAGCAGCCATCAAAATTTTTGCAAGTCTGATACTCGAAACCAGTAACTACTTTGGCCTAGGGGAAAAGTACACACACCATTGTAATCGGGCGAGTTTCTACTTTCAGATTCAACAGGAATTTCTCGAGTTCGTCAATCCGTTCGCGAGATATGGGAGTTTGAAGTTAAGGAATGGTTGAGAAACCACCAAAATTTTCGCTGATTTGATACTCGAAACCAATAACTGGAATGGCCTAGGGGAAAAGTACACAAACCATTGTAATCGGGCGAGTTTCTACTTTCAGATGCAACAGGAATTTCTCGAGTTCGTCAATCCGTTCGCGAGATATGGGAGTTTGAAGTTTAGGAATGGTTGAGAAACCATCAAAATTTTCGCAAGTCTGATACCCGAAACCAATAACTGGAATGGCCTAGGGAAAAAGTACCCATACCGTTGAAATCGGGCGAGTTTCTCCTTTCAGATGCAATTGGAATTACTCGAGTTCGTCAATCCGTTTGCGAGATATGGGAGTTTGAAATTAAGGAATGGTTGAGGAACCATCAAAATTTTGGCTGGTCTGATACTCGAAACCAATAACTGGAATGGCTAGGGGAAAAGTACACACACCATTGTAATCGGGCGAGTTTCTACTTTCAGATGCAACAGGAATTTCTCGAGTTCGTCAAACCGTTTGCGAGATATGGGAGTTAGAAGTTAAGGAACGCTTGAGAAACCATCAAAATTTTCGCAAGTCTGATACTCGAAACCAATAACTACTATGGCCTAGGGCAAAATTACACAAACCGTTGTAATCGGGCGAGTTCCTGCTTTCAGATGCAACAGGAATTTCTCGAGTTCGTCAAATCGTTCGCGAGATATGGGAGTTTGAAATTAAGGAATGGTTGAGAAACCATCAAAATTTTCGCAAGTCTGATACTCGAAACCAATAACTACAATGGTCTAGGGGAAAAGTACACACACCGTTGTAATCGAGCGAGTTTCTACTTTCAGATGCAACAGGAATTTCTCGTGTTCGTCAATCCGTTCGCGAGATATGGGAGTTTGAAGTTTAGGAATGGTTGAGAAACCATCAAAATTTTCGCAAGTCTGATACCCGAAACCAATAACTGGAATGGCCTAGGGAAAAAGTACCCATACCGTTGAAATCGGGCGAGTTTCTCCTTTCAGATGCAATTGGAATTACTCGAGTTCGTCAATCCGTTTGCGAGATATGGGAGTTTGAAATTAAGGAATGGTTGAGGAACCATCAAAATTTTCGCTGGTCTGATACTCGAAACCAATAACTGGAATGGCCTAGGGGAAAAGTACACACACCATTGTAATCGGGCGAGTTTCTACTTTTAGATGCAACAGGAATTTCTCGAGTTCGTCAATCCGTTTGCGAGATATGGGAGTTAGAAATTAAGGAACGCTTGAGAAACCATCAAAATTTTCGCAAGTCAGATACTCGAAACCAATAACTACTATGGCCTAGGGCAAAATTACACAAACCGTTGTAATCGGGCGAGTTTCTACTTTCAGATGCAACAGGAATTTCTCGAGTTCGTCAATCCGTTCGCGAGATATGGGAGTTCGAAGTTAAGGAATGGTTGAGAAACCATCAAAATTTTCGCAAGTCTGATACTCGAAACCAATAACTGCAATGGCCTAGGGGAAAAGCACACACCATTGAAATCGGGCGAGATTCTACTTTCAGATGCAACTGGAATTTCTCGAGTTCGTCAATCCGTTCGCGAGATATGGGAGTTTGAAGTTAAGGAACGCTTGAGCAACCATGAAAATTTTCGCAAGTCTGATACTCGAAACGAATAACTACTATGGCCTAGGGGAAAAGTACACACACCATTGTAATCGAGTGGGTATCTACTTTCAGATGCAACAGGAATTTCTCGAGTTCGTCAATCCCTTCGCGAGATATGGGAGTTTGAAGTTAAGGAACGCTTGAGCAGCCATCAAAATTTTTGCAAGTCTGATACTCGAAACCAGTAACTACTATGGCCTAGGGGAAAAGTACACACACCATTGTAATCGGGCGAGTTTCTACTTTCAGATTCAACAGGAATTTCTCGAGTTCGTCAATCCGTTCGCGAGATATGGGAGTTTGAAGTTTAGGAATGGTTGAGAAACCATCAAATTTTTCGCAAGTCTGATACCCGAAACCAATAAATGGAATGGCCTAGGGGAAAAGTACACAAACCATTGTAATCGGGCGAGTTTCTACTTTCAGATGCAACAGGAATTTCTCGAGTTCGTCAATCCGTTCGCGAGATATGGGAGTTTGAAGTTTAGGAATGGTTGAGAAACCATCAAATTTTTCGCAAGTCTGATACCCGAAACCAATAACTGGAATGGCCTAGGGAAAAAGTACACATACCGTTGAAATCGGGCGAGTTTCTCCTTTCAGATGCAATAGGAATTACTCGAGTTCGTCAATCCGTTCGCGAGATATGGGAGTTTGAAATTAAGGAATGGTTGAGAAACCATCAAAATTTTCGCTGGTCTGATACTCGAAACCAATAACTGGAATGGCCTAGGGAAAAAGTACCCATACCGTTGAAATCGGGCGAGTTTCTCCTTTCAGATGCAATTGGAATTACTCGAGTTCGTCAATCCGTTTACGAGATATGGGAGTTTGAAATTAAGGAATGGTTGAGGAACCATCAAAATTTTCGCTGGTCTGATACTCGAAACCAATAACTACTCTGGTCTAGGGGAAAAGTACACACACCATTGTAATCGGGCGAGTTTCTACTTTCAGATGCAACAGGAATATCTCGAGTTCGTCAATCCGTTCGCGAGATATGGGAGTTTGAAGTTAAGGAACGCTTGAGCAACCATCAAAATTTTCGCAAATCTGATACTCGAAACGAATAACTACTATGGCCTAGGGGAAAAGTACACACACAATTGTAATCGAGTGGGTTTCTACTTTCAGATGCAACAGGAATTTCTCGAGTTCGTCAATCCCTTCGCGAGATATGGGAGTTTGAAGTTAAGGAACGCTTGAGCAGCCATCAAAATTTTTGCAAGTCTGATACTCGAAACCAATAACTACTATGGCCTAGGGGAAAAGTACACACACCATTGTAATCGGGCGAGTTTATACTTTCAGATTCAACAGGAATTTCTCGAGTTCGTCAATCCGTTCGCGAGATATGGGAGTTTGAAGTTAAGGAATGGTTGAGAAACCACCAAAATTTTCGCTGATTTGATACTCGAAACCAATAACTGGAATGGCCTAGGGGAAAAGTACACAAACCATTGTAATCGGGCGAGTTTCTACTTTCAGATGCAACTGGAATTTCTCGAGTTCGTCAAATCGTTCGCGAGATATGGGAGTTTGAAGTTAAGGAATGGTTGAGAAACCATCAAAATTTTCGCAAGTCTGATACCCGAAACCAATAACTGGAATGGCCTAGGGAAAAAGTACACATACCGTTGTAATCGGGCGAGTTTCTACTTTCAGATGCAACAGGAATTTCTCGAGTTCGTCAATCCGTTCGCGAGATATGGGAGTTCGAAGTTAAGGAATGGTTGAGAAACCATCAAAATTTTCGCAAGTCTGATACTCGAAACCAATAACTACAATGGTCTAGGGGAAAAGTACACACACCATTGTAATCGAGCGAGTTTCTACTTTCAGATGCAACAGGAATTTCTCGTGTTCGTCAATCCGTTCGCGAGATATGGGAGTTTGAAGTTTAGGAATGGTTGAGAAACCATCAAAATTTTCGCAAGTCTGATACCCGAAACCAATAACTGGAATGGCCTAGGGAAAAAGTACCCATACCGTTGAAATCGGGCGAGTTTCTCCTTTCAGATGCAATTGGAATTACTCGAGTTCGTCAATCCGTTTGCGAGATATGGGAGTTTGAAGTTTAGGAATGGTTGAGAAACCATCAAAATTTTCGCAAGTCTGATACCCGAAACCAATAACTGGAATGGCCTAGGGAAAAAGTACCCATACCGTTGAAATCGGGCGAGTTTCTCCTTTCAGATGCAATTGGAATTACTCGAGTTCGTCAATCCGTTTGCGAGATATGGGAGTTTGAAATTAAGGAATGGTTGAGGAACCATCAAAATTTTGGCTGGTCTGATACTCGAAACCAATAACTGGAATGGCTAGGGGAAAAGTACACACACCATTGTAATCGGGCGAGTTTCTACTTTCAGATGCAACAGGAATTTCTCGAGTTCGTCAATCCGTTCGCGAGATATGGGAGTTCGAAGTTAAGGAATGGTTGAGAAACCATCAAAATTTTCGCAAGTCTGATACCCGAAACCAATAACTGGAATGGCCTAGGGAAAAAGTACACATACCGTTGTAATCGGGCGAGTTTCTACTTTCAGATGCAACAGGAATTTCTCGAGTTCGTCAATCCGTTCGCGAGATATGGGAGTTCGAAGTTAAGGAATGGTTGAGAAACCATCAAAATTTTCGCAAGTCTGATACTCGAAACCAATAACTACAATGGTCTAGGGGAAAAGTACACACACCACTGTAATCGAGCGAGTTTCTACTTTCAGATGCAACAGGAATTTCTCGTGTTCGTCAATCCGTTCGCGAGATATGGGAGTTTGAAGTTTAGGAATGGTTGAGGAACCATCAAAATTTTGGCAAGTCTGATACCCGAAACCAATTACTGGAATGGCCTAGGGAAAAAGTACCCATACCGTTGAAATCGGGCGAGTTTCTCCTTTCAGATGCAATTGGAATTACTCGAGTTCGTCAATCCGTTTGCGAGATATGGGAGTTTGAAATTAAGGAATGGTTGAGGAACCATCAAAATTTTCGCTGGTCTGATACTCGAAAAAAATAACTGGAATGGCCTAGGGGAAAAGTACACACACCATTGTAATCGGGCGAGTTTCTACTTTTAGATGCAACAGGAATTTCTCAAGTTCGTCAATCCGTTTGCGAGATATGGGAGTTAGAAGTTAAGGAACGCTTGAGAAACCATCAAAATTTTCGCAAGTCTGATACTCGAAACCAATAACTACTATGGCCTAGGGCAAAATTACACAAACCGTGTTAATCGGGCGAGTTTCTACTTTCAGATGCAACAGGAATTTCTCGAGTTCGTCAATCCGTTCGCGAGATATGGGAGTTCGAAGTCAAGGAATGGTTGAGAAACCATCAAAATTTTCGCAAGTCTGATACTCGAAACCAATAACTGCAATGGCCTAGGGGAAAAGCACACACCATTGAAATCGGGCGAGATTCTACTTTCAGATGCAACTGGAATTTCTCGAGTTCGTCAATCCGTTCGCGAGATATGGGAGTTTGAAGTTAAGGAACGCTTGAGCAACCATGAAAATTTTCGCAAGTCTGATACTCGAAACGAATAACTACTATGGCCTAGGGGAAAAGTACACACACCATTGTAATCGAGTGGGTATCTACTTTCAGATGCAACAGGAATTTCTCGAGTTCGTCAATCCCTTCGCGAGATATGGGAGTTTGAAGTTAAGGAACGCTTGAGCAGCCATCAAAATTTTTGCAAGTCTGATACTCGAAACCAGTAACTACTTTGGCCTAGGGGAAAAGTACACACACCATTGTAATCGGGCGAGTTTCTACTTTCAGATTCAACAGGAATTTCTCGAGTTCGTCAATCCGTTCGCGAGATATGGGAGTTTGAAGTTAAGGAATGGTTGAGAAACCACCAAAATTTTCGCTGATTTGATACTCGAAACCAATAACTGGAATGGCCTAGGGGAAAAGTACACAAACCATTGTAATCGGGCGAGTTTCTACTTTCAGATGCAACAGGAATTTCTCGAGTTCGTCAATCCGTTCGCGAGATATGGGAGTTTGAAATTAAGGAATGGTTGAGGAACCATCAAAATTTTGGCTGGTCTGATACTCGAAACCAATAACTGGAATGGCTAGGGGAAAAGTACACACACCATTGTAATCGGACGAGTTTCTACTTTCAGATGCAACAGGAATTTCTCGAGTTCGTCAAACCGTTTGCGAGATATGGGAGTTAGAAGTTAAGGAACGCTTGAGAAACCATCAAAATTTTCGCAAGTCTGATACTCGAAACCAATAACTACTATGGCCTAGGGCAAAATTACACAAACCGTTGTAATCGGGCGAGTTCCTGCTTTCAGATGCAACAGGAATTTCTCGAGTTCGTCAAATCGTTCGCGAGATATGGGAGTTTGAAGTTAAGGAATGGTTGAGAAACCATCAAAATTTTCGCAAGTCTGATACTCGAAACCAATAACTACAATGGTCTAGGGGAAAAGTACACACACCATTGTAATCGAGCGAGTTTCTACTTTCAGATGCAACAGGAATTTCTCGTGTTCGTCAATCCGTTCGCGAGATATGGGAGTTTGAAGTTTAGGAATGGTTGAGAAACCATCAAAATTTTCGCAAGTCTGATACCCGAAACCAATAACTGGAATGGCCTAGGGAAAAAGTACCCATACCGTTGAAATCGGGCGAGTTTCTCCTTTCAGATGCAATTGGAATTACTCGAGTTCGTCAATCCGTTTGCGAGATATGGGAGTTTGAAATTAAGGAATGGTTGAGGAACCATCAAAATTTTCGCTGGTCTGATACTCGAAACCAATAACTGGAATGGCCTAGGGGAAAAGTACACACACCATTGTAATCGGGCGAGTTTCTACTTTTAGATGCAACAGGAATTTCTCGAGTTCGTCAATCCGTTTGCGAGATATGGGAGTTAGAAATTAAGGAACGCTTGAGAAACCATCAAAATTTTCGCAAGTCAGATACTCGAAACCAATAACTACTATGGCCTAGGGCAAAATTACACAAACCGTTGTAATCGGGCGAGTTTCTACTTTCAGATGCAACAGGAATTTCTCGAGTTCGTCAATCCGTTCGCGAGATATGGGAGTTCGAAGTTAAGGAATGGTTGAGAAACCATCAAAATTTTCGCAAGTCTGATACTCGAAACCAATAACTCCAATGGCCTAGGGGAAAAGCACACACCATTGAAATCGGGCGAGATTCTACTTTCAGATGCAACTGGAATTTCTCGAGTTCGTCAATCCGTTCGCGAGATATGGGAGTTTGAAGTTAAGGAACGCTTGAGCAACCATGAAAATTTTCGCAAGTCTGATACTCGAAACGAATAACTACTATGGCCTAGGGGAAAGGTACACACACCATTGTAATCGAGTGGGTATCTACTTTCAGATGCAACAGGAATTTCTCGAGTTCGTCAATCCCTTCGCGAGATATGGGAGTTTGAAGTTAAGGAACGCTTGAGCAGCCATCAAAATTTTTGCAAGTCTGATACTCGAAACCAGTAACTACTATGGCCTAGGGGAAAAGTACACACACCATTGTAATCGGGCGAGTTTCTACTTTCAGATTCAACAGGAATTTCTCGAGTTCGTCAATCCGTTCGCGAGATATGGGAGTTTGAAGTTTAGGAATGGTTGAGAAACCATCAAATTTTTCGCAAGTCTGATACCCGAAACCAATAACTGGAATGGCCTAGGGGAAAAGTACACAAACCATTGTAATCGGGCGAGTTTCTACTTTCAGATGCAACAGGAATTTCTCGAGTTCGTCAATCCGTTCGCGAGATATGGGAGTTTGAAGTTTAGGAATGGTTGAGAAACCATCAAATTTTTCGCAAGTCTGATACCCGAAACCAATAACTGGAATGGCCTAGGGAAAAAGTACACATACCGTTGAAATCGGGCGAGTTTCTCCTTTCAGATGCAATAGGAATTACTCGAGTTCGTCAATCCGTTCGCGAGATATGGGAGTTTGAAATTAAGGAATGGTTGAGAAACCATCAAAATTTTCGCTGGTCTGATACTCGAAACCAATAACTGGAATGGCCTAGGGAAAAAGTACCCATACCGTTGAAATCGGGCGAGTTTCTCCTTTCAGATGCAATTGGAATTACTCGAGTTCGACAATCCGTTTACGAGATATGGGAGTTTGAAATTAAGGAATGGTTGAGGAACCATCAAAATTTTCGCTGGTCTGATACTCGAAACCAATAACTACTCTGGTCTAGGGGAAAAGTACACACACCATTGTAATCGGGCGAGTTTCTACTTTCAGATGCAACAGGAATGTCTCGAGTTCGTCAATCCGTTCGCGAGATATGGGAGTTTGAAGTTAAGGAACGCTTGAGCAACCATCAAAATTTTAGCAAGTCTGATACTCGAAACCAATAACTGCAATGGCCTAGGGGAAAAGTACACACACCATTGAAATCGGGCGCGATTCTACTTTCAGATGCAACTGGAATTTCTCGAGTTCGTCAATCCGTTCGCGAGATATGGGAGTTTGAAGTTAAGGAACGTTTGAGCAACCATCAAAATTTTCGCAAATCTGATACTCGAAACGAATAACTACTATGGCCTAGGGGAAAAGTACACACACAATTGTAATCGAGTGGGTTTCTACTTTCAGATGCAACAGGAATTTCTCGAGTTCGTCAATCCGTTCGCGAGATATGGGAGTTTGAAGTTAAGGAACGCTTGAGCAACCATCAAAATTTTCGCAAATCTGATACTCGAAACGAATAACTACTATGGCCTAGGGGAAAAGTACACACACCATTGTAATCGGGCGTGTTTCTACTTTCAGATGCAACGGGAATTTCTCGAGTTCGTCAATCCGTTCGCGAGATGTGGGAGTTTGAAGTTAAGGGACGCTTGAGCAACCATCAAAATTTTCGCAAGTCTGATACTCGAAACCAATAACTGCAATGGCCTAGGGGAAAAGTACACACACCATTGTAATCGGGCGAGCTTCTACTTTCAGATGCAACAGGAATTTCTCGAGTTCGTCAGTCCCTTCGCGAGATATGGGAGTTTGAAGTTTAGGAATGGTTGAGAAACCATCAAAATTTTCGCAAGTCTGATACCCGAAACCAATAACTACTATGGCCTAGGGGAAGAGTACACACACCATTGTAATCGAGTGGGTTTCTACTTTCAGATGCAACAGGAATTTCTCGAGTTCGTCAATCCCTTCGCGAGATATGGGAGTTTGAAGTTAAGGAACGCTTGAGCAGCCATCAAAATTTTTGCAAGTCTGATACTCGAAACCAGTAACTACTATGGCCTAGGGGAAAAGTACACACACCATTGTAATCGGGCGAGTTTCTACTTTCAGATTCAACAGGAATTTCTCGAGTTCGTCAATCCGTTCGCGAGATATGGGAGTTTGAAGTTAAGGAATGGTTGAGAAACCACCAAAATTTTCGCTGATTTGATACTCGAAACCAATAACTGGAATGGCCTAGGGGAAAAGTACACAAACCATTGTAATCGGGCGAGTTTCTACTTTCAGATGCAACAGGAATTTCTCGAGTTCGTCAATCCGTTCGCGAGATATGGGAGTTTGAAGTTTAGGAATGGTTGAGAAACCATCAAAATTTTCGCAAGTCTGATACCCGAAACCAATAACTGGAATGGCCTAGGGAAAAAGTACCCATACCGTTGAAATCGGGCGAGTTTCTCCTTTCAGATGCAATTGGAATTACTCGAGTTCGTCAATCCGTTTGCGAGATATGGGAGTTTGAAATTAAGGAATGGTTGAGGAACCATCAAAATTTTCGCTGGTCTGATACTCGCAACCAATAACTGGAATGGCCTAGGGGAAAAGTACACACACCATTGTAATCGGGCGAGTTTCTACTTTCAGATGCAACAGGAATTTCTCGAGTTCGTCAAACCGTTTGCGAGATATGGGAGTTAGAAGTTAAGGAACGCTTGAGAAACCATCAAAATTTTCGCAAGTCTGATACTCGAAACCAATAACTACTATGGCCTAGGGCAAAATTACACAAACCGTTGTAATCGGGCGAGTTCCTGCTTTCAGATGCAACAGGAATTTCTCGAGTTCGTCAAATCGTTCGCGAGATATGGCAGTTTGAAGTTAAGGAATGGTTGAGAAACCATCAAAATTTTCGCAAGTCTGATACCCGAAACCAATAACTGGAATGGCCTAGGGAAAAAGTACACATACCGTTGTAATCGGGCGAGTTTCTACTTTCAGATGCAACAGGAATTTCTCGAGTTCGTCAATCCGTTCGCGAGATATGGGAGTTCGAAGTTAAGGTATGGTTGAGAAACCATCAAAATTTTCGCAAGTCTGATACTCGAAACCAATAACTACAATGGTCTAGGGGAAAAGTACACACACCATTGTAATCGAGCGAGTTTCTACTTTCAGATGCAACAGGAATGTCTCGAGTTCGTCAATCCGTTCGCGAGATATGGGAGTTTGAAGTTAAGGAACGCTCGAGCAACCATCAAAATTTTCGCAAGTCTGATACTCGAAACGAATAACAACTATGGCCTAGGGGAAAAGTACACACACCATTGTAATCGAGTGGGTTTCTACTTTCAGATGCAACAGGAATTTCTCGAGTTCGCCAATCCCTTCGCGAGATATGGGAGTTTGAAGTTAAGGAACGCTTGAGCAGCCATCAAAATTTTTGCAAGTCTGATACTCGAAACCAATAACTACTATGGCCTAGGGGAAAAGTACACACACCATTGTAATCGGGCGAGTTTCTACTTTCAGATTCAACAGGAATTTCTCGATTTCGTCAATCCGTTCGCGAGATATGGGGATTTGAAGTTAAGGAATGGTTGAGAAACCACAAAAATTTTCGCTGATTTGATACTCGAAACCAATAACTGGAATGGCCTAGGGGAAAAGTACACAAACCATTGTAATCGGGCGAGTTTCTACTTTCAGATGCAACAGGAATTTCTCGAGTTCGTCAATCCGTTCGCGAGATATGGGAGTTTGAAGTTTAGAAATGGTTGAGAAACCATCAAATTTTTCGCAAGTCTGATACCCGAAACCAATAACTGGAATGGCCTAGGGAAAAAGTACACATACGGTTGAAATCGGGCGAGTTTCTCCTTTCAGATGCAATAGGAATTACTCAAGTTCGTCAATCCGTTCGCGAGATATGGGAGTTTGAAATTAAGGAATGGTTGAGAAACCATCAAAATTTTCGCTGGTCTGATACTCGAAACCAATAACTGGAATGGCCTAGGGAAAAAGTACCCATACCGTTGAAATCGGGCGAGTTTCTCCTTTCAGATGCAATTGGAATTACTCGAGTTCGTCAATCCGTTTACGAGATATGGGAGTTTGAAATTAAGGAATGGTTGAGGAACCATCAAAATTTTCGCTGGTCTGATACTCGAAACCAATAACTACTCTGGTCTAGGGGAAAAGTACACACACCATTGTAATCGGGCGAGTTTCTACTTTCAGATGCAACAGGAATGTCTCGAGTTCGTCAATCCGTTCGCGAGATATGGGAGTTTGAAGTTAAGGAACGCTTGAGCAACCATCAAAATTTTCGCAAGTCTGATACTCGAAACCAATAACTGCAATGGCCTAGGGGAAAAGTACACACACCATTGAAATCGGTCGCGATTCTACTTTCAGATGCAACTGGAATTTCTCGAGTTCGTCAATCCGTTCGCGAGATATGGGAGTTTGAAGTTAAGGAACGTTTGAGCAACCATCAAAATTTTCGCAAATCTGATACTCGAAACGAATAACTACTATGGCCTAGGGGAAAAGTACACACACCATTGTAATCGAGTGGGTTTCTACTTTCAGATGCAACAGGAATTTCTCGAGTTCGTCAATCCGTTCGCGAGATATGGGAGTTTGAAGTTAAGGAACGCTTGAGCAACCATCAAAATTTTCGCAAATCTGATACTCGAAACGAATAACTACTATGGCCTAGGGGAAAAGTACACACACCATTGTAATCGGGCGTGTTTCTACTTTCAGATGCAACGGGAATTTCTCGAGTTCGTCAATCCGTTCGCGAGATGTGGGAGTTTGAAGTTAAGGGACGCTTGAGCAACCATCAAAATATTCGCAAGTCTGATACTCGAAACCAATAACTGCAATGACCTAGGGGAAAAGTACACACACCATTGTAATCGGGCGAGTTTCTACTTTCAGATGCAACAGGAATTTCTCGAGTTCGTCAATCCCTTCGCGAGATATGGGAGTTTGAAGTTTAGGAATGGTTGAGAAACCATCAAAATTTTCGCAAGTCTGATACCCGAAACCAATAACTGGAATGGCCTAGGGAAAAAGTACACATACCGTTGTAATCGGGCGAGTTTCTACTTTCAGGTGCAACAGGAATTTCTCGAGTTCGTCAATCCGTTCGCGAGACATGGGAGTTCGAATTCAAGGAATGGTTGAGAAACCATCAAAATTTTCGCAAGTCTGATACTCGAAACGAATAACTAGTATGGCCTAGGAAAAAGTACACACACCATTGTAAACGAGTGGGTTTCTACTCTCAGATGCAACAGGAATTTCTCGAGTTCGTCAATCCCTCCGCGAGATATGGGAGTTTGAAGTTAAGGAACGCTTGAGCAACCATCAAAATTTTCGCAAATCTGATACTCGAAACGAATAACTACTATGGCCTAGGGGAAAAGTACACACACCATTGTAATCGGGCGAGTTTCTACTTTCAGATTCAACAGGAATTTCTCGAGTTCGTCAATCCGTTCGCGAGATATGGGAGTTTGAAGTTAAGGAATGGTTGAGAAACCACCAAAATTTTCGCTGATTTGATACCCGAAACCAATAACTGGAATGGCCTAGGGAAAAAGTACACATAGCGTTGAAATCGGGCGAGTTTCTCCTTTCAGATGCAATAGGAATTACTCGAGTTCGTCAATCCGTTCGCGAGATATGGGAGTTTGAAATTAAGGAATGGTTGAGAAACCATCAAAATTTTCGCTTGTCTGATACTCGAAACCAATAACTGGAATGGCCTAGGGAAAAAGTACCCATACCGTTGAAATCGGGCGAGTTTCTCCTCTCAGATGCAATTGGAATTACTCGAGTTCGTCAATCCGTTTGCGAGATATGGGAGTTTGAAATTAAGGAACGGTTGAGGAACCATCAAAATTTTCGCTGGTCTGATACTCGAAACCAATAACTACTCTGGTCTAGGCGAAAAGTACACACACCATTGTAATCGGGCGAGTTTCTACTTTCAGATGCAACAGGAATTTCTCGTGTTCGTCAATCCGTTCGCGAGATATGGGAGTTTGAAGTTTAGGAATGGTTGAGAAACCATCAAAATTTTCGCAAGTCTGACACCCGAAACCAATAACTGGAATGGCCTAGGGAAAAAGTACCCATACCATTGAAATCGGGCGAGTTTCTACTTTCAGATGCAACAGGAATTTCTCGAGTTCGTCAATCCGTTTGCGAGATATGGGAGTTAGAAGTTAAGGAACGCTTGCGAAACCATCAAAATTTTCGCAAGTCTGATACTCGAAACCAATAACTACTATGGCCTAGGGCAAAATTACACAAACCGTTGTAATCGGGCGAGTTCCTGCTTTCAGATGCAACAGGAATTTCTCGAGTTCGTCAATCCGTTCGCGAGATATGGGAGTTTGAAGTTAAGGAACGCTTGAGCAACCATCAAAATTTTCGCAAGTCTGATACTCGAAACCAATAACTACTATGGCCTAGGGCAAAATTACACATACCGTTGTAATCGGGCGAGTTTCAACTTTCAGATGCAACAGGAATTTCTCGAGATCGTCAAATCGTTCGCGAGATATGGGAGTTTGAAGTTAAGGAATGGTTGAGAAACCATCAAAATTTTCGCAAGTCTGATACCCGAAACCAATAACTGGAATGGCCTAGGGAAAAAGTACACATACCGTTGTAATCGGGCGAGTTTCTACTTTCAGATGCAACAGGAATTTCTCGAGTTCGTCAATCCGTTCGCGAGATATGGGAGTTCGAAGTTAAGGAATGGTTGAGAAACCATCAAAATTTTCGCAAGTCTGATACTCGAAACCAATAACTGCAATGGCCTAGGGGAAAAGCACACACCATTGAAATCGGGCGAGATTCTACTTTCAGATGCAACTGGAATTTCTCGAGTTCGTCAATCCGTTCGCGAGATGTGGGAGTTTGAAGTTTAGGAACGCTTGAGCAACCATCAAAATTTTCGCAAGTCTGATACTCGAAACCAATAACTACTATGGCCTAGGGCAAAATTACACATACCGTTGTAATCGGGCGAGTTTCTACTTTCAGATGCAACAGGAATTTCTCGAGTTCGTCAATCCGTTCGCGAGATATAGGAGTTCGAAGTTAAGGAATGGTTGAGAAACCATCAAAATTTTCGCAAGTCTGATACTCGAAACGAATAACTACTATGGCCTAGGGGAAAAGTACACACACCATTGTAATCGGGTGGGTTTCTACTTTCAGATGCAACAGGAATTTCTCGAGTTCGTCAATCCCTTCGCGAGATATGGGAGTTTGAAGTTAAGGAACGCTTGAGCAACCAACAAAATTTTTGCAAGTCTGATACTCGAAACCAATAACTACTATGGCCAAGGGGAAAAGTACACACACCATTGTAATCGGGCGAGTTTCTACTTTCAGATTCAACAGGAATTTCTTGAGTTCGGCAATCCGTTCGCGAGATATGGGAATTTGAAGTTAAGGAATGGTTGAGAAACAACCAAAATTTTCGCTGATTTGATACTCGAAACCAATAACTGGAATAGCCTAGGGAAAAAGTACCCATACCGTTGAAATCGGGCGAGTTTCTCCTTTCAGATGCAATTGGAATTACTCGAGTTCGTCAATCCGTTTGCGAGATATGGGAGTTTGAAATTAAGGAATGGTTGAGGAACCATCAAAATTTTCGCTGGTCTGATACTCGAAACCAATAACTGGAATGGCATAGGGGAAAAGTACACCCACCATTGTAACCGGGCGAGTTTCTACTTTCAGATGCAACAGGAATTTCTCGACTTCGTCAATCCGTTTGCGAGATATGGGAGTTAGAAGTTAAGGAACGCTTGAGAAACCATCAAAATTTTCGCAAGTTTGATACTCGAAACCAATAACTACTATGGCCTAGGGCAAAATTACACAAACCGTTGGAATCGGGCGAGTTCCTGCTTTCAGATGCAACAGGAATTTCTCGAGTTCGTCAAATCGTTCGCGAGATATGGGAGTTTGAAGTTAAGGAATGGTAGAGAAACCATCAAAATTTTCGCAAGTCTGATACCCGAAACCAATAACTGGAGTGGCCTAGGGAAAAAGTACACATACCGTTGTAATCGGGCGAGTTTCTACTTTCAGATGCAACAGGAATTTCTCGAGTTCGTCAATCCGTTCGCGAGATATGGGAGTTCGAAGTTAAGGAATGGTTGAGAAACCATCAAAATTTTCGCAAGTCTGATACTCGAAACCAATAACTACTATGGTCTAGGGGAAAAGTACACACACCATTGTAGTCGAGCGAGTTTCTACTTTCAGATGCAACAGGAATGTCTCGAGTTCGTCAATCCGTTCGCGAGATATGGGAGTTTGAAGTTAAGGAACGCTTGAGCAACCATCAAAATTTTCGCAAGTCTGATACTCGAAACCAATAACTACTATGGCCTAGGGCAAAATTACACATACCGTTGTAATCGGGCGAGTTTCTACTTTCAGATGCAACAGGAATTTCTCGAGTTCGTCAATCCGTTCGCGAGATATGGGAGTTCGAAGTTAAGGAATGGTTGAGAAACAATCAAAATTTTCGCAAGTCTGATACTCGAAACCAATAACTGCAATGGCCTAGGGGAAAAGCACACACCATTGAAATCGGGCGAGATTCTACTTTCAGATGCAACTTGAATTTCTCGAGTTCGTCAATCCGTTCGCGAGATATGGGAGTTTGAAGTTAAGGAACGCTTGAGCAACCATCAAAATTTTCGCAAGTCTGATACTCGAAACGAACAACTACTATGGCCTAGGGGAAAAGTACACACACCATTGTAATCGGGCGAGTTTCTACTTTCAGATGCAACAGGAATTTCTCGAGTTCGTCAATCCGTTCGCGAGATATGGGAGTTTGAAGTTAAGGAACGCTTGAGCAACCATCAAAATTTTCGCAAGTCTGATACTCGAAACCAATAACTACTATGACCTAGGGCAAAATTACACATACCGTTGCAATCGGGCGAGTTTCAACTTTCAGATGCAACAGGAATTTCTCGAGTTCGTCAAATCGTTCGCGAGATATGGGAGTTTGAAGTTAAGGAATGGTTGAGAAACCATCAAAATTTTCGCAAGTCTGATACCCGAAACCAATAACTGGAATGGCCTAGGGAAAAAGTACACATACCGTTGTAATCGGGCGAGTTTCTACTTTCAGATGCAACAGGAATTTCTCGAGTTCGTCAATCCGTTCGCGAGATATGGGAGTTCGAAGTTAAGGAATGGTTGAGAAACCATCAAAATTTTCGCAAGTCTGATACTCGAAACCAATAACTACTATGGTCTAGGGGAAAAGTACACACACCATTGTAATCGAGCGAGTTTCTACTTTCAGATGCAACAGGAATGTCTCGAGTTCATCAATCCGTTCGCGAGATATGGGAGTGTGAAGTTAAGGAACGCTTGAGCAACCATCAAAATTTTCGTAAGTCTGATACTCGAAACCAATAACTACTATGGCCTAGGGCAAAATTACACATACCGTTGTAATCGGGCGAGTTTCTACTTTCAGATGCAACAGGAATTTCTCGAGTTCGTCAATCCGTTCGCGAGATATGGGAGTTCGAAGTTAAGGAATGGTTGAGAAACCATCAAAATTTTCGCAAGTCTGATACTCGAAACCAATAACTACTATGGTCTAGGGGAAAAGTACACACACCATTGTAATCGAGCGAGTTTCTACTTTCAGATGCAACAGGAATGTCTCGAGTTCATCAATCCGTTCGCGAGATATGGGAGTGTGAAGTTAAGGAACGCTTGAGCAACCATCAAAATTTTCGCAAGTCTGATACTCGAAACCAATAACTGCAATGGCCTAGGGGAAAAGCACACACCATTGAAATCGGGCGAGATTCTACTTTCAGATGCAACTGGAATTTCTCGAGTTCGTCAATCCGTTCGCGAGATATGGGAGTTTGAAGTTAAGGAACGCTTGAGCAACCACCAAAATTTTCGCAAGTCTGATACTCGAAACGAACAACTACTATGGCCTAGGGGAAAAGTACACACACCATTGTAATCCAGTGGGTTTCTACTTTCAGATGCAACAGGAATTTCTCGAGTTCGTCAATCCCTTCACGAGATATGGGAGTTTGAAGTTAAGGAACGCTTGAGCAGCCATCAAAATTTTTGCAAGTCTGATACTCGAAACCAATAACTACTATGGCCTAGGGGAAAAGTACACACACCATTGTAATCAGGCGAGTTTCTACTTTCAGATTCAACAGGAATTTCTCGAGTTCGTCAATCCGCTCGCGAGATATGGGAGTTTGAAGTTAAGGAATGGTTGAGAAACCACCAAAATTTTCGCTGATTTGATACTCGAAACCAATAACTGGAATGGCCCAGGGGAAAAGTACACAAACCATTGTTATCGGGCGAGTTTCTACTTTCAGATGCAACAGGAATTTCTCGAGTTCGTCAATCCGTTCGCGAGATGTGGGAGTTTGAAGTTTAGGAATGGTTGAGAAACCATCAAATTTTTCGCAAGTCTGATACCCGAAACCAACAACTGGAATGGCCTAGGGAAAAAGTACACATACCGTTGAAATCGGGCGAGTTTCTCCTTTAAGATGCAATAGGAATTACTCGAGTTCGTCAATCCGTTCGCGAGATATGGGAGTTTGAAATTAAGGAATGATTGAGAAACCATCAAAATTTTCGCTGGTCTGATACTCGAAACCAATAACTGGAATGGCCTAGGGAAAAAGTACGCATACCGTTGAAATCGGGCGAGTTTCTCCTTTCAGATGCAATTGGAATTACTCGTGTTCGTCAATCCGTTTGCGAGATATGGGAGTTTGAAATTAAGGAACGGTTGAGGAACCATCAAAATTTTCGCTGGTCTGATACTCGAAACCAATAACTACTCTGGTCTAGGGGAAAAGTACACACACCATTGTAATCGGGCGAGTTTCTACTTTCAGATGCAACAGGAATGTCTCGAGTTCGTCAATCCGTTCGCGAGATATGGGAGTTTGAAGTTAAGGAATGGTTGAGAAACCACCAAAATTTTCGCTGATTTGATACCCGAAACCAATAACTGGAATGGCCTAGGGGAAAAGTACACACACCATTGTAATCGGGCGAGCTTCTACTTTCAGATGCAACAGGAATTTCTCGAGTTCGTCAATCCCTTCGCGGGATATGGGAGTTTGAAGTTTAGGAACGCTTGAGCAACCATCAAAATTATCGCAAGTCTGATACCCGAAACCAATAACTGGAATGGCCTATGGAAAAAGTACACATACCGTTGAAATCGGGCGAGTTTCTCCTTTAAGATGCAATAGTAATTACTCGAGTTCGTCAATCCGTTTGCGAGATATGGGAGTTTGAAGTTAAGGAACGCTTGAGCAACCATCAAAATTTTCGCAAGTCTGATACTCGAAACGAATAACTACTATGGCCTAGGGGAAAAGTACACACACCATTGTAATCGGGTGGGTTTCTACTTTCAGATGCAACAGGAATTTCTCGAGTTCGTCAATCCCTTCGCGAGATATGGGAGTTTGAAGTTAAGGAACGCTTGAGCAACCAACAAAATTTTTGCAAGTCTGATACTCGAAACCAATAACTACTATGGCCAAGGGGAAAAGTACACACACCATTGTAATCGGGCGAGTTTCTACTTTCAGATTCAACAGGAATTTCTTGAGTTCGGCAATCCGTTCGCGAGATATGGGAATTTGAAGTTAAGGAATGGTTGAGAAACAACCAAAATTTTCGCTGATTTGATACTCGAAACCAATAACTGGAATAGCCTAGGGAAAAAGTACACCCACCATTGTAACCGGGCGAGTTTCTACTTTCAGATGCAACAGGAATTTCTCGACTTCATCAATCCGTTTGCGAGATATGGGAGTTAGAAGTTAAGGAACGCTTGAGAAACCATCAAAATTTTCGCAAGTCTGGTACTCGAAACCAATAACTACTATGGCCTAGGGCAAAATTACACAAACCGTTGGAATCGGGCGAGTTCCTGCTTTCAGATGCAACAGGAATTTCTCGAGTTCGTCAATCCGTTCGCGAGATATGGGAGTTTGAAGTTAAGGAATGGTTGAGAAACCATCAAAATTTTCGCAAGTCTGATACCCGAAACCAATAACTGGAATGGCCTAGGGAAAAAGAACACAAACCATTGTAATCGGGCGAGTTTCTCCTTTCAGATGCAATAGGAATTACTCGAGTTCGTCTACCCGTTCGCGAGATATGGTAGTTTGAAATTAAGGAACGCTTGAGCAACCATCAAAAATTTCGCAAGTCTGATACTCGAAACCAATAACTACTATGGCCTAGGGGAAAAGTACACATACCGATGTAATCGGGCGAGTTTCTACTTTCAGATGCAACAGGAATTTCTCGAGTTCGTCAATCCGTTCGCGAGATATGGGAGTTTGAAGTTTAGGAATGGTTGAGAAACCATCAAAATTTTCGCAAGTCTGATACCTGAAACCAATAACTGGATTGGCCTAGGGAAAAAGTACACATACCGTTGAAATCGGGCGAGTTTCTCCTTTCAGATGCAATAGGAATTACTCGAGTTCGTCAATCCGCTCGCGAGATATGTGAGTTTGAAATTAAGGAATGGTTGAGAAACCATCAAAATTTTCGCTGGTCTGATACTCGAAACCAATAACTGCAATGGCCTAGGGAAAAAGTACACACACCATTGAAATCGGGCGAGATTCTACTTTCAGATGCAACTGGAATTTCTCGAGTTCGTCAATCCGTTCGCGAGATATGGGAGTTTGAAGTTAAGGACCGCTTGAGCAACCATCAAAATTTTCGCAAGTCTGATACTCGAAACCAATAACTGCAATGGCCTAGGGGAAAAGTGCACACACCATTGAAATCGGGCGAGATTCTACTTTCAGATGCAACTGGAATTTCTCGAGTTCGTCAATCCGTTCGCGAGATATGGGAGTTTGAAGTTAAGGAATGGTTGAGGAACCATCAAAATTTTCGCAAGTCTGATACCCGAAACCAATAACTGGAGTGGCCTAGGGAAAAAGAACACAAACCATTGTAATCGGGCGAGTTACTCCTTTCAGATGCAATAGGAATTACTCGAGTTCGTCTACCCGTTCGCGAGATATGGTAGTTTGAAATTAAGGAACGCTTGAGCAACCATCAAAATTTTCGCAAGTCTGATACTCGAAACCAATAACTACTATGGCCAAGGGGAAAAGTACACACACCATTGTAATCGGGCGAGTTTCTACTTTCAGATTCAACAGGAATTTCTTGAGTTCGGCAATCCGTTCGCGAGATATGGGAATTTGAAGTTAAGGAATGGTTGAGAAACAACCAAAATTTTCGCTGATTTGATACTCGAAACCAATAACTGGAATAGCCTAGGGAAAAAGTACCCATACCGTTGAAATCGGGCGAGTTTCTCCTTTCAGATGCAATTGGAATTACTCGAGTTCGTCAATCCGTTTGCGAGATATGGGAGTTTGAAATTAAGGAATGGTTGAGGTACCATCAAAATTTTCGCTGGTCTGATACTCGAAACCAATAACTGGAATGGCCTAGGGGAAAAGTACACACACCATTGTAACCGGGCGAGTTTCTACTTTCAGATGCAACAGGAATTTCTCGACTTCGTCAATCCGTTTGCGAGATAGGGGAGTTAGAATTTAAGGACCGCTTGAGCAACCATCAAAATTTTCGCAAGTCTGATACTCGAAACCAATAACTACTATGGCCTAGGGCAAAATTACACTAACCGTTGGAATCGGGCGAGTTCCTGCTTTCAGATGCAACAGGAATTTCTCGAGTTCGTCAAATCGTTCGCGAGATATGGGAGTTTGAAGTTAAGGAATGGTTGAGAAACCATCAAAATTTTCGCAAGTCTGATACCCGAAACCAATAACTGGAATGGCCTAGGGAAAAAGTACACGTACCGTTCTAATCGGGCGAGTTTCTACTTTCAGATGCAACAGGAATTTCTCGAGTTCGTCAATCCGTTCGCGAGGTATGGGAGTTCGAAGTTAAGGAATGGTTGAGAAACCATCAAAATTTTCGCAAGTCTGATACTCGAAACCAATAACTACTATGGTCTAGGGGAAAAGTACACACACCATTGTAATCGAGCGAGTTTCTACTTTCAGATGCAACAGGAATGTCTCGAGTTCGTCAATCCGTTCGCGAGATATGGGAGTTTGAAGTTAAGGAACGCTTGAGCAACCACCAAAAATTTCGCAAGTCTGATACTCGAAACCAATAACTACTATGGCCTAGGGGAAAAGTACACACACCATTGTAATCGGGCGAGTTTCTACTTTCAGATACAACAGGAATTTCACGAGTTCGTCAATCAGTTCCCGAGATATGGGAGTTTGAAGTTAAGGAATGGTTGAGAAACCATCAAAATTTTCGCAAGCCTGATACTCGAAACCAAGAACCACTATTGCCTAAGGCAAAAATACACATACCGTTGTAATCGGGCGAGTTTCTACTTTCAGATGCAACAGGAATTTCTCGAGTTCGTCAATCCGTTCGCGAGATATGGGAGTTTGAAGTTAAGGAATGGTTGAGAAACCACCAAAATTTTCGCAGATTTGATACCCGAAACCAATAACTGGAATGGCCTAGGGGAAAAGTACACACACCATTGTTATCGGGTGGTTTCTACTTTCAGATGCAACAGGAATTTGTCGAGTTCGTCAATCCGTTCGCGAGATATGGGACTTTGAAGTTAAGGAATGGTTGAGAATCCATCAAAACTTTCGCAAGTCTGATACCCGAAACCAATAACTACTATGGCCTAGGGGAAAAGTGCACACACCATTGTAATCGGGCGAGTTTCTACTTTCAGATGCAACAGGGATTTCTCGAGTTCGTCAATCCGTTCGCGAGATATGGGAGTTTGAAGTTAAGGAACGCTTGAGCAACCATCAAAATTTTCGCAAGTCTGATACTTGAAACCAATAACTGCAATGGCCTAGGGGAAAAGTGCACACACCATTGAAATCGGGCGAGATTCTACTTTCAGATGCAACTGGAATTTCTCGAGTTCGTCAATCCGTTCGCGAGATATGGGAGTTTGAAGTTAAGGAACGCTTAAGCAACCATCAAAAATTTCGCAAGTCTGACACTCGAAACCAATAACTACTATGGCCTAGGGGAAAAGTACACACACCATTGTAATCGGGCGAGTTTCTACTTTCAGATACAACAGGAATTTCTCGAGTTCGTCAATCCGTTCGCGAGATATGGGAGTTTGAAGTTAAGGAATGGTTGAGAAACCACCAAAATTTTCGCAGATATGAAACCCGAAACCAATAACTGGAATGGCCTAGGGGAAAAGTACACACACCATTGTTATCGGGTGGTTTCTACTTTCAGATGCAACAGGAATTTGTCGAGTTCGTCAATCCGTTCGCGAGATATGGGAGTTTGAAGTTAAGGAACGCTTAAGCAACCATCAAAAATTTCGCAAGTCTGACACTCGAAACCAATAACTACTATGGCCTAGGGGAAAAGTACACACACCATTGTAATCGGGCGAGTTTCTACTTTCAGATACAACAGGAATTTCTCGAGTTCGTCAATCCGTTCGCGAGATATGGGAGTTTGAAGTTAAGGAATGGTTGAGAAACCACCAAAATTTTCGCAGATATGAAACCCGAAACCAATAACTGGAATGGCCTAGGGGAAAAGTACACACACCATTGTTATCGGGTGGTTTCTACTTTCAGATGCAACAGGAATTTGTCGAGTTCGTCAATCCGTTCGCGAGATATGGGAGTTTGAAGTTAAGGAACGCTTGAGCAACTATCAAAATTTTCGCAAGTCTGATACCCGAAACCAATAACTACTATGGCCTAGGGGAAAAGTGCACACGCTATTGAAATCGGGCGAGATTCTACTTTCAGATGCAACTGGAATTTCTCGAGTTCGTCAATCCGTTCGCGAGATATGGGACTTTGAAGTTAAGGAATGGTTGAGAATCCATCAAAACTTTCGCTAGTCTGATACTCGAAACCAATAACTACTATGGCCTAGGGGTAAAGTGCACACACCATTGTAATCGGGCGAGTTTCTACTTTCAGATGCAACAGGGATTTCTCGAGTTCGTCAATCCGTTCGCGAGATATGGGAGTTTGAAGTTAAGGAATGGTTGAGAGACCATCAAAATTTTCGCAAGTCTGATACTTGAAACCAATAACTACTATGGCCTAGGGTAAAAGTACACACACCATTGTAATCGGGCGAGTTTCTACTTTCAGATGCAACAGGAATTTCTCGAGTTCGTCAATCCGTTCGCGAGATATGGGACTTTGAAGTTAAGGAATGGTTGAGAATCCATCAAAACTTTCGCAAGTCTGATACTCGAAACCAATAACTACTATGGCCTAGGGGTAAAGTGCACACACCATTGTAATCGGGCGAGTTTCTACTTTCAAATGCAACAGGGATTTCTCGAGTTCGTCAATCCGTTCGCGAGATATGGGAGTTTGAAGTTAAGGAACGCTTGAGCAACCATCAAAATTTTCGCAAGTCTGATACTCGAAACCAATAACTGCAATGGCCTAGGGGAAAAGTGCACACACCATTGAAATCGGGCGAGATTCTACTTTCAGATGCAACTGGAATTTCTCGAGTTCGTCAATCCGTTCGCGAGATATGGGAGTTTGAAGTTAAGGAACGCTTAAGCAACCATCAAAAATTTCGCAAGTCTGACACTCGAAACCAATAACTACTATGGCCTAGGGGAAAAGTACACACACCATTGTAATCGGGCGAGTTTCTACTTTCAGATACAACAGGAATTTCACGAGTTCGTCAATCAGTTCCCGAGATATGGGAGTTTGAACTTAAGGAATGGTTGAGAAACCATCAAAATTTTCGCAAGCCTGATACTCGAAACCAAGAACTACTATTGCCTAGGGCAAAAACACATACCGTTGTAATCGGGCGAGTTTCTACTTTCAGATGCAACAGGAATTTCTCGAGTTCGTCAATCCGTTCGCGAGATATGGGAGTTTGAAGTTAAGGAATGGTTGAGAAACCACCAAAATTTTCGCAGATTTGATACCCGAAACCAATAACTGGAATGGCCTAGGGGAAAAGTACACACACCATTGTTATCGGGTGGTTTCTACTTTCAGATGCAACAGGAATTTGTCGAGTTCGTCAATCCGTTCGCTAGATATGGGAGTTTGAAGTTAAGGAACGCTTGAGCAACCATCAAAATTTTCGCAAGTCTGATACCCGAAACCAATAACTACTATGGCCTAGGGGAAAACTGCACACACTATTGAAATCGGGCGAGATTCTACTTTCAGATGCAACTGGAATTTCTCGAGTTCGTCAATCCGTTCGCGAGATATGGGAGTTTGAAGTTAAGGAATGGTTGAGAATCCATCAAAACTTTCGTAAGTCTGATACTCGAAACCAATAACTACTATGGCCTAGGGGAAAAGTGCACAGACAATTGTAATCGGGCGAGTTTCTGCTTTCAGGCGCAAAAGGAATTTCTCGAGTTCGTCAATTCGTTCGCGAGATATGGGAGTTTGAAGTTAAGGAATGGTTGAGAGACCATCAAAATTTTCGCAAGTCTGATACTTGAAACCAATAACTACTATGGCCTAGGGTAAAAGTACACACACCATTGTAATCGGGCGAGTTTCTACTTTCAGATGCAACAGGAATTTCTCGAGTTCGTCAATCCGTTCGCGAGATATGGGACTTTGAAGTTAAGGAATGGTTGAGAATCCATCAAAACTTTCGCTAGTCTGATACTCGAAACCAATAACTACTATGGCCTAGGGGTAAAGTGCACACACCATTGTAATCGGGCGAGTTTCTACTTTCAGATGCAACAGGGATTTCTCGAGTTCGTCAATCCGTTCGCGAGATATGGGAGTTTGAAGTTAAGGAACGCTTGAGCAACCATCAAAATTTTCGCAAGTCTGATACTCGAAACCAATAACTACTATGGCCTAGGGGAAAAGTACACACACCATTGTAATCGGGTGGGTTTCTGATTTCAGATGCAACAGGAATTTCTCGAGTTCGTCAATCCCTTCGCGAGATATGGGAGTTTGAAGTTAAGGAACGCCTGAGCAACCATCAAAATTTTCGCAAGTCTGATACTCGAAACCAATAACTACTATGGCCTAGGTGAAAAGTACACACACCATTGTAATCGAGCGAGTGTGTACTTTCAGAAGCAACAGGAATGTCTCGAGTTCGTCAATCCGTTCGCGAGATATGGGAGTTTGAAGTTAAGGAACATTTGAGCAACCATCAAAATTTTCGCAAGTCTGATACTCGAAAACAATAACTACTATGGCCTAGGGGAAAAGTAAACACACCATTGTAATCGGGCGAGTTTCTACTTTCAGATGCAACAGGAATTTCTCGAGTTCGTCAATCAGTTCCCGAGATATGGGAGTTTGAAGTTAAGCAATGGTTGAGAAACCATCAAAATTTTCGCAAGCCTGATACTCGAAACCAAGAACTACTATTGCCTAGGGCAGAAATACACATACCGTTGTAATCGGGCGAGTTTCTACTTTCAGATGCAACAGGAACTTCTCGAGTTCGTCAATCCGTTCGCGAGATATGGGAGTTTGAAGTTAAGGAATGGTTGAGAAACCACCAAAATTTTCGCAGATTTGATACCCGAAACCAATAACTGGAATGGCCTAGGGGAAAAGTACACACACCATTGTAATCGGGCGAGTTTCTCCTTTCAGATGCAATAGAAATTACTCGAGTTCGTCAATCCGTTCGCGTGATATGGGAGTTCGAAGTTAAGGAATGGTTGAGAAACCATCAAAATTTTCGCAAGTCTGATACTCGAAACCAATAACTACTATGGTCTAGGGGAAAAGTACACACACCATTGTAATCGGGCGACTTTCTACTTTCAGATGCAACAGGAATTTCTCGAGTTCGTCAATCCGTTCGCGAGATATGGGAGTTTGAAGTTAAGGAACGCTTGAGCAACCATCAAAATTTTCGCAAGTCTGATACTCGAAACCAATAACTGCAATGGCCTAGGGGAAAACTACACACACCATTGAAATCGGGCGAGATTCTACTTTCAGATGCAACTGGAATTTCTCGAGTTCGTCAATCCGTTCGCGAGATATGGGAGTTTGAAGTTAAGGAACGCTTAAGCAACCATCAAAAATTTCGCAAGTCTGATACTCGAAACCAATAACTTCTATGGTCTAGGGGAAAAGTACACTCACCATTGTAATCGGGCGAGTGTGTACTTTCAGATGCAACAGGAATGTCTCGAGTTCGTCAAGCCGTTCGCGAGATATGGGAGTTTGAAGTTAAGAAACGCTTGAGCAACCATCAAAATTTTCGCAAGTCTGATAGTCGAAACCAATAACTGCAATGGCCTAGGGGAAAAGTACACACACCGTTGAAATCGGGCGAGATTCTACTTTCAGACGCAACTGGAATTTCTCGAGTTCGTCAAACCGTTCTCGAGATATGGGAGTTTGAAGTTAAGGAACGCTTGAGCAACCATCAAAATTTTCGCAAGTCTGATACTCGAAACCAATAACTACTATGGCCTAGGGGAAAAGTACACACACCAATGTAATCGGGTGGGTTTCTGCTTTCAGATGCAACAGGAATTTCTCGAGTTCGTCAATCCCTTCGCGAGATATGGGAGTTTGAAGTTAAGGAACGCTTGAGCAACCATCAAAATTTTCGCAAGTCTGATACTCGAAACCAATAACTACTATGGCCTAGGGAAAAAGTAAACACACCATTGTAATCGGGCGAGTTTCTACTTTCAGATTCAACGGGAACTTCTCGAGTTCGTCAATCCGTTCGCGAGATATGAGAGTTTGAAGTTAAGGAATGGTTGAGAAACCACCAAAATTTTCGCTGATTTGATACTCGAAACCAATAACTGGAATGGCCTCGGGGAAAAGTACACACACCATTGTAATCGGGCGAGTTTCTACTTTCAGATGCAACAGGAATTTCTCGAGTTCGTCAATCCGTTCGCGAGATATGGGAGTTTGAAGTTTAGGAATGGTTGAGAAACCATCAAAATTTTCGCAAGTCTGATACTCGAAACCAATAACTGCAATGGCCTAGGGGAAAAGTGCACACACCATTGAAATCGGGCGAGATTCTACTTTCAGATGCAACTGGAATTTCTCGAGTTCGTCAATCCGTTCGCGAGATATGGGAGTTTGAAGTTAAGGAACGCTTAAGCAACCATCAAAAATTTCGCAAGTCTGATACTCGAAACCAATAACTACTATGGCCTAGGGGAAAAGTACACACACCATTGTAATCGGGCGAGTTTCTACTTTCAGATACAACAGGAATTTCACGAGTTCGTCAATCAGTTCCCGAGATATGGGAGTTTGAAGTTAAGGAATGGTTGAGAAACCATCAAAATTTTCGCAAGCCTGATACTCGAAACCAAGAACTACTATTGCCTAGGGCAAAAATACACATACCGTTGTAATCGGGCGAGTTTCTACTTTCAGAAGCAACAGGAATTTCTCGAGTTCGTCAATCCGTTCAAAGATATGGGAGTTTGAAGTTAAGGAATGGTTGAGAAACCAACAAAATTTTCGCAGATTTGATACCCAAAACCAATAACTGGAATGGCCTAGGGGAAAAGTACACACACCATTGTAATCGGGCGAGTTTCTACTTTCAGCTGCAACAGGAATTTCTCGATTTCGTCAATACGTTCGCGAGATATGGGAGTTTGAAGTTTAGGAATGGTTGAGAAACCATCAAAATTTTCGCAAGTCTGATACCTGAAACCAATAACTGGATTGGCCTTGAGAAAAAGTACACATACCGTTGAAATCGGGCGAGTTTCTCCTTTCAGATGCAATAGGAATTACTCGAGTTCGTCAATCCGTTCGCGAGATATGGGAGTTCGAAGTTAAGGAATGGTTGAGAAACCATCAAAATTTTCGCAAGTCTGATACTCGAAACCAATAACTACTATGGCCTAGGGGAAAAGTACACACACCATTGTAATCGGGCGAGTTTCTACTTTCAGATGCAAGAGGAACTTCTCGAGTTCGTCAATCCGTTCGCGAGATATGGGAGTTTGAAGTTAAGGAATGGTTGAGAAACCATCAAAATTTTCGCAAGCCTGATACTCGAAACCAAGAACTACTATGGCCTAGGGGAAAAGTACACACACCATTGTAATCGGGCGAGTTTCTACTTTCAGAAGCAAGAGGAACTTCTCGAGTTCGTCAATCCGTTCGCGAGATATGGGAGTTTGAAATTTAGGAATGGTTGAGAAACCACCAAAATTTTCACAGATTTGATACCCGAAACCAATAACTGGAATGGCCTAGGGGAATAGTGCACACACCATTGTAATCGGGCGAGTTTCTACTTTCAGATGCAACAGGAATTTCTCGAGTTCGTCAATACGTTCGCGAGATATGGGAGTTTGAAATTTAGGAATGTTTGAGAAGCCATCAAAATTTTCGCAAGTCTGATACTCGAAACCAATAACTACTATGGCCTAGGGGAAAAGTACACACACCATTGTAATCGGGCGAGTTTCTACTTTCAGATACAACAGGAATTTTCACGAGTTCGTCAATCATTTCCCGAGATATGGGAGTTTGAAGTTAAGGAATGGTTGAGAAACCATCAAAATTTTCGCAAGCCTGATACTCGAAACCAAGAACTACTATTGCCTAGGGCAAAAATAAACATACCGTTGTAATCGGGAGAGTTTCTACTTTCAGATGCAACAGGAATTTCTCGAGTTCGTCAATCCGTTCGCGAGATATGAGTGTTTGAAGTTAAGGAATGGTTGAGAAACCACCAAAATTTTCGCAGATTTGATACCCGAAACCAATAACTGGAATGGCCTAGGGGAAAAGTACACACACCATTGTAATCGGGCGAGTTTCTACTTTCAGATGCAACAGGAATTTCTCGAGTTCGTCAATACGTTCGCGAGATATGGGAGTTTGAAATTTAGGAATGGTTGAGAAGCCATCAAAATTTTCGCAAGTCTGATACTCGAAACCAATAACTACAATGGCCTAGGGGAAAAATACACATACCGTTGTAATCGGGCGAGTTTCTACTTTCAGATGAAAGAGGAATTTCTCGAGTTCGTCAATCCGTTCGCGAGATATGGGACTTTGAAGTTAAGGAATGGTTGAGAATCCATCAAAACTTTCGCAAGTCTGATACTCGAAACCAATAACTACTATGACCTAGGGGAAAAGTAAACACACCATTGTAATCGGGCGAGTTTCTACTTTCAGATGCAACTGGAATTTCTCGAGTTCGTCAATCCCTTCGCGAGATATGGGAGTTTGAAATTTAGGAATGGTTGAGAAACCATCAAAATTTTCGCAAGTCTGATACCCGAAACCAATAACTGGTATGGCCTAGGGAAAAAGGACACATACCGTTGTAATCGGGCGAGTTTCTTCTTTCAGATGCAACTGGAATTTCTCGAGTTCGTCAATCCGTTCGCGAGATATGGGAGTTCGAAGTTAAGGAATGATTGAGAAACCATCAAAATTTTCGCAAGTCTGATACTCGAAACCAATAACTACTATGGTCTAGGGGAAAAGTACACACACCATTGTAATCGGGCGAGTTTCTACTTTCAGATGCAACAGGAATTTCTCGAGTTCGTCAATGCGTTCGCGAGATATGGGAGTTTGAAGTTAAGGAATGGTTGAGAAACCACCAAAATTTTCGCAGATTTGATACCCGAAACAAATAACTGGAATGGCCTAGGGGAAAAGTACACACACCATTGTAATCGGGCGAGTTTCTACTTTCAGATGCAACAGGAATTTCTCGAGTTCGTCAATACGTTCGCGAGATATGGAAGTTTGAAATTTAGGAATGGTTGAGAAACCATCAAAATTTTCGCAAGTCTGATACTCGAAACCAATAACTACAATGGCCTAGGGGAAAAATACACATACCGTTGTAATCGGGCGAGTTTCTACTTTCAGATGCAACAGGAATTTCTCGAGTTCGTCAATCCGTTCGCGAGATATGGGAGTTTGAAGTTTAGGAATGGTTGAGAAACCATCAAAATTTTCACAAGTCTGATACCCGAAACCAATAACTGGAATGGCCTAGGGAAAAAGTAAACATACCGTTGAAATCGGGCGAGTTTCTCCTTTCAGATGCAATAGGAATTACTCGAGCTCGTCAATCCGTTCGCGAGATATGGGAGTTTGAAATTAAGGAATTGTTGAGAAACCGTCAAAATTTTCGCTGGTCTGATACTCGAAACCAATAACTGGAATCGCCTGGGGGAAAAGTACGCACACCATTGTAATCGGGCGAGTTTCTACTTTCAGATGCAACAGGAATTTCTTGAGTTGGTCAATACGTTTGCGAGATATTGGAGTTAGAAGTTAAGGAACGCTTGAGAAACCATCAAAATTTTCGCAAGTCTGATACTCGAAACCAATAACTACTATGGCCTAGGGGAAAAGTGCACACACCATTGTAATCGGGCGAGTTTCTACTTTCAGATTCAACAGGAACTTCTCGAGTTCGTCGATCCGTTTGCGAGATATGGGAGTTTGAAGTTAAGGAATGGTTGAGAAACCACCAAAATTTTCGCTGATTTGATACTCGAAACCAATAACTGGAATGGCCTAGGGGAAAAGTACACACATCATTGTAATCGGGCGAGTTTCTACTTTCAGATGCAACAGGAATTTCTCGAGTTCGTCAATCCCTTCGCGAGATATGGGAGTTTGAAGTTAAGGAACGCTTGAGCAACTATCAAAATTTTTGCAAGTCTGATACTCGAAACCAATAACTACTATGGCCAAGGCGAAAAGTACACACACCACTGTAATCGGGCGAGTTTCTACTTTCAGATTCAACAGGAACTTCTCGAGTTCGTCGATCCCTTCGCGAGATATGGGAGTTTGAAGTTAAGGAATGGTTGAGAAACCACCAAAATTTTCGCTGATTTGATACTCGAAACCAATAACTGCAATGGCCAAGGGGAAAAGTACACACACCATTGTTATCGGGTGGTTTCTACTTTCAGATGCAACAGGAATTTGTCGAGTTGGTCAATCCGTTCGCGAGATATGGGAGTTTGAAGTTAAGGAACGCTTGAGCAAGCATCAAAATTTTCGCAAGTCTGATACCCGAAACGAATAACTACTATGGCCTAGGGGAAAAGTGGACAGACCATTGTAATCGGGCGAGTTTCTGCTTTCAGGCGCAAAAGGAATTTCTCGAGTTCGTCAATTCGTTCGCGAGAAGTGGGAGTTTGAAGTTAAGGAATGGTTGAGAAACCATCAAAATTTTCGCAAGTCTGATACACGAAACCAATAACTACTATGGCCTAGGGCAAAATTACACATACCGTTGTAATCGGGCGAGTTTCTGCCTTCAGATGCCAAAGGAATTTCTCGAGTTCGTCAATTCGTTCGCGAGATATGGGAGTTTGAAGTTAAGGAATGGTTGAGAGACCATCAAAATTTTCGCAAGTCTGGTACTTGAAACCAATAACTACTATGGCCTAGGGTAAAAGTACACACAACATTGTAATCGGGCGAGTTTCTACTTTCAGATGCAACTGGAATTTCCCGAGTTCGTCAATCCGTTCGCGAGATATGGGAGTTTGAAGTTAAGGAATGGTTGAGAATCCATCAAAATTTTCGTAAGTCTGATACTCGAAACCAATAACTACTATGGCCTAGGGGAAAAGTGGACAGACCATTGTAATCGGGCGAGTTTCTGCTTTCAGGCGCAAAAGGAATTTCTCGAGTTCGTCAATTCGTTCGCGAGATATGGGAGTTTGAAGTTAAGGAATGGTTGAGAGACCATCAAAATTTTCGCAAGTCTGATACTTGAAACCAATAACTACTATGGCCTAGGGTAAAAGTACACACACCATTGTAATCGGGCGAGTTTCTACTTTCAGATGCAACAGGAATTTCTCGAGTTCGTCAATCCGTTCGCGAGAAGTGGGAGTTTGAAGTTAAGGAATGGTTGAGAAACCATCAAAATTTTCGCAAGTCTGATACACGAAACCAATAACTACTATGGCCTAGGGCAAAATTACACATACCGTTGTAATCGGGCGAGTTTCTACTTTCAGCTGCAACAGGAATTTCTCGAATTCGTCAATACGTTCGCGAGATATGGGAGTTTGAAGTTTAGGAATGGTTGAGAAACCATCAAAATTTTCGCAAGTCTGATACCTGAAACCAATAACTGGATTGGCCTTGAGAAAAAGTACACATACCGTTGAAATCGGGCGAGTTTCTCCTTTCAGATGCAATAGGAATTACTCGAGTTCGTCAATCCGTTCGCGAGATATGGGAGTTCGAAGTTAAGGAATGGTTGAGAAACCATCAAAATTTTCGCAAGTCTGATACTCGAAACCAATAATTACTTTGGTCTAGGGGAAAAGTACACACACCATTGTAATCGGGCGAGTTTCTACTTTCAGATGCAACAGGAATTTCTCGAGTTCGTCAATCCGTTCGCGAGATATGGGAGTTTGAAGTTAAGGATCGCTTGAGCAACCATCAAAATTTTCGCAAGTCTGATACTCGAAACCAATAACTGCAATGGCCTAGGGGAAAAGTACACACACCATTGAAATCGGGCGAGATTTTACTTTCAGATGCAACTGGAATTTCTCGAGGTCGTCAATCCGTTCGCGAGATATGGGAGTTTGAAGTTAAGGAACGCTTAAGCAACCATCAAAATTTTCGCAAGTCTGATACTCGAAACCAATAACTACTATGGCCTAGGGGAAAAGTACACACACCATTGTAATCGGGAGAGTTTCTACTTTCAGATGCAAGAGGAACTTCTCGAGTTCGTCAATCCGTTCGCGAGATATGGGAGTTTGAAGTTAAGGAATGGTTGAGAAACCACCAAAATTTTCACAGATTTGATACCCGAAACCAATAACTGGAATGGCCTAGGGGAATAGTACACACACCATTGTAATCGGGCGAGTCTCTACTTTCAGATGCAACAGGAATTTCTCGAGTTCGTCAATACGTTCGCGAGATATGGGAGTTTGAAATTTAGGAATGGTTGAGAAGCCATCAAAATTTTCGCAAGTCTGATACTCGAAACCAATAACTACTATGGCCTAGGGGAAAAGTACACACACAATTGTAATCGGGCGAGTTTCTACTTTCAGATACAACAGGAGTTTCACGAGTTCGTCAATCATTTCCCGAGATATGGGAGTTTGAAGTTAAGGTATGGTTGAGAAACCATCAAAATTTTCGCAAGCCTGATACTCGAAACCAAGAACTACTATTGCCTAGGGCAAAAATACACATACCGTTGTAATCGGGAGAGTTTCTACTTTCAGATGCAACAGGAATTTCTCGAGTTCGTCAATCCGTTCGCGAGATATGAGAGTTTGAAGTTAAGGAACGCTTGAGCAACCATCAAAATTTTCGCATGTCTGATACTCGAAACAAATAACTACTATGGCCTAGGGGAAAAGTACACACACCATTGTAGTCGGGCAAGTTTCTACTTTCAGCTGCAACAGGAATTTCTCGAATTCGTCATTACGTTCGCGAGATATGGGAGTTTGAAGTTTAGGAATGGTTGAGAAACCATCAAAATTTTCGCAAGTCTGATACCTGAAACCAATAACTGGATTGGCCATGAGAAAAAGTACACATACCGTTGAAATCGGGCGAGTTTCTACTTTCAGATACAACAGGAGTTTCACGAGTTCGTCAATCATTTCCCGAGATATGGGAGTTTAAAGTTAAGGAATGGTTGAGAAACCATCAAAATTTTCGCAAGCCTGATACCCGAAACCAAGAACTACTATGGCCTAGGGGAAAAGTACACACACCATTGTAATCGGGCGAGTTTCTACTTTCAGATGCAAGAGGAACTTCTCGAGTTCGTCAATCCGTTCGCGAGATATGAGAGTTTGAAGTTAAGGAACGCTTGAGCAACCATCAAAATTTTCGCAAGTCTGATACTCGAAACCAATAACTACAATGGCCTAGGGGAAAAATACACATACCGTTGTAATCGGGCGAGTTTCTACTTTCAGATGAAAGAGGAATTTCTCGAGTTCGTCAATCCGTTCGCGAGATATGGGACTTTGAAGTTAAGGAATGGTTGAGAAACCATCAAAACTTTCGCAAGTCTGATACTCGAAACCAATAACTACTATGGCCTAGGGGTAAAGTGCACACACCATTGTAATCGGGCGAGTTTCTACTTTCAGATGCAACAGGAATTTCTCGAGTTCGTCAATCCGTTCGCGAGATATGGGAGTTCGAAGTTAAGGAATGGTTGAGAAACCATCAAAATTTTCGCAAGTCTGATACTCGAAACCAATAACTTCTATGGTCTAGGGGAAAAGTACACACACCATTGTAATCGGGCGAGTGTGTACTTTCAGATGCAACAGGAATGTCTCGAGTTCGTCAATCCGTTCGCGAGATATAGGAGTTTGAAGTTAAGAAACGCTTGAGCAACCATCAAAATTTTCGCAAGTCTGATACTCGAAACCAATAACTGCAATGGCCTAGGGGAAAAGTACACACACCATTGAAATCGGGCGAGATTCTACTTTCAGACGCAACTGGAATTTCTCGAGTTCGTCAAACCGTTCTCGAGATATGGGAGTTTGAAGTTAAGGAACGCTTGAGCAACCATCAAAATTTTCGCAAGTCTGATACTCGAAACCAATAACTACTATGGCCTAGGTGAAAAGTACACACACCATTGTAATCGAGCGAGTGTGTACTTTCAGATGCAACAGGAATGTCTCGAGTTCGTCAATCCGTTTGCGAGATATGGGAGCTTGAAGTTAAGGAACGCTTGAGCAACCATCAAAATTTTCGCAAGTCTGATACTAGAAACCAATAACTACTATGGCCTAGGGGAAAAGTAAACACACCATTGTAATCGGGCGAGTTTCTACTTTCAGATTCAACGGGAACTTCTCGAGTTCGTCAATCCGTTCGCGAGATATGGGAGTTTGAAGTTAAGGAATGGTTGAGAAACCACCAAAATTTTCGCAAGTCTGGTACCTGAAACCAATAACTGGATTGGCCTAGGGAAAAAGTACACATACCGTTGAAATCGGGCGAGTTTCTCCTTTCAGATGCAATAGGAATTACTCGAGTTCGTCAATCCGTTCGCGAGATATGGGAGTTTGAAATTAAGGAATGGTTGAGAAACCATCAAAATTTTCGCTGGTCTGATACTCGAAACCAATAACTGCAATGGCCTAGGGGAAAAGTACACACACCATTGAAATCGGGCGAGATTCTACTTTCAGATGCAACTGGAATTTCTCGAGTTCGACAATCCGTTCGCGACATATGGGAGTTTGAAGTTAAGGAACGCTTGAGCAACCATCAAAATTTTCGCAAGTCTGATACTCGAAACCAATAACAGCAATGGCCTAGGGGAAAAGTACACACACCATTGAAATCGGGCGAGATTCTACTTTCAGATGCAACTGGAATTTCTCGAGTTCGTCAATCCGTTCGCGAGATATGCGAGTTTGAAGTTAAGGAACGCTTAAGCAACCATCAAAAATTTCGCAAGTCTGATACTCGAAACCAATAACTACTATGGCCTAGGGGAAAAGTACACACACCATTGTAATCGGGCGAGTTTCTACTTAAAGATACAACAGGAATTTCTCGAGTTCGTCAATCCCTTCGCGAGATATGGGAGTTTGATATTTAGGAATGGTTGAGAAACCATCAAAATTTTCGCAAGTCTGATACCCGAAACCAATAACTGGTATGGCCTAGGGAAAAAGTACACATACCGTTGTAATCGGGCGAGTTTCTTCTTTCAGATGCAACTGGAATTTCTCGAGTTCGTCAATCCGTTCGCGAGATATGGGAGTTTGAAGTTGAGGAACGCTTAAGCAACCATCAAAAATTTCGCAAGTCTGATACTCGAAACCAATAACTACTATGGCCTAGGGGAAAAGTACACACACCATTGTAATCGGGCGAGTTTCTACTTTCAGATACAACAGGAATTTCTCGAGTTCGTCAATACGTTCGCGAGATATGGGAGTTTGAAGTTAAGGAATGGTTGAGAAACCACCAAAATTTTCGCAGATTTGATACCCGAAACCAATAACTGGAATGGCCTAGGGGAAAAGTACACACACCAATGTAATCGGGCGTGTTTCTACTTTCAGACGCAACAGGAATTTCTCGAGTTCGTCAAACCGTTCGCGAGATATGGGAGTTTGAAATTTAGGAATGGTTGAGAAACCATCAAAATTTTCGCAAGTCTGATACTCGAAACCAATAACTACAATGGCCTAGGGGGAAAATACACATACCGTTGTAATCGGGCGAGTTTCTACTTTCAGATGCAACAGGAATTTCTCGAGTTCGTCAATCCGTTCGCGAGATATGGGAGTTCGAAGTTAAGGAATGGTTGAGAAACCATCAAAATTTTCGCAAGTCTGATACTCGAAACCAATAACTACTATGGTCTATGGGAAAAGTACACACACCATTGTAATCGGGCGAATGTGTACTTTCAGATGCAACAGGAATGTCTCGAGTTCGTCAATCCGTTCGCGAGATATGGGAGTTTGAAGTTAAGAAACGCTTGAGCAACCATCAAAATTTTCGCAAGTCTGATACTCGAAACCAATAACTACTATGGTCTAGGGGAAAAGTACACACACCATTGTAATCGGGCGAGTTTCTACTTTCAGATACAACAGGAATTTCTCGAGTTCGTCAATGCGTTCGCGAGATATGGGAGTTTGAAATTTAGGAATGGTTGAGAAACCATCAAAATTTTCGCAAGTCTGATACTCGAAACCAATAACTACAATGGCCTAGGGGAAAAATACACATACCGTTGTAATCGGGCGAGTTTCTACTTTCAGATGCAACAGGAATTTCTCGAGTTCGTCAATCCGTTCGCGAGATATGGGAGTTTGAAGTTTAGGAATGGTTGAGAAACCATCAAAATTTTCACAAGTCTGATACCCGAAACCAATAACTGGAATGGCCTAGGGAAAAAGTAAACATACCGTTGAAATCGGGCGAGTTTCTCCTTTCAGATGCAATAGGAATTACTCGAGCTCGTCAATCCGTTCGCTAGATATGGGAGTTTGAAATTAAGGAATTGTTGAGAAACCATCAAAATTTTCGCTGGTCTGATACTCGAAACCAATAACTGGAATGGCCTGGGGGAAAAGTACGCACACCATTGTAATCGGGCGAGTTTCTACTTTCAGATGCAACAGGAATTTCTTGAGTTGGTCAATCCGTTTGCGAGATATTGGAGTTAGAAGTTAAGGAACGCTTGAGAAACCATCAAAATTTTCGCAAGTCTGATACTCGAAACCAATAACTACTATGGCCTAGGGGAAAAGTACACACACCATTGTAATCGGGCGAGTTTCTACTTTCAGATTCAACAGGAACTTCTCGAGTTCGTCAATCCCTTCGCGAGATATTTGGAGTTTGAAGTTAAGGAACGCTTGAGCAACCATCAAAATTTTTGCAAGTCTGATACTCGAAACCAATAACTACTATGGCCAAGGCGAAAAGTACACACACCACTGTAATCGGGCGAGTTTCTACTTTCAGATTCAACAGGAATTTCTCGAGTTCGGCAATCCGTTCGCGAGATATGGGAGTTTGAAGTTAAGGAATGGTTGAGAAACCACCAAAATTTTCGCTGATTTGATACTCGAAACCAATAACTGCAATGGCCTAGGGGAAAAGTACACACACCATTGTTATCGGGTGGTTTCTACTTTCAGATGCAACAGGAATTTGTCGAGTTGGTCAATCCGTTCGCGAGATATGGGAGTTTGAAGTTAAGGAACGCTTGAGCAAGCATCAAAATTTTCGCAAGTCTGATACCCGAAACGAATAACTACTATGGCCTAGGGGAAAAGTGGACAGACCATTGTAATCGGGCGAGTTTCTGCTTTCAGGCGCAAAAGGAATTTCTCGAGTTCGTCAATTCGTTCGCGAGAAGTGGGAGTTTGAAGTTAAGGAATGGTTGAGAAACCATCAAAATTTTCGCAAGTCTGATACACGAAACCAATAACTACTATGGCCTAGGGCAAAATTACACATACCGTTGTAATCGGGCGAGTTTCTGCTTTCAGATGCCAAAGGAATTTCTCGAGTTCGTCAATTCGTTCGCGAGATATGGGAGTTTGAAGTTAAGGAATGGTTGAGAGACCATCAAAATTTTCGCAAGTCTGATACTTGAAACCAATAACTACTATGGCCTAGGGTAAAAGTACACACACCATTGTAATCGGGCGAGTTTCTACTTTCAGATGCAACTGGAATTTCCCGAGTTCGTCAATCCGTTCGCGAGATATGGGAGTTTGAAGTTAAGGAATGGTTGAGAATCCATCAAAATTTTCGTAAGTCTGATACTCGAAACCAATAACTACTATGGCCTAGGGGAAAAGTGGACAGACCATTGTAATCGGGCGAGTTTCTGCTTTCAGGCGCAAAAGGAATTTCTCGAGTTCGTCAATTCGTTCGCGAGATATGGGAGTTTGAAGTTAAGGAATGGTTGAGAGACCATCAAAATTTTCGCAAGTCTGACACTTGAAACCAATAACTACCATGGCCTAGGGTAAAAGTACACACACCATTGTAATCGGGCGAGTTTCTACTTTCAGATGCAACAGGAATTTCTCGAGTTCGTCAATCCGTTCGCGAGAAGTGGGAGTTTGAAGTTTAGGAATGGTTGAGAAACCATCAAAATTTTCGCAAGTCTGATACCTGAAACCAATAACTGGATTGGCCTTGAGAAAAAGTACACATACCGTTGAAATCGGGCGAGTTTCTCCTTTCAGATGCAATAGGAATTACTCGAGTTCGTCAATCCGTTCGCGAGATATGGGAGTTCGAAGTTAAGGAATGGTTGAGAAACCATCAAAATTTTCGCAAGTCTGATACTCGAAACCAATAATTACTTTGGTCTAGGGGAAAAGTACACACACCATTGTAATCGGGCGAGTGTGTACTTTCAGATGCAACAGGAATGTCTCGAGTTCGTCAATCCGTTCGCGAGATATGGGAGTTTGAAGTTAAGAAACGCTTGAGCAACCATCAAAATTTTCGCAAGTCTGATACTCGAAACCAATAACTGCAATGGCCTAGGGGAAAAGTACACACACCATTGAAATCGGGCGAGATTCTACTTTCAGACGCAACTGGAATTTCTCGAGTTCGTCAAACCGTTCTCGAGATATGGGAGTTTGAAGTTAAGGAACGCTTGAGCAACCATCAAAATTTTCGTAAGTCTGATACTCGAAACCAATAACTACTATGGCCTAGGTGAAAAGTACACACACCATTGTAATCGAGCGAGTGTGTACTTTCAAATGCAAGAGGAACTTCTCGAGTTCGTCAATCCGTTCGCGAGATATGGGAGTTTGAAGTTAAGGAATGGTTGAGAAACCACCAAAATTTTCACAGATTTGATACCCGAAACCAATAACTGGAATAGCCTAGGGGAAAAGTACACACACCAATGTAATCGGGCGTGTTTCTACTTTCAGATGCAACAGGAATTTCTCGAGTTCGTCAATACGTTCGCGAGATATGGAAGTTTGAAATTTAGGAATGGTTGAGAAACCATCAAAATTTTCGCAAGTCTGATACTCGAAACCAATAACTACAATGGCCTAGGGGGAAAATACACATACCGTTGTAATCGGGCGAGTTTCTACTTTCAGATGCAACAGGAATTTCTCGAGTTCGTCAATCCGTTCGCGAGATATGGGAGTTCGAAGTTAAGGAATGGTTGAGAAACCATCAAAATTTTCGCAAGTCTGATACTCGAAACCAATAACTACTATTGTCTATGGGAAAAGTACACACACCATTGTAATCGGGCGAATGTGTACATTCAGATGCAACAGGAATGTCTCGAGTTCGTCAATCCGTTCGCGAGATATGGGAGTTTGAAGTTAAGAAACGCTTGAGCAACCATCAAAATTTTCGCAAGTCTGATACTCGAAACCAATAACTACTATGGTCTAGGGGAAAAGTACACACACCATTGTAATCGGGCGAGTTTCTACTTTCAGATACAACAGGAATTTCTCGAGTTCGTCAATGCGTTCGCGAGATATGGGAGTTTGAAGTTAAGGAATGGTTGAGAAACCACCAAAATTTTCGCAGATTTGATACCCGAAACAAATAACTGGAATGGCCTAGGGGAAAAGTACACACACCATTGTAATCGGGCGAGTTTCTACTTTCAGATGCAACAGGAATTTCTCGAGTTCGTCAATACGTTCGCGAGATATGGAAGTTTGAAATTTAGGAATGTTTGAGAAACCATCAAAATTTTCGCAAGTCTGATACTCGAAACCAATAACTACTATGGCCTAGGGGAAAAATACACATACCGTTGTAATCGGGCGAGTTTCTACTTTCAGATGCAACAGGAATTTCTCGAGTTCGTCAATCCGTTCGCGAGATATGGGAGTTTGAAGTTTAGGAATGGTTGAGAAACCATCAAAATTTTCACAAGTCTGATACCCGAAACCAATAACTGGAATGGCCTAGGGAAAAAGTAAACATACCGTTGAAATCGGGCGAGTTTCTCCTTTCAGATGCAATAGGAATTACTCGAGCTCGTCAATCCGTTCGCGAGATATGGGAGTTTGAAATTAAGGAATTGTTGAGAAACCATCAAAATTTTCGCTGGTCTGATACTCGAAACCAATAACTGGAATGGCCTGGGGGAAAAGTACGCACACCATTGTAATCGGGCGAGTTTCTACTTTCAGATGCAACAGGAATTTCTTGAGTTGGTCAATCCGTTTGCGAGATATTGGAGTTAGAAGTTAATGAACGCTTGAGAAACCATCAAAATTTTCGCAAGTCTGATACTCGAAACCAATAACTACTATGGCCTAGGGGAAAAGTACACACACCATTGTAATCGGGCGAGTTTCTACTTTCAGATTCAACAGGAACTTCTCGAGTTCGTCGATCCGTTTGCGAGATATGGGAGTTTGAAGTTAAGGAATGGTTGAGAAACCACCAAAATTTTCGCAGATTTGATACTCGAAACCAATAACTGGAATGGCCTAGGGGAAAAGTACACACATCATTGTAATCGGGCGAGTTTCTACTTTCAGATGCAACAGGAATTTCTCGAGTTCGTCAATCCCTTCGCTAGATATGGGAGTTTGAAGTTAAGGAACGCTTGAGCAACCATCAAAATTTTTGCAAGTCTGATACTCGAAACCAATAACTACTATGGCCAAGGCGAAAAGTACACACACCACTGTAATCGGGCGAGTTTCTACTTTCAGATTCAACAGGAATTTCTCGAGTTCGGCAATCCGTTCGCGAGATATGGGAGTTTGAAGTTAAGGAATGGTTGAGAAACCACCAAAATTTTCGCTGATTTGATACTCGAAACCAATAACTGCAATGGCCTAGGGGAAAAGTACACACACCATTGTTATCGGGTGGTTTCTACTTTCAGATGCAACAGGAATTTGTCGAGTTGGTCAATCCGTTCGGGAGATATGGGAGTTTGAAGTTAAGGAACGCTTGAGCAAGCATCAAAATTTTCGCAAGTCTGATACCCGAAACGAATAACTACTATGGCCTAGGGGAAAAGTGGACAGACCATTGTAATCGGGCGAGTTTCTGCTTTCAGGCGCAAAAGGAATTTCTCGAGTTCGTCAATTCGTTCGCGAGAAGTGGGAGTTTGAAGTTAAGGAATGGTTGAGAAACCATCAAAATTTTCGCAAGTCTGATACACGAAACCAATAACTACTATGGCCTAGGGCAAAATTACACATACCGTTGTAATCGGGCGAGTTTCTGCTTTCAGATGCCAAAGGAATTTCTCGAGTTCGTCAATTCGTTCGCGAGATATGGGAGTTTAAAGTTAAGGAATGGTTGAGAGACCATCAAAATTTTCGCAAGTCTGATACTTGAAACCAATAACTACTATGGCCTAGGGTAAAAGTACACACACCATTGTAATCGGGCGAGTTTCTACTTTCAGATGCAACTGGAATTTCCCGAGTTCGTCAATCCGTTCGCGAGATATGGGAGTTTGAAGTTAAGGAATGGTTGAGAATCCATCAAAATTTTCGTAAGTCTGATACTCGAAACCAATAACTACTATGGCCTAGGGGAAAAGTGGACAGACCATTGTAATCGGGCGAGTTTCTGCTTTCAGGCGCAAAAGGAATTTCTCGAGTTCGTCAATTCGTTCGCGAGATATGGGAGTTTGAAGTTAAGGAATGGTTGAGAGACCATCAAAATTTTCGCAAGTCTGATACTTGAAACCAATAACTACTATGGCCTAGGGTAAAAGTACACACACCATTGTAATCGGGCGAGTTTCTACTTTCAGATGCAACAGGAATTTCTCGAGTTCGTCAATCCGTTCGCGAGAAGTGGGAGTTTGAAGTTAAGGAATGGTTGAGAAACCATCAAAATTTTCGCAAGTCTGATACACGAAACCAATAACTACTATGGCCTAGGGCAAAATTACACATACCGTTGTAATCGGGCGAGTTTCTACTTTCAGCTGCAACAGGAATTTCTCGAATTCGTCAATACGTTCGCGAGATATGGGAGTTTGAAGTTTAGGAATGGTTGAGAAACCATCAAAATTTTCGCAAGTCTGATACCTGAAACCAATAACTGGATTGGCCTTGAGAAAAAGTACACATACCGTTGAAATCGGGCGAGTTTCTCCTTTCAGATGCAATAGGAATTACTCGAGTTCGTCAATCCGTTCGCGAGATATGGGAGTTCGAAGTTAAGGAATGGTTGAGAAACCATCAAAATTTTCGCAAGTCTGATACTCGAAACCAATAATTACTTTGGTCTAGGGGAAAAGTACACACACCATTGTAATCGGGCGAGTTTCTACTTTCAGATGCAACAGGAATTTCTCGAGTTCGTCAATCCGTTCGCGAGATATGGGAGTTTGAAGTTAAGGATCGCTTGAGCAACCATCAAAATTTTCGCAAGTCTGATACTCGAAACCAATAACTGCAATGGCCTAGGGGAAAAGTACACACACCATTGAAATCGGGCGAGATTTTACTTTCAGATGCAACTGGAATTTCTCGAGGTCGTCAATCCGTTCGCGAGATATGGGAGTTTGAAGTTAAGGAACGCTTAAGCAACCATCAAAATTTTCGCAAGTCTGATACTCGAAACCAATAACTACTATGGCCTAGGGGAAAAGTACACACACCATTGTAATCGGGCGAGTTTCTACTTTCAGATGCAAGAGGAACTTCTCGAGTTCGTCAATCCGTTCGCGAGATATGGGAGTTTGAAGTTAAGGAATGGTTGAGAAACCACCAAAATTTTCACAGATTTGATACCCGAAACCAATAACTGGAATGGCCTAGGGGAATAGTACACACACCATTGTAATCGGGCGAGTTTCTACTTTCAGATGCAACAGGAATTTCTCGAGTTCGTCAATACGTTCGCGAGATATGGGAGTTTGAAATTTAGGAATGGTTGAGAAGCCATCAAAATTTTCGCAAGTCTGATACTCGAAACCAATAACTACTATGGCCTAGGGGAAAAGTACACACACCATTGTAATCGGGCGAGTTTCTGCTTTCAGATACAACAGGAGTTTCACGAGTTCGTCAATCATTTCCCGAGATATGGGAGTTTGAAGTTTAGGAATGGTTGAGAAACCATCAAAATTTTCGCAAGTCTGATACCTGAAACCAATAACTGGATTGGCCATGAGAAAAAGTACACATACCGTTGAAATCGGGCGAGTTTCTACTTTCAGATACAACAGGAGTTTCACGAGTTCGTCAATCATTTCCCGAGATATGGGAGTTTAAAGTTAAGGAATGGTTGAGAAACCATCAAAATTTTCGCAAGCCTGATACTCGAAACCAAGAACTACTATTGCCTAGGGCAAAAATACACATACCGTTGTAATCGGGAGAGTTTCTACTTTCAGATGCAACTGGAATTTCTCGAGGTCGTCAATCCGTTCGCGAGATATGGGAGTTTGAAGTTAAGGAACGCTTAAGCAACCATCAAAATTTTCGCAAGTCTGATACTCGAAACCAATAACTACTATGGCCTAGGGGAAAAGTACACACACCATTGTAATCGGGCGAGTTTCTACTTTCAGATGCAAGAAGAACTTCTCGAGTTCGTCAATCCGTTCGCGAGATATGAGAGTTTGAAGTTAAGGAACGCTTGAGCAACCATCAAAATTTTCGCAAGTCTGATACTCGAAACCAATAACTACAATGGCCTAGGGGAAAAATACACATACCGTTGTAATCGGGCGAGTTTCTACTTTCAGATGAAAGAGGAATTTCTCGAGTTCGTCAATCCGTTCGCGAGATATGGGACTTTGAAGTTAAGGAATGGTTGAGAAACCATCAAAACTTTCGCAAGTCTGATACTCGAAACCAATAACTGCAATGGCCTAGGGGAAAAGTACACACACCATTGAAATCGGGCGAGATTCTACTTTCAGACGCAACTGGAATTTCTCGAGTTCGTCAAACCGTTCTCGAGATATGGGAGTTTGAAGTTAAGGAACGCTTGAGCAACCATCAAAATTTTCGCAAGTCTGATACTCGAAACCAATAACTACTATGGCCTAGGTGAAAAGTACACACACCATTGTAATCGAGCGAGTGTGTACTTTCAGATGCAACAGGAATGTCTCGAGTTCGTCAATCCGTTCGCGAGATATGGGAGCTTGAAGTTAAGGAACGCTTGAGCAACCATCAAAATTTTCGCAAGTCTGATACTAGAAACCAATAACTACTATGGCCTAGGGGAAAAGTAAACACACCATTGTAATCGGGCGAGTTTCTACTTTCAGATTCAACGGGAACTTCTCGAGTTCGTCAATCCGTTCGCGAGATATGGGAGTTTGAAGTTAAGGAATGGTTGAGAAACCACCAAAATTTTCGCAAGTCTGATACCTGAAACCAATAACTGGATTGGCCTAGGGAAAAAGTACACATACCGTTGAAATCGGGCGAGTTTCTCCTTTCAGATGCAATAGGAATTACTCGAGTTCGTCAATCCGTTCGCGAGATATGGGAGTTTGAAATTAAGGAATGGTTGAGAAACCATCAAAATTTTCGCTGGTCTGATACTCGAAACCAATAACTGCAATGGCCTAGGGGAAAAGTACACACACCATTGAAATCGGGCGAGATTCTACTTTCAGATGCATCTGGAATTTCTCGAGTTCGTCAATCCGTTCGCGACATATGGGAGTTTGAAGTTAAGGAACGCTTGAGCAACCATCAAAATTTTCGCAAGTCTGATACTCGAAACCAATAACAGCAATGGCCTAGGGGAAAAGTACACACACCATTGAAATCGGGCGAGATTCTACTTTCAGATGCAACTGGAATTTCTCGAGTTCGTCAATCCGTTCGCGAGATATGCGAGTTTGAAGTTAAGGAACGCTTAAGCAACCATCAAAAATTTCGCAAGTCTGATACTCGAAACCAATAACTACTATGGCCTAGGGGAAAAGTACACACACCATTGTAATCGGGCGAGTTTCTACTTAAAGATACAACAGGAATTTCTCGAGTTCGTCAATCCCTTCGCGAGATATGGGAGTTTGATATTTAGGAATGGTTGAGAAACCATCAAAATTTTCGCAAGTCTGATACCCGAAACCAATAACTGGTATGGCCTAGGGAAAAAGTACACATACCGTTGTAATCGGGCGAGTTTCTTCTTTCAGATGCAACTGGAATTTCTCGAGTTCGTCAATCCGTTCGCGAGATATGGGAGTTTGAAGTTGAGGAACGCTTAAGCAACCATCAAAAATTTCGCAAGTCTGATACTCGAAACCAATAACTACTATGGCCTAGGGGAAAAGTACACACACCATTGTAATCGGGCGAGTTTCTACTTTCAGATGCAACAGGAATTTCTCGAGTTCGTCAATCCGTTCGCGAGATATGGGAGTTCGAAGTTAAGGAATGGTTGAGAAACCATCAAAATTTTCGCAAGTCTGATACTCGAAACCAATAACTACTATGGTCTATGGGAAAAGTACACACACCATTGTAATCGGGCGAATGTGTACTTTCAGATGCAACAGGAATGTCTCGAGTTCGTCAATCCGTTCGCGAGATATGGGAGTTTGAAGTTAAGAAACGCTTGAGCAACCATCAAAATTTTCGCAAGTCTGATACTCGAAACCAATAACTACTATGGCCTAGGGGAAAAGTACACGCACCATTGTAATCGGGCGAGTTTCTACTTTCAGATTCAACAGGAGCTTCTCTAGTTCGTCGATCCGTTCGCGAGATATGGGAGTTTGAAGTTAAGGAATGGTTGAGAAACCACCAAAATTTTCGCTGATTTGATACTCGAAACCATTAACTGGAATGGCCTAGGGGAAAAGTACACACACCATTGTAATCGGGCGAGTTTCTACTTTCAGATGCAACAGGAATTTCTCGAGTTCGTCAATCCGTTCGCGAGATATGGGAGTTTGAAGTTTAGGAATGGTTGAGAACCCATCAAAATTTTCACAAGTCTGATACCCGAAACCAATAACTGGAATGGTCTAGGGAAAAAGTAAACATACCGTTGAAATCGGGCGAGTTTCTCCTTTCAGATGCAGTAGGAATTACTCGAGCTCGTCAATCCTTTCGCGAGATATGGGAGTTTGAAATTAAGGAATGGTTGAGAAACCATCAAAATTTTCGCTGGTCTGATACTCGAAACCAATAACTGGAATGGCCTAGGGGAAAAGTACACATACCGTTGTAATCGGGCGAGTTTCTTCTTTCAGATGCAACTGGAATTTCTCGAGTTCGTCAATCCGTTCGCGAGATATGGGAGTTTGAAGTTGAGGAACGCTTAAGCAACCATCAAAAATTTCGCAAGTCTGATACTCGAAACCAATAACTACTATGGCCTAGGGGAAAAGTACACACACCATTGTAATCGGGCGAGTTTCTACTTTCAGATACAACAGGAATTTCTCGAGTTCGTCAATACGTTCGCGAGATATGGGAGTTTGAAGTTAAGGAATGGTTGAGAAACCACCAAAATTTTCGCAGATTTGATACCCGAAACCAATAACTGGAATGGCCTAGGGGAAAAGTACACACACCAATGTAATCGGGCGTGTTTCTACTTTCAGATGCAACAGGAATTTCTCGAGTTCGTCAATACGTTCGCGAGATATGGAAGTTTGAAATTTAGGAATGGTTGAGAAACCATCAAAATTTTCGCAAGTCTGATACCAGAAACCAATAACTGGTATGGCCTAGGGAAAAAGTACACATACCGTTGTAATCGGGCGAGTTTCTACTTTCAGACGCAACAGGAATTTCTCGAGTTCGTCAATCCGTTCGCGAGATATGGGAGTTTGAAATTTAGGAATGGTTGAGTAACCATCAAAATTTTCGCAAGTCTGATACTCGAAACCAATAACTACAATGGCCTAGGGGGAAAATACACATACCGTTGTAATCGGGCGAGTTTCTACTTTCAGATGCAACAGGAATTTCTCGAGTTCGTCAATCCGTTCGCGAGATATGGGAGTTCGAAGTTAAGGAATGGTTGAGAAACCATCAAAATTTTCGCAAGTCTGATACTCGAAACCAATAACTACTATGGTCTATGGGAAAAGTACACACACCATTGTAATCGGGCGAATGTGTACTTTCAGATGCAACAGGAATGTCTCGAGTTCGTCAATCCGTTCGCGAGATATGGGAGTTTGAAGTTAAGAAACGCTTGAGCAACAATCAAAATTTTCGCAAGTCTGATACTCGAAACCAATAACAGCAATGGCCTAGGGGAAAAGTACACACACCATTGAAATCGGGCGAGATTCTACTTTCAGATGCAACTGGAATTTCTCGAGTTCGTCAATCCGTTCGCGAGATATGCGAGTTTGAAGTTAAGGAACGCTTAAGCAACCATCAAAAATTTCGCAAGTCTGATACTCGAAACCAATAACTACTATGGCCTAGGGGAAAAGTACACACACCATTGTAATCGGGCGAGTTTCTACTTAAAGATACAACAGGAATTTCTCGAGTTCGTCAATCCCTTCGCGAGATATGGGAGTTTGATATTTAGGAATGGTTGAGAAACCATCAAAATTTTCGCAAGTCTGATACCCGAAACCAATAACTACTATGGCGTAGGGGAAAAGTACACACACCATTGTAATCGGGCGAGTTTCTTCTTTCAGATGCAACTGGAATTTCTCGAGTTCGTCAATCCGTTCGCGAGATATGGGAGTTTGAAGTTGAGGAACGCTTAAGCAACCATCAAAATTTTCGCAAGTCTGATACTCGAAACCAATAACAGCAATGGCCTAGGGGAAAAGTACACACACCATTGAAATCGGGCGAGATTCTACTTTCAGATGCAACTGGAATTTCTCGAGTTCGTCAATCCGTTCGCGAGATATGCGAGTTTGAAGTTAAGGAACGCTTAAGCAACCATCAAAAATTTCGCAAGTCTGATACTCGAAACCAATAACTACTATGGCCTAGGGGAAAAGTACACACACCATTGTAATCGGGCGAGTTTCTACTTAAAGATACAACAGGAATTTCTCGAGTTCGTCAATCCCTTCGCGAGATATGGGAGTTTGATATTTAGGAATGGTTGAGAAACCATCAAAATTTTCGCAAGTCTGATACCCGAAACCAATAACTGTTATGGCCTAGGGAAAAAGTACACATACCGTTGTAATCGGGCGAGTTTCTTCTTTCAGATGCAACTGGAATTTCTCGAGTTCGTCAATCCGTTCGCGAGATATGGGAGTTTGAAGTTGAGGAACGCTTAAGCAACCATCAAAAATTTCGCAAGTCTGATACTCGAAACCAATAACTACTATGGCCTAGGGGAAAAGTACACACACCATTGTAATCGGGCGAGTTTCTACTTTCAGATGCAACAGGAATTTCTCGAGTTCGTCAATCCGTTCGCGAGATATGGGAGTTCGAAGTTAAGGAATGGTTGAGAAACCATCAAAATTTTCGCAAGTCTGATACTCGAAACCAATAACTACTATGGTCTATGGGAAAAGTACACACACCATTGTAATCGGGCGAATGTGTACTTTCAGATGCAACAGGAATGTCTCGAGTTCGTCAATCCGTTCGCGAGATATGGGAGTTTGAAGTTAAGAAACGCTTGAGCAACCATCAAAATTTTCGCAAGTCTGATACTCGAAACCAATAACTACTATGGCCTAGGGGAAAAGTACACGCACCATTGTAATCGGGCGAGTTTCTACTTTCAGATTCAACAGGAGCTTCTCTAGTTCGTCGATCCGTTCGCGAGATATGGGAGTTTGAAGTTAAGGAATGGTTGAGAAACCACCAAAATTTTCGCTGATTTGATACTCGAAACCATTAACTGGAATGGCCTAGGGGAAAAGTACACACACCATTGTAATCGGGCGAGTTTCTACTTTCAGATGCAACAGGAATTTCTCGAGTTCGTCAATCCGTTCGCGAGATATGGGAGTTTGAAGTTTAGGAATGGTTGAGAACCCATCAAAATTTTCACAAGTCTGATACCCGAAACCAATAACTGGAATGGTCTAGGGAAAAAGTAAACATACCGTTGAAATCGGGCGAGTTTCTCCTTTCAGATGCAGTAGGAATTACTCGAGCTCGTCAATCCTTTCGCGAGATATGGGAGTTTGAAATTAAGGAATGGTTGAGAAACCATCAAAATTTTCGCTGGTCTGATACTCGAAACCAATAACTGGAATGGCCTAGGGGAAAAGTACACATACCGTTGTAATCGGGCGAGTTTCTTCTTTCAGATGCAACTGGAATTTCTCGAGTTCGTCAATCCGTTCGCGAGATATGGGAGTTTGAAGTTGAGGAACGCTTAAGCAACCATCAAAAATTTCGCAAGTCTGATACTCGAAACCAATAACTACTATGGCCTAGGGGAAAAGTACACACACCATTGTAATCGGGCGAGTTTCTACTTTCAGATACAACAGGAATTTCTCGAGTTCGTCAATACGTTCGCGAGATATGGGAGTTTGAAGTTAAGGAATGGTTGAGAAACCACCAAAATTTTCGCAGATTTGATACCCGAAACCAATAACTGGAATGGCCTAGGGGAAAAGTACACACACCAATGTAATCGGGCGTGTTTCTACTTTCAGATGCAACAGGAATTTCTCGAGTTCGTCAATACGTTCGCGAGATATGGAAGTTTGAAATTTAGGAATGGTTGAGAAACCATCAAAATTTTCGCAAGTCTGATACCAGAAACCAATAACTGGTATGGCCTAGGGAAAAAGTACACATACCGTTGTAATCGGGCGAGTTTCTACTTTCAGACGCAACAGGAATTTCTCGAGTTCGTCAATCCGTTCGCGAGATATGGGAGTTTGAAATTTAGGAATGGTTGAGTAACCATCAAAATTTTCGCAAGTCTGATACTCGAAACCAATAACTACAATGGCCTAGGGGGAAAATACACATACCGTTGTAATCGGGCGAGTTTCTACTTTCAGATGCAACAGGAATTTCTCGAGTTCGTCAATCCGTTCGCGAGATATGGGAGTTCGAAGTTAAGGAATGGTTGAGAAACCATCAAAATTTTCGCAAGTCTGATACTCGAAACCAATAACTACTATGGTCTATGGGAAAAGTACACACACCATTGTAATCGGGCGAATGTGTACTTTCAGATGCAACAGGAATGTCTCGAGTTCGTCAATCCGTTCGCGAGATATGGGAGTTTGAAGTTAAGAAACGCTTGAGCAACAATCAAAATTTTCGCAAGTCTGATACTCGAAACCAATAACAGCAATGGCCTAGGGGAAAAGTACACACACCATTGAAATCGGGCGAGATTCTACTTTCAGATGCAACTGGAATTTCTCGAGTTCGTCAATCCGTTCGCGAGATATGCGAGTTTGAAGTTAAGGAACGCTTAAGCAACCATCAAAAATTTCGCAAGTCTGATACTCGAAACCAATAACTACTATGGCCTAGGGGAAAAGTACACACACCATTGTAATCGGGCGAGTTTCTACTTAAAGATACAACAGGAATTTCTCGAGTTCGTCAATCCCTTCGCGAGATATGGGAGTTTGATATTTAGGAATGGTTGAGAAACCATCAAAATTTTCGCAAGTCTGATACCCGAAACCAATAACTACTATGGCGTAGGGGAAAAGTACACACACCATTGTAATCGGGCGAGTTTCTTCTTTCAGATGCAACTGGAATTTCTCGAGTTCGTCAATCCGTTCGCGAGATATGGGAGTTTGAAGTTGAGGAACGCTTAAGCAACCATCAAAAATTTCGCAAGTCTGATACTCGAAACCAATAACTACTATGGCCTAGGGGAAAAGTACACACACCATTGTAATCGGGCGAGTTTCTACTTTCAGATACAACAGGAATTTCTCGAGTTCGTCAATACGTTCGCGAGATATGGGAGTTTGAAGTTAAGGAATGGTTGAGAAACCACCAAAATTTTCGCAGATTTGATACCCGAAACCAATAACTGGAATGGCCTAGGCGAAAAGTACACACACCAATGTAATCGGGCGTGTTTCTACTTTCAGATGCAACAGGAATTTCTCGAGTTCGTCAATACGTTCGCGAGATATGGAAGTTTGAAATTTAGGAATGGTTGAGAAACCATCAAAATTTTCGCAAGTCTGATACTCGAAACCAATAACTACAATGGCCTAGGGGGAAAATACACATACCGTTGTAATCGGGCGAGTTTCTACTTTCAGATGCAACAGGAATTTCTCGAGTTCGTCAATCCGTTCGCGAGATATGGGAGTTCGAAGTTAAGGAATGGTTGAGAAACCATCAAAATTTTCGCAAGTCTGATACTCGAAACCAATAACTACAATGGCCTAGGGGAAAAGTACACACACCATTGAAATCGGGCGAGATTCTACTTTCAGATGCAACTGGAATTTCTCGAGTTCGTCAATCCGTTCGCGAGATATGCGAGTTTGAAGTTAAGGAACGCTTAAGCAACCATCAAAAATTTCGCAAGTCTGATACTCGAAACCAATAACTACTATGGCCTAGGGGAAAAGTACACACACCATTGTAATCGGGCGAGTTTCTACTTAAAGATACAACAGGAATTTCTCGAGTTCGTCAATCCCTTCGCGAGATATGGGAGTTTGATATTTAGGAATGGTTGAGAAACCATCAAAATTTTCGCAAGTCTGATACCCGAAACCAATAACTACTATGGCGTAGGGGAAAAGTACACACACCATTGTAATCGGGCGAGTTTCTTCTTTCAGATGCAACTGGAATTTCTCGAGTTCGTCAATCCGTTCGCGAGATATGGGAGTTTGAAGTTGAGGAACGCTTAAGCAACCATCAAAAATTTCGCAAGTCTGATACTCGAAACCAATAACTACTATGGCCTAGGGGAAAAGTACACCCACCATTGTAATCGGGCGAGTTTCTACTTTCAGATACAACAGGAATTTCTCGAGTTCGTCAATACGTTCGCGAGATATGGGAGTTTGAAGTTAAGGAATGGTTGAGAAACCACCAAAATTTTCGCAGATTTGATACCCGAAACCAATAACTGGAATGGCCTAGGCGAAAAGTACACACACCAATGTAATCGGGCGTGTTTCTACTTTCAGATGCAACAGGAATTTCTCGAGTTCGTCAATACGTTCGCGAGATATGGAAGTTTGAAATTTAGGAATGGTTGAGAAACCATCAAAATTTTCGCAAGTCTGATACCCGAAACCAATAACTGGTATTGCCTAGGGAAAAAGTACACATACCGTTGTAATCGGGCGAGTTTCTACTTTCAGACGCAACAGGAATTTCTCGAGTTCGTCAATCCGTTCGCGAGATATGGGAGTTTGAAATTTAGGAATGGTTGAGAAACCATCAAAATTTTCGCAAGTCTGATACTCGAAACCAATAACTACAATGGCCTAGGGGGAAAATACACATACCGTTGTAATCGGGCGAGTTTCTACTTTCAGATGCAACAGGAATTTCTCGAGTTCGTCAATCCGTTCGCGAGATATGGGAGTTCGAAGTTAAGGAATGGTTGAGAAACCATCAAAATTTTCGCAAGTCTGATACTCGAAACCAATAACTACTATGGTCTATGGGAAAAGTACACATACCATTGTAATCGGGCGAATGTGTACTTTCAGATGCAACAGGAATGTCTCGAGTTCGTCAATCCGTTCGCGAGATATGGGAGTTTGAAGTTAAGAAACGCTTGAGCAACCATCAAAAATTTCGCAAGTCTGATACTCGAAACCAATAACTACTATGGCCTAGGGGAAAAGTACACACACCATTGTAATCGGGCGAGTTTCTACTTAAAGATACAACAGGAATTTCTCGAGTTCGTCAATCCGTTCGCGAGATATGGGAGTTTGAAGTTAAGAAACGCTTGAGCAACCATCAAAATTTTCGAAAGTCTGATACTCGAAACCAATAACAGCAATGGTCTAGGGGAAAAGTACACACACCATTGAAATCGGGCGAGATTCTACTTTCAGATGCAACTGGAATTTCTCGAGTTCGTCAATCCGTTCGCGAGATATGCGAGTTTGAAGTTAAGGAACGCTTAAGCAACCATCAAAAATTTCGCAAGTCTGATACTCGAAACCAATAACTACTATGGCCTAGGGGAAAAGTACACACACCATTGTAATCGGGCGAGTTTCTACTTTCAGATGCAACAGCAATTTCTCGAGTTCGTCAATCCGTTCGCGAGATATGGGAGTTTGAAGTTTAGGAATGGTTGAGAAACCATCAAAATTTTCACAAGTCTGATACCCGAAACCAATAACTGGAATGGTCTAGGGAAAAAGTAAACATACCGTTGAAATCGGGCGAGTTTCTCCTTTCAGATGCAGTAGGAATTACTCGAGCTCGTCAATCCTTTCGCGAGATATGGGAGTTTGAAATTAAGGAATGGTTGAGAAACCATCAAAATTTTCGCTGGTCTGATACTCGAAACCAATAACTGGAATGGCCTAGGGGAAAAGTACACATACCGTTGTAATCGGGCGAGTTTCTTCTTTCAGATGCAACTGGATTTTCTCGAGTTCGTCAATCCGTTCGCGAGATATGGGAGTTTGAAGTTGAGGAACGCTTAAGCAACCATCAAAAATTTCGCAAGTCTGATACTCGAAACCAATAACTACTATGGTCTATGGGAAAAGTACACACACCATTGTAATCGGGCGAATGTGTACTTTCAGATGCAACAGGAATGTCTCGAGTTCGTCAATCCGTTCGCGAGATATGGGAGTTTGAAGTTAAGAAACGCTTGAGCAACCATAAAAATTTTCGCAAGTCTGATACTCGAAACCAATAAAAACAATGGCCTAGGGGAAAAGTACACACACCATTGAAATCGGGCGAGATTCTACTTTCAGATGCAACTGGAATTTCTCGAGTTCGTCAATCCGTTCGCGAGATATGCGAGTTTGAAGTTAAGGAACGCTTAAGCAACCATCAAAAATTTCGCAAGTCTGATACTCGAAACCAATAACTACTATGGCCTAGGGGAAAAGTACACACACCATTGTAATCGGGCGAGTTTCTACTTAAAGATACAACAGGAATTTCTCGAGTTCGTCAATCCCTTCGCGAGATATGGGAGTTTGATATTTAGGAATGGTTGAGAAACCATCAAAATTTTCGCAAGTCTGATACCCGAAACCAATAACTACTATGGCGTAGGGGAAAAGTACACACACCATTGTAATCGGGCGAGTTTCTTCTTTCAGATGCAACTGGAATTTCTCGAGTTCGTCAATCCGTTCGCGAGATATGGGAGTTTGAAGTTGAGGAACGCTTAAGCAACCATCAAAAATTTCGCAAGTCTGATACTCGAAACCAATAACTACTATGGCCTAGGGGAAAGTACACACACCATTGTAATCGGGCGAGTTTCTACTTTCAGATACAACAGGAATTTCTCGAGTTCGTCAATACGTTCGCGAGATATGGGAGTTTGAAGTTAAGGAATGGTTGAGAAACCACCAAAATTTTCGCAGATTTGATACCCGAAACCAATAACTGGAATGGCCTAGGGGAAAAGTACACACACCAATGTAATCGGGCGTGTTTCTACTTTCAGTTGCAACAGGAATTTCTCGAGTTCGTCAATACGTTCGCGAGATATGGAAGTTTGAAATTTAGGAATGGTTGAGAAACCATCAAAATTTTCGCAAGTCTGATACCAGAAACCAATAACTGGTATGGCCTAGGGAAAAAGTACACATACCGTTGTAATCGGGCGAGTTTCTACTTTCAGACGCAACAGGAATTTCTCGAGTTCGTCAATCCCTTCGCGAGATATGGGAGTTTGAAATTTAGGAATGGTTGAGAAACCATCAAAATTTTCGCAAGTCTGATACTCGAAACCAATAACTACAATGGCCTAGGGGGAAAATACACATACCGTTGTAATCGGGCGAGTTTCTACTTTCAGATGCAACAGGAATTTCTCGAGTTCGTCAATCCGTTCGCGAGATATGGGAGTTCGAAGTTAAGGAATGGTTGAGAAACCATCAAAATTTTCGCAAGTCTGATACTCGAAACCAATAACTACTATGGTCTATGGGAAAAGTACACACACCATTGTAATCGGGCGAATGTGTACTTTCAGATGCAACAGGAATGTCTCGAGTTCGTCAATCCGTTCGCGAGATATGGGAGTTTGAAGTTAAGAAACGCTTGAGCAACCATCAAAATTTTCGCAAGTCTGATACTCGAAACCAATAACAGCAATGGCCTAGGGGAAAAGTACACACACCATTGAAATCGGGCGAGATTCTACTTTCAGATGCAACTGGAATTTCTCGAGTTCGTCAATCCGTTCGCGAGATATGCGAGTTTGAAGTTAAGGAACGCTTAAGCAACCATCAAAAATTTCGCAAGTCTGATACTCGAAACCAATAACTACTATGGCCTAGGGGAAAAGTACACACACCATTGTAATCGGGCGAGTTTCTACTTAAAGATACAACAGGAATTTCTCGAGTTCGTCAATCCCTTCGCGAGATATGGGAGTTTGATATTTAGGAATGGTTGAGAAACCATCAAAATTTTCGCAAGTCTGATACCCGAAACCAATAACTACTATGGCGTAGGGGAAAAGTACACACACCATTGTAATCGGGCGAGTTTCTTCTTTCAGATGCAACTGGAATTTCTCGAGTTCGTCAATCCGTTCGCGAGATATGGGAGTTTGAAGTTGAGGAACGCTTAAGCAACCATCAAAAATTTCGCAAGTCTGATACTCGAAACCAATAACTACTATGGCCTAGGGGAAAAGTACACACACCATTGTAATCGGGCGAGTTTCTACTTTCAGATACAACAGGAATTTCTCGAGTTCGTCAATACGTTCGCGAGATATGGGAGTTTGAAGTTAAGGAATGGTTGAGAAACCACCAAAATTTTCGCAGATTTGATACCCGAAACCAATAACTGGAATGGCCTAGGCGAAAAGTACACACACCAATGTAATCGGGCGTGTTTCTACTTTCAGATGCAACAGGAATTTCTCGAGTTCGTCAATACGTTCGCGAGATATGGAAGTTTGAAATTTAGGAATGGTTGAGAAACCATCAAAATTTTCGCAAGTCTGATACTCGAAACCAATAACTACAATGGCCTAGGGGGAAAATACACATACCGTTGTAATCGGGCGAGTTTCTACTTTCAGATGCAACAGGAATTTCTCGAGTTCGTCAATCCGTTCGCGAGATATGGGAGTTCGAAGTTAAGGAATGGTTGAGAAACCATCAAAATTTTCGCAAGTCTGATACTCGAAACCAATAACTACTATGGCCTAGGGGAAAAGTACACACACCATTGTAATCGGGCGAATGTGTACTTTCAGATGCAACAGGAATGTCTCGAGTTCGTCAATCCGTTCGCGAGATATGGGAGTTTGAAGTTAAGAAACGCTTGAGCAACCATCAAAATTTTCGCAAGTCTGATACTCGAAACCAATAACAGCAATGGCCTAGGGGAAAAGTACACACACCATTGAAATCGGGCGAGATTCTACTTTCAGATGCAACTGGAATTTCTCGAGTTCGTCAATCCGTTCGCGAGATATGCGAGTTTGAAGTTAAGGAACGCTTAAGCAACCATCAAAAATTTCGCAAGTCTGATACTCGAAACCAATAACTACTATGGCCTAGGGGAAAAGTACACACACCATTGTAATCGGGCGAGTTTCTACTTAAAGATACAACAGGAATTTCTCGAGTTCGTCAATCCCTTCGCGAGATATGGGAGTTTGATATTTAGGAATGGTTGAGAAACCATCAAAATTTTCGCAAGTCTGATACCCGAAACCAATAACTACTATGGCGTAGGGGAAAAGTACACACACCATTGTAATCGGGCGAGTTTCTTCTTTCAGATGCAACTGGAATTTCTCGAGTTCGTCAATCCGTTCGCGAGATATGGGAGTTTGAAGTTGAGGAACGCTTAAGCAACCATCAAAAATTTCGCAAGTCTGATACTCGAAACCAATAACTACTATGGCCTAGGGGAAAAGTACACACACCATTGTAATCGGGCGAGTTTCTACTTAAAGATACAACAGGAATTTCTCGAGTTCGTCAATCCCTTCGCGAGATATGGGAGTTTGATATTTAGGAATGGTTGAGAAACCATCAAAATTTTCGCAAGTCTGATACCCGAAACCAATAACTACTATGGCGTAGGGGAAAAGTACACACACCATTGTAATCGGGCGAATGTGTACTTTCAGATGCAACAGGAATGTCTCGAGTTCGTCAATCCGTTCGCGAGATATGGGAGTTTGAAGTTAAGAAACGCTTGAGCAACCATCAAAATTTTCGCAAGTCTGATACTCGAAACCAATAACAGCAATGGCCTAGGGGAAAAGTACACACACCATTGAAATCGGGCGAGATTCTACTTTCAGATGCAACTGGAATTTCTCGAGTTCGTCAATCCGTTCGCGAGATATGCGAGTTTGAAGTTAAGGAACGCTTAAGCAACCATCAAAAATTTCGCAAGTCTGATACTCGAAACCAATAACTACTATGGCCTAGGGGAAAAGTACACACACCATTGTAATCGGGCGAGTTTCTACTTAAAGATACAACAGGAATTTCTCGAGTTCGTCAATCCCTTCGCGAGATATGGGAGTTTGATATTTAGGAATGGTTGAGAAACCATCAAAATTTTCGCAAGTCTGATACCCGAAACCAATAACTACTATGGCGTAGGGGAAAAGTACACACACCATTGTAATCGGGCGAGTTTCTTCTTTCAGATGCAACTGGAATTTCTCGAGTTCGTCAATCCGTTCGCGAGATATGGGAGTTTGAAGTTGAGGAACGCTTAAGCAACCATCAAAAATTTCGCAAGTCTGATACTCGAAACCAATAACTACTATGGCCTAGGGGAAAAGTACACACACCATTGTAATCGGGCGAGTTTCTACTTTCAGATACAACAGGAATTTCTCGAGTTCGTCAATACGTTCGCGAGATATGGGAGTTTGAAGTTAAGGAATGTTTGAGAAACCACCAAAATTTTCGCAGATTTGATACCCGAAACCAATAACTGGAATGGCCTAGGCGAAAAGTACACACACCAATGTAATCGGGCGTGTTTCTACTTTCAGATGCAACAGGAATTTCTCGAGTTCGTCAATACGTTCGCGAGATATGGAAGTTTGAAATTTAGGAATGGTTGAGAAACCATCAAAATTTTCGCAAGTCTGATACCCGAAACCAATAACTGGTATTGCCTAGGGAAAAAGTACACATACCGTTGTAATCGGGCGAGTTTCTACTTTCAGACGCAACAGGAATTTCTCGAGTTCGTCAATCCGTTCGCGAGATATGGGAGTTTGAAATTTAGGAATGGTTGAGAAACCATCAAAATTTTCGCAAGTCTGATACTCGAAACCAATAACTACAATGGCCTAGGGGGAAAATACACATACCGTTGTAATCGGGCGAGTTTCTACTTTCAGATGCAACAGGAATTTCTCGAGTTCGTCAATCCGTTCGCGAGATATGGGAGTTCGAAGTTAAGGAATGGTTGAGAAACCATCAAAATTTTCGCAAGTCTGATACTCGAAACCAATAACTACTATGGTCTATGGGAAAAGTACACACACCATTGTAATCGGGCGAATGTGTACTTTCAGATGCAACAGGAATGTCTCGAGTTCGTCAATCCGTTCGCGAGATATGGGAGTTTGAAGTTAAGAAACGCTTGAGCAACCATCAAAAATTTCGCAAGTCTGATACTCGAAACCAATAACTACTATGGCCTAGGGGAAAAGTACACACACCATTGTAATCGGGCGAGTTTCTACTTAAAGATACAACAGGAATTTCTCGAGTTCGTCAATCCGTTCGCGAGATATGGGAGTTTGAAGTTAAGAAACGCTTGAGCAACCATCAAAATTTTCGCAAGTCTGATACTCGAAACCAATAACAGCAATGGCCTAGGGGAAAAGTACACACACCATTGAAATCGGGCGAGATTCTACTTTCAGATGCAACTGGAATTTCTCGAGTTCGTCAATCCGTTCGCGAGATATGCGAGTTTGAAGTTAAGGAACGCTTAAGCAACCATCAAAAATTTCGCAAGTCTGATACTCGAAACCAATAACTACAATGGCCTAGGGGGAAAATACACATACCGTTGTAATCGGGCGAGTTTCTACTTTCAGATGCAACAGGAATTTCTCGAGTTCGTCAATCCGTTCGCGAGATATGGGAGTTTGAAGTTGAGGAACGCTTAAGCAACCATCAAAAATTTCGCAAGTCTGATACTCGAAACCAATAACTACTATGGCCTAGGGGAAAAGTACACACACCATTGTAATCGGGCGAGTTTCTACTTTCAGATGCAACAGGAATTTCTCGAGTTCGTCAATCCGTTCGCGAGATATGGGAGTTTGAAATTAAGGAATGGTTGAGAAACCATCAAAATTTTCGCTGGTCTGATACTCGAAACCAATAACTGCAATGGCCTAGGGGAAAAGTACACACACCATTGAAATCGGGCGAGATTCTACTTTCAGATGCATCTGGAATTTCTCGAGTTCGTCAATCCGTTCGCGACATATGGGAGTTTGAAGTTAAGGAACGCTTGAGCAACCATCAAAATTTTCGCAAGTCTGATACTCGAAACCAATAACAGCAATGGCCTAGGGGAAAAGTACACACACCATTGAAATCGGGCGAGATTCTACTTTCAGATGCAACTGGAATTTCTCGAGTTCGTCAATCCGTTCGCGAGATATGCGAGTTTGAAGTTAAGGAACGCTTAAGCAACCATCAAAAATTTCGCAAGTCTGATACTCGAAACCAATAACTACTATGGCCTAGGGGAAAAGTACACACACCATTGTAATCGGGCGAGTTTCTACTTAAAGATACAACAGGAATTTCTCGAGTTCGTCAATCCCTTCGCGAGATATGGGAGTTTGATATTTAGGAATGGTTGAGAAACCATCAAAATTTTCGCAAGTCTGATACCCGAAACCAATAACTGGTATGGCCTAGGGAAAAAGTACACATACCGTTGTAATCGGGCGAGTTTCTTCTTTCAGATGCAACTGGAATTTCTCGAGTTCGTCAATCCGTTCGCGAGATATGGGAGTTTGAAGTTGAGGAACGCTTAAGCAACCATCAAAAATTTCGCAAGTCTGATACTCGAAACCAATAACTACTATGGCCTAGGGGAAAAGTACACACACCATTGTAATCGGGCGAGTTTCTACTTTCAGATACAACAGGAATTTCTCGAGTTCGTCAATACGTTCGCGAGATATGGGAGTTTGAAGTTAAGGAATGGTTGAGAAACCACTAAAATTTTCGCAGATTTGATACCCGAAACCAATAACTGGAATGGCCTAGGGGAAAAGTACACACACCAATGTAATCGGGCGTGTTTCTACTTTCAGATGCAACAGGAATTTCTCGAGTTCGTCAATACGTTCGCGAGATATGGAAGTTTGAAATTTAGGAATGGTTGAGAAACCATCAAAATTTTCGCAAGTCTGATACCCGAAACCAATAACTGGTATGGCCTAGGGAAAAAGTACACATACCGTTGTAATCGGGCGAGTTTCTACTTTCAGACGCAACAGGAATTTCTCGAGTTCGTCAAACCGTTCGCGAGATATGGGAGTTTGAAATTTAGGAACGGTTGAGAAACCATCAAAATTTTCGCAAGTCTGATACTCGAAACCAATAACTACAATGGCCTAGGGGGAAAATACACATACCGTTGTAATCGGGCGAGTTTCTACTTTCAGATGCAACAGGAATTTCTCGAGTTCGTCAATCCGTTCGCGAGATATGGGAGTTCGAAGTTAAGGAATGGTTGAGAAACCATCAAAATTTTCGCAAGTCTGATACTCGAAACCAATAACTACTATGGTCTATGGGAAAAGTACACACACCATTGTAATCGGGCGAATGTGTACTTTCAGATGCAACAGGAATGTCTCGAGTTCGTCAATCCGTTCGCGAGATATGGGAGTTTGAAGTTAAGAAACGCTTGAGCAACCATCAAAATTTTCGCAAGTCTGATACTCGAAACCAATAACTACTATGGCCTAGGGGAAAAGTACACACACCATTGTAATCGGGCGAGTTTCTACTTTCAGATGCAAGAGGAACTTCTCGAGTTCGTCAATCCGTTCGCGAGATATGGGAGTTTGAAGTTAAGGAATGGTTGAGAAACCACCAAAATTTTCACAGATTTGATACCCGAAACCAATAACTGGAATGGCCTAGGGGAATAGTACACACACCATTGTAATCAGGCGAGTTTCTACTTTCAGATGCAACAGGAATTTCTCGAGTTCGTCAATACGTTCGCGAGATATGGGAGTTTGAAATTTAGGAATGGTTGAGAAGCCATCAAAATTTTCGCAAGTCTGATACTCGAAACCAATAACTACTATGGCCTAGGGGAAAAGTACACACACCATTGTAATCGGGCGAGTTTCTACTTTCAGATACAACAGGAGTTTCACGAGTTCGTCAATCATTTCCCGAGATATGGGAGTTTGAAGTTAAGGAATGGTAGAGAAACCATCAAAATTTTCGCAAGCCTGATACTCGAAACCAAGAACTACTATTGCCTAGGGCAAAAATACACATACCGTTGTAATCGGGAGAGTTTCTACTTTCAGATGCAACAGGAATTTCTCGAGTTCGTCAATCCGTTCGCGAGATATGAGAGTTTGAAGTTAAGGAACGCTTGAGCAACCATCAAAATTTTCGCAAGTCTGATACTCGAAACCAATAACTACTATGGCCTAGGGGAAAAGTACACACACCATTGTAATCGGGCGAGTTTCTACTTAAAGATACAACAGGAATTTCTCGAGTTCGTCAATCCCTTCGCGAGATATGGGAGTTTGATATTTAGGAATGGTTGAGAAACCATCAAAATTTTCGCAAGTCTGATACCCGAAACCAATAACTGGTATGGCCTAGGGAAAAAGTACACATACCGTTGTAATCGGGCGAGTTTCTTCTTTCAGATGCAACTGGAATTTCTCGAGTTCGTCAATCCGTTCGCGAGATATGGGAGTTTGAAGTTGAGGAACGCTTAAGCAACCATCAAAAATTTCGCAAGTCTGATACTCGAAACCAATAACTACTATGGCCTAGGGGAAAAGTACACACACCATTGTAATCGGGCGAGTTTCTACTTTCAGATACAACAGGAATTTCTCGAGTTCGTCAATACGTTCGCGAGATATGGGAGTTTGAAGTTAAGGAATGGTTGAGAAACCACCAAAATTTTCGCAGATTTGATACCCGAAACCAATAACTGGAATGGCCTAGGGGAAAAGTACACACACCAATGTAATCGGGCGTGTTTCTACTTTCAGATGCAACAGGAATTTCTCGAGTTCGTCAATACGTTCGCGAGATATGGAAGTTTGAAATTTAGGAATGGTTGAGAAACCATCAAAATTTTCGCAAGTCTGATACCCGAAACCAATAACTGGTATGGCCTAGGGAAAAAGTACACATACCGTTGTAATCGGGCGAGTTTCTACTTTCAGACGCAACAGGAATTTCTCGAGTTCGTCAAACCGTTCGCGAGATATGGGAGTTTGAAATTTAGGAACGGTTGAGAAACCATCAAAATTTTCGCAAGTCTGATACTCGAAACCAATAACTACAATGGCCTAGGGGGAAAATACACATACCGTTGTAATCGGGCGAGTTTCTACTTTCAGATGCAACAGGAATTTCTCGAGTTCGTCAATCCGTTCGCGAGATATGGGAGTTCGAAGTTAAGGAATGGTTGAGAAACCATCAAAATTTTCGCAAGTCTGATACTCGAAACCAATAACTACTATGGTCTATGGGAAAAGTACACACACCATTGTAATCGGGCGAATGTGTACTTTCAGATGCAACAGGAATGTCTCGAGTTCGTCAATCCGTTCGCGAGATATGGGAGTTTGAAGTTAAGAAACGCTTGAGCAACCATCAAAATTTTCGCAAGTCTGATACTCGAAACCAATAACTACTATGGCCTAGGGGAAAAGTACACGCACCATTGTAATCGGGCGAGTTTCTACTTTCAGATTCAACAGGAGCTTCTCTAGTTCGTCGATCCGTTCGCGAGATATGGGAGTTTGAAGTTAAGGAATGGTTGAGAAACCACCAAAATTTTCGCTGATTTGATACTCGAAACCATTAACTGGAATGGCCTAGGGGAAAAGTACACACACCATTGTAATCGGGCGAGTTTCTACTTTCAGATGCAACAGGAATTTCTCGAGTTCGTCAATCCGTTCGCGAGATATGGGAGTTTGAAGTTTAGGAATGGTTGAGAACCCATCAAAATTTTCACAAGTCTGATACCCGAAACCAATAACTGGAATGGTCTAGGGAAAAAGTAAACATACCGTTGAAATCGGGCGAGTTTCTCCTTTCAGATGCAGTAGGAATTACTCGAGCTCGTCAATCCTTTCGCGAGATATGGGAGTTTGAAATTAAGGAATGGTTGAGAAACCATCAAAATTTTCGCTGGTCTGATACTCGAAACCAATAACTGGAATGGCCTAGGGGAAAAGTACACATACCGTTGTAATCGGGCGAGTTTCTTCTTTCAGATGCAACTGGAATTTCTCGAGTTCGTCAATCCGTTCGCGAGATATGGGAGTTTGAAGTTGAGGAACGCTTAAGCAACCATCAAAAATTTCGCAAGTCTGATACTCGAAACCAATAACTACTATGGCCTAGGGGAAAAGTACACACACCATTGTAATCGGGCGAGTTTCTACTTTCAGATACAACAGGAATTTCTCGAGTTCGTCAATACGTTCGCGAGATATGGGAGTTTGAAGTTAAGGAATGGTTGAGAAACCACCAAAATTTTCGCAGATTTGATAACCGAAACCAATAACTGGAATGGCCTAGGGGAAAAGTACACACACCAATGTAATCGGGCGTGTTTCTACTTTCAGATGCAACAGGAATTTCTCGAGTTCGTCAATACGTTCGCGAGATATGGAAGTTTGAAATTTAGGAATGGTTGAGAAACCATCAAAATTTTCGCAAGTCTGATACCCGAAACCAATAACTGGTATGGCCTAGGGAAAAAGTACACATACCGTTGTAATCGGGCGAGTTTCTACTTTCAGACGCAACAGGAATTTCTCGAGTTCGTCAATCCGTTCGCGAGATATGGGAGTTTGAAATTTAGGAATGGTTGAGAAACCATCAAAATTTTCGCAAGTCTGATACTCGAAACCAATAAGTACAATGGCCTAGGGGGAAAATACACATACCGTTGTAATCGGGCGAGTTTCTACTTTCAGATGCAACAGGAATTTCTCGAGTTCGTCAATCCGTTCGCGAGATATGGGAGTTCGAAGTTAAGGAATGGTTGAGAAACCATCAAAATTTTCGCAAGTCTGATACTCGAAACCAATAACTACTATGGTCTATGGGAAAAGTACACACACCATTGTAATCGGGCGAATGTGTACTTTCAGATGCAACAGGAATGTCTCGAGTTCGTCAATCCGTTCGCGAGATATGGGAGTTTGAAGTTAAGAAACGCTTGAGCAACCATCAAAATTTTCGCAAGTCTGATACTCGAAACCAATAACAGCAATGGCCTAGGGGAAAAGTACACACACCATTGAAATCGGGCGAGATTCTACTTTCAGATGCAACTGGAATTTCTCGAGTTCGTCAATCCGTTCGCGAGATATGCGAGTTTGAAGTTAAGGAACGCTTAAGCAACCATCAAAAATTTCGCAAGTCTGATACTCGAAACCAATAACTACTATGGCCTAGGGGAAAAGTACACACACCATTGTAATCGGGCGAGTTTCTACTTAAAGATACAACAGGAATTTCTCGAGTTCGTCAATCCCTTCGCGAGATATGGGAGTTTGATATTTAGGAATGGTTGAGAAACCATCAAAATTTTCGCAAGTCTGATACCCGAAACCAGTAACTACTATGGCCTAGGGGAAAAGTACACACACCATTGTAATCGGGCGAGTTTCTTCTTTCAGATGCAACTGGAATTTCTCGAGTTCGTCAATCCGTTCGCGAGATATGCGAGTTTGAAGTTAAGGAACGCTTAAGCAACCATCAAAAATTTCGCAAGTCTGATACTCGAAACCAATAACTACTATGGCCTAGGGGAAAAGTACACACACCATTGTAATCGGGCGAGTTTCTACTTAAAGATACAACAGGAATTTCTCGAGTTCGTCAATCCCTTCGCGAGATATGGGAGTTTGATATTTAGGAATGGTTGAGAAACTATCAAAATTTTCGCAAGTCTGATACCCGAAACCAATAACTACTATGGCGTAGGGGAAAAGTACACACACCATTGTAATCGGGCGAGTTTCTTCTTTCAGATGCAACTGGAATTTCTCGAGTTCGTCAATCCGTTCGCGAGATATGGGAGTTTGAAGTTGAGGAACGCTTAAGCAACCATCAAAAATTTCGCAAGTCTGATACTCGAAACCAATAACTACTATGGCCTAGGGGAAAAGTACACACACCATTGTAATCGGGCGAGTTTCTACTTTCAGACGCAACAGGAATTTCTCGAGTTCGTCAATCCGTTCGCGAGATATGGGAGTTTGAAATTTAGGAATGGTTGAGAAACCATCAAAATTTTCGCAAGTCTGATACTCGAAACCAATAACTACAATGGCCTAGGGGGAAAATACACATACCGTTGTAATCGGGCGAGTTTCTACTTTCAGATGCAACAGGAATTTCTCGAGTTCGTCAATCCGTTCGCGAGATATGGGAGTTCGAAGTTAAGGAATGGTTGAGAAACCATCAAAATTTTCGCAAGTCTGATACTCGAAACCAATAACTACTATGGTCTATGGGAAAAGTACACACACCATTGTAATCGGGCGAATGTGTACTTTCAGATGCAACAGGAATGTCTCGAGTTCGTCAATCCGTTCGCGAGATATGGGAGTTTGAAGTTAAGAAACGCTTGAGCAACCATCAAAAATTTCGCAAGTCTGATACTCGAAACCAATAACTACTATGGCCTAGGGGAAAAGTACACACACCATTGTAATCGGGCGAGTTTCTACTTAAAGATACAACAGGAATTTCTCGAGTTCGTCAATCCGTTCGCGAGATATGGGAGTTTGAAGTTAAGAAACGCTTGAGCAACCATCAAAATTTTCGCAAGTCTGATACTCGAAACCAATAACAGCAATGGCCTAGGGGAAAAGTACACACACCATTGAAATCGGGCGAGATTCTACTTTCAGATGCAACTGGAATTTCTCGAGTTCGTCAATCCGTTCGCGAGATATGCGAGTTTGAAGTTAAGGAACGCTTAAGCAACCATCAAAAATTTCGCAAGTCTGATACTCGAAACCAATAACTACAATGGCCTAGGGGGAAAATACACATACCGTTGTAATCGGGCGAGTTTCTACTTTCAGATGCAACAGGAATTTCTCGAGTTCGTCAATCCGTTCGCGAGATATGGGAGTTTGAAGTTGAGGAACGCTTAAGCAACCATCAAAAATTTCGCAAGTCTGATACTCGAAACCAATAACTACTATGGCCTAGGGGAAAAGTACACACACCATTGTAATCGGGCGAGTTTCTACTTTCAGATACAACAGGAATTTCTCGAGTTCGTCAATACGTTCGCGAGATATGGGAGTTTGAAGTTAAGGAATGGTTGAGAAACCACCAAAATTTTCGCAGATTTGATACCCGAAACCAATAACTGGAATGGCCTAGGGGAAAAGTACACACACCAATGTAATCGGGCGTGTTTCTACTTTCAGATGCAACAGGAATTTCTCGAGTTCGTCAATACGTTCGCGAGATATGGAAGTTTGAAATTTAGGAATGGTTGAGAAACCATCAAAATTTTCGCAAGTCTGATACCCGAAACCAATAACTGGTATGGCCTAGGGAAAAAGTACACATACCGTTGAAATCGGGCGAGTTTCTACTTTCAGACGCAACAGGAATTTCTCGAGTTCGTCAAACCGTTCGCGAGATATGGGAGTTTGAAATTTAGGAATGGTTGAGCAACCATCAAAATTTTCGCAAGTCTGATACTCGAAACCAATAACTACAATGGCCTAGGGGGAAAATACACATACCGTTGTAATCGGGCGAGTTTCTACTTTCAGATGCAACAGGAATTTCTCGAGTTCGTCAATCCGTTCGCGAGATATGGGAGTTCGAAGTTAAGGAATTGTTGAGAAACCATCAAAATTTTCGCAAGTCTGATACTCGAAACCAATAACTACTATGGTCTATGGGAAAAGTACACACACCATTGTAATCGGGCGAATGTGTACTTTCAGATGCAACAGGAATGTCTCGAGTTCGTCAATCCGTTCGCGAGATATGGGAGTTTGAAGTTAAGAAACGCTTGAGCAACCATCAAAAATTTCGCAAGTCTGATACTCGAAACCAATAACTACTATGGCCTAGGGGAAAAGTACACACACCAATGTAATCGGGCGTGTTTCTACTTTCAGATGCAACAGGAATTTCTCGAGTTCGTCAATACGTTCGCGAGATATGGAAGTTTGAAATTTAGGAATGGTTGAGCAACCATCAAAATTTTCGCAAGTCTGATACTCGAAACCAATAACTACAATGGCCTAGGGGGAAAATACACATACCGTTGTAATCGGGCGAGTTTCTACTTTCAGATGCAACAGGAATTTCTCGAGTTCGTCAATCCGTTCGCGAGATATGGGAGTTCGAAGTTAAGGAATTGTTGAGAAACCATCAAAATTTTCGCAAGTCTGATACTCGAAACCAATAACTACTATGGTCTATGGGAAAAGTACACACACCATTGTAATCGGGCGAATGTGTACTTTCAGATGCAACAGGAATGTCTCGAGTTCGTCAATCCGTTCGCGAGATATGGGAGTTTGAAGTTAAGAAACGCTTGAGCAACCATCAAAATTTTCGCAAGTCTGATACTCGAAACCAATAACTACTATGGCCTAGGGGAAAAGTACACGCACCATTGTAATCGGGCGAGTTTCTACTTTCAGATTCAACAGGAGCTTCTCTAGTTCGTCGATCCGTTCGCGAGATATGGGAGTTTGAAGTTAAGGAATGGTTGAGAAACCACCAAAATTTTCGCTGATTTGATACTCGAAACCATTAACTGGAATGGCCTAGGGGAAAAGTACACACACCATTGTAATCGGGCGAGTTTCTACTTTCAGATGCAACAGGAATTTCTCGAGTTCGTCAATCCGTTCGCGAGATATGGGAGTTTGAAGTTTAGGAATGGTTGAGAAACCATCAAAATTTTCACAAGTCTGATACCCGAAACCAATAACTGGAATGGCCTAGGGAAAAAGTAAACATACCGTTGAAATCGGGCGAGTTTCTCCTTTCAGATGCAGTAGGAATTACTCGAGCTCGTCAATCCTTTCGCGAGATATGGGAGTTTGAAATTAAGGAATGGTTGAGAAACCATCAAAATTTTCGCTGGTCTGATACTCGAAACCAATAACTGGAATGGCCTAGGGGAAAAGTACACATACCGTTGTAATCGGGCGTGTTTCTTCTTTCAGATGCAACTGGAATTTCTCGAGTTCGTCAATCCGTTCGCGAGATATGGGAGTTTGAAGTTGAGGAACGCTTAAGCAACCATCAAAAATTTCGCAAGTCTGATACTCGAAACCAATAACTACTATGGCCTAGGGGAAAAGTACACACACCATTGTAATCGGGCGAGTTTCTACTTTCAGATACAACAGGAATTTCTCGAGTTCGTCAATACGTTCGCGAGATATGGGAGTTTGAAGTTAAGGAATGGTTGAGAAACCACAAAAATTTTCGCAGATTTGATACCCGAAACCAATAAGTGGAATGGCCTAGGGGAAAAGTACACACACCAATGTAATCGGGCGTGTTTCTACTTTCAGATGCAACAGGAATTTCTCGAGTTCGTCAATACGTTCGCGAGATATGGAAGTTTGAAATTTAGGAATGGTTGAGAAACCATCAAAATTTTCGCAAGTCTGATACCCGAAACCAATAACTGGTATCGCCTAGGGAAAAAGTACACATACCGTTGTAATCGGGCGAGTTTCTACTTTCAGGCGCAACAGGAATTTCTCGAGTTCGTCAATCCGTTCGCGAGATATGGGAGTTTGAAATTTAGGAATGGTTGAGAAACCATCAAAATTTTCGCAAGTCTGATACTCGAAACCAATAACTACAATGGCCTAGGGGGAAAATACACATACCGTTGTAATCGGGCGAGTTTCTACTTTCAGATGCAACAGGAATTTCTCGAGTTCGTCAATCCGTTCGCGAGATATGGGAGTTCGAAGTTAAGGAATGGTTGAGAAACCATCAAAATTTTCGCAAGTCTGATACTCGAAACCAATAACTACTATGGTCTATGGGAAAAGTACACACACCATTGTAATCGGGCGAATGTGTACTTTCAGATGCAACAGGAATGTCTCGAGTTCGTCAATCCGTTCGCGAGATATGGGAGTTTGAAGTTAAGAAACGCTTGAGCAACCATCAAAATTTTCGCAAGTCTGATACTCGAAACCAATAACTACTATGGCCTAGGGGAAAAGTACACGCACCATTGTAATCGGGCGAGTTTCTACTTTCAGATTCAACAGGAGCTTCTCGAGTTCGTCGATCCGTTTGCGAGATATGGGAGTTTGAAGTTAAGGAATGGTTGAGAAACCACCAAAATTTTCGCTGATTTGATACTCGAAACCAATAACTGGAATGGCCTAGGGGAAAAGTACACACATCATTGTAATCGGGCGAGTTTCTACTTTCAGATGCAACAGGAATTTCTCGAGTTCGTCAATCCCCTCGCGAGATATGGGAGTTTGAAGTTAAGGAACGCTTGAGCAACCATCAAAATTTTTGCAAGTCTGACACTCGAAATCAATAACTACTATGGCCAAGGGGAAAAGTACACACACCATTGTAATCGGGCGAGTTTCTACTTTCAGATTCAACAGGAATTTCTCGAGTTCGGCAATCCGTTCGCGAGATATGGGAGTCTGAAGTTAAGGAATGGTTGAGAAACCACCAAAATTTTCGCTGATTTGATACTCGAAACCAATAACTGCAATGGCCTAGGGGAAAAGTACAAACACCATTGTTATCGGGTGGTTTCTACTTTCAGATGCAACAGGAATTTGTCGAGTTCGTCAATCCGTTCGCGAGATATGGGAGTTTGAAGTTAAGGAACGCTTGAGCAACCATCAAAATTTTCGCAAGTCTGATACCCGAAACGAATAACTACTATGGCCTAGGGGAAAAGTGGACAGACCATTGTAATCGGGCGAGTTTCTGCTTTCAGGCGCGAAAGGAATTTCTCGAGTTCGTCAATTCGTTCGCGAGATATGGGAGTTTGAAGTTAAGGAATGGTTGAGAGACCATCAAAATTTTCGCAAGTCTGATACTTGAAACCAATAACTACTATGGCCTAGGGCAAAATTACACATACCGTTGTAATCGGGCGAGTTTCTGCTTTCAGATGCCAAAGGAATTTCTCGAGTTCGTCAATTCGTTCGCGAGATATGGGAGTTTGAAGTTAAGTAATGGTTGAGAAACCACCAAAATTTTCGCTGATTTGATACCCGAAACCAATAACTGGAATGGCCTAGGGGCAAAGTAGACACACCATTGTAATCGGGCGAGTTTCTACTTTCAGATGCAAGAGGAATTTTTCGCGTTCGTAAACCGTTCGCGAGATATGGGAGTTTGAAGTTAAGGAATGGTTGAGAAACAATCAAAATTTTCACAAGTCTGATACTCGAAACCAATAACAACTATGGTCTGGGGGAAAAGTACACACACCATTGAAATCGGGCGAGATTCTACTTTCAGATGCAAATGGAATTTCTCGAGTTCGTCAATCCGTTCGCGAGATATGGGAGTTTGAAGTTAAGGAATGGTTGAGAATCCATCAAAATTTTCGCTGGTCTGATACTCGAAACCAATAACTGGAATGGCCTAGGGGAAAAGTACGCACACCATTGTAATCGGGCGAGTTTCTTCTTTCAGATGCAACAGGAATTTCTTGAGTTGGTCAATCCGTTTGCGAGATATTGGAGTTAGAAGTTAAGGAACGCTTGAGAAACCATCAAAATTTTCGCAAGTCCGATACTCGAAACCAATAACTACTATGGCCTAGGGGAAAAGTACACACACCATTGTAATCGGGCGAGTTTCTACTTTCAGATTCAACAGGAACTTCTCGAGTTCGTCGATCCGTTTGCGAGATATGGGAGTTTGAAGTTAAGGAATGGTTGAGAAACCACCAAAATTTTCGCTGATTTGATACTCGAAACCAATAACTGGAATGGCCTAGGGGAAAAGTACACACACCATTGTAATTGGGCGAGTTTCTACTTTCAGATGCAACAGGAATTTCTCGAGTTCGTCAATCCGTTCGCGAGATATGGGAGTTTGAAGTTTAGGAATGGTTGAGAAACCATCATAATTTTCACAATTCTGATACCCGAAACCAATAACTGGAATGGCCTAGGGAAAAAGTAAACATACCGTTGAAATCGGGCGAGTTTCTACTTTCAGATGCAATAGGAATTACTCGAGCTCGTCAATCCGTTCGCGAGATATGGGAGTTTGAAATTAAGGAACGCTTGAGCAACCATCAAAATTCTCGCAAGTCTGATACTCGAAACCAATAACTACTATGGCCTAGGGGAAAAGTACACACACCATTGTAATCGGGTGGGTTTCTACTTTCAGATGCAACAGGAATTTCTCGAGTTCGTCAATCCCTTCGCGAGATATGGGAGTTTGAAGTTACGGAACGCTTGAGCAACCATCAAAATTTTTGCAAGTCTGATACTCGAAACCAATAACTACTATGGCCAAGGGGAAAAGTACACACACCATTGTAATCGGGCGAGTTTCTACTTTCAGATTCAACAGGATTTCTCGAGTTCGGCAATCCGTTCGCGAGATATGGGAGTTTGAAGTTAAGGAATGGTTGAGAAACCACCAAAATTTTCGCTGATTTGATACTCGAAACCAATAACTGCAATGGCCTAGGGGAAAAGTACACACACCATTGTTATCGGGTGGTTTCTACTTTCAGATGCAACAGGAATTTGTCGAGTTCGTCAATCCGTTCGCGAGATATGGGAGTTTGAAGTTAAGGAACGCTTGAGCAACCATCAAAATTTTCGCAAGTCTGATACCCGAAACGAATAACTACTATGGCCTAGGGGAAAAGTACACACACCATTGTAATCGGGCAAGTTTCTACTTTCAGATTCAACAGGAATTTCTCGAGTTCGGCAATCCGTTCGCGAGATATGGGAGTTTGAAGTTAAGGAATGGTTGAGAAACCACCAAAATTTTCGCTGATTTGATACTCGAAACCAATAACTGCAATGGCCTAGGGGAAAAGTACACACACCATTGTAATCGGGCGAGTTTCTACTTTCAGATGCAACAGGAATTTCTCGAGTTCGTCAATCCGTTCGCGAGATATGGGAGTTTGAAGTTATGGAACGCTTGAGCAACCATCAAAATTTTTGCAAGTCTGATACTCGAAACCAATAACTACTATGGCCAAGGGGAAAAGTACACACATCATTGTAATCGGGCGAGTTTCTACTTTCAGATTCAACAGGAATTTCTCGAGTTCGGCAATCCGTTCGCGAGATATGGGAGTTTGAAGTTAAGGAATGATTGAGAAACCACCAAAATTTTCGCTGATTTGATACTCGAAACCAATAACTGCAATGGCCTAGGGGAAAAGTACACACACCATTGTTATCGGGTGGTTTCTACATTGAGATGCAACAGGAGTTTGTCGAGTTCGTCAATCCGTTCGCGAGATATGGGAGTTTGAAGTTAAGGAACGCTTGAGCAACCATCAAAATTTTCACTGATTTGAAACCCGAAACCAATAACTGGAATGGCCTAGGTGAAAAGTAGACACACCATTGTAATCGGGCGAGTTTCTACTTTCAGATGCAACAGGAATTTTTCGCGTTCGTAAACCGTTCGCGAGATATGGGAGTTTGAAGTTAAGGAATGGTTGAGAAACAATCAAAATTTTCACAAGTCTGATACTCGAAACCAATAACTACTATGGTCTAGGGGAAAAGTACACACACCATTATAATCGGGCGAGATTCTACTATCAGATGCAACAGGAATTTCTCGAGTTCGTCAATCCGTTCGCGAGATATGGGAGTTTGAAGTTAAGGAATGGTTGAGAAACCATCAAAATTTTCACAAGTCTGATACTCGAAACCAATAACTACTATGGCCAAGGGGAAAAGTACACACATCATTGTAATCGGGCGAGTTTCTACTTTCAGATTCAACAGGAATTTCTCGAGTTCGGCAATCCGTTCGCGAGATATGGGAGTTTGAAGTTAAGGAATGGTTGAGAAACCATCAAAATTTTCGCAAGTCTGATACACGAAACCAATAACTACTATGGCCTAGGGCAAAATTACACATACCGTTGTAATCGGGCGAGTTTCTGCTTTCAGATGCCAAAGGAATTTCTCGAGTTCGTCAATTCGTTCGCGAGATATGGGAGTTTGAAGTTAAGGAATGATTGAGAAACCACAAAAATTTTCGCTGATTTGATACTCGAAACCAATAACTGCAATGGCCTAGGGGAAAAGTACACACACCATTGTTATCGGGTGGTTTCTACATTCAGATGCAACAGGAATTTCTCGAGTTCGGCAATCCGTTCGCGAGATATGGGAGTTTGAAGTTAAGGAATGGTTGAGAAACAATCAAAATTTTCACAAGTCTGATACTCGAAACCAATAACTACTATGGTCTAGGGGAAAAGTACACACACCATTATAATCGGGCGAGATTCTACTATCAGATGCAACAGGAATTTTTCGCGTTCGTAAACCGTTCGCGAGATATGGGAGTTTGAAGTTAAGGAATGGTTGAGAAACAATCAAAATTTTCACAAGTCTGATACTCGAAACCAATAACTACTATGGTCTAGGGGAAAAGTACACACACCATTATAATCGGGCGAGATTCTACTATCAGATGCAACAGGAATTTCTCGAGTTCGTCAATCCGTTCGCGAGATATGGGAGTTTGAAGTTGAGGAACGCTTGAGCAACCATCAAAATTTTCGCAAATCTGATACTCGAAACCAATAACTGCAATGGCCTAGGGGAAAAGTACACACAACATTGAAATCGGGCGAGATTCTACTTTCAGATGCAACAGGAATTTCTCGAGTTCGTCAATCCGTTCGCGAGATATGGGAGTTTGAAGTTTAGGAACGCTTGAGCAACCATCAAAATTTTCGCAAATCTGATACTCGAAACCAATAACTGGAATGGCCTAGGGGAAAAGTACACACACCATTGTAATCGGGCGAGTTTCTACTTTCAGATGCAACAGGAATTTCTCGAGTTCGTCAATCCCCTCGCGAGATATGGGAGTTTGAAGTTAAGGAACGCTTGAGCAACCATCAAAATTTTTGCAAGTCTGATACTCGAAACCAATAACTACTATGGCCAAGGGGAAAAGTACCACACCATTGTAATCGGGCGAGTTTCTGCTTTCAGATTCAACAGGAATTTCTCGAGTTCGGCAATCCGTTCGCGAGATATGGGAGTCTGAAGTTAAGGAATGGTTGAGAAACCACCAAAATTTTCGCTGATTTGATACTCGAAACCAATAACTGCAATGGCCTAGGGGAAAAGTACAAACACCATTGTTATCGGGTGGTTTCTACTTTCAGATGCAACAGGATTTTGTCGAGTTCGTCAATCCGTTCGCGAGATATGGGAGTTTGAAGTTAAGGAACGCTTGAGCAACCATCAAAATTTTCGCAAGTCTTATACCCGAAACGAATAACTACTATGGCCTAGGGGAAAAGTGGACAGACCATTGTAATCGGGCGAGTTTCTGCTTTCAGGCGCGAAAGGAATTTCTCGAGTTCGTCAATTCGTTCGCGAGATATGGGAGTTTGAAGTTAAGGAATGGTTGAGACACCATCAAAATTTTCGCAAGTCTGATACTTGAAACCAATAACTACTATGGCCTAGGGCAAAATTACACATACCGTTGTAATCGGGCGAGTTTCTGCTTTCAGATGCCAAAGGAATTTCTCGAGTTCGTCAATTCGTTCGCGAGATATGGGAGTTTGAAGTTAAGGAATGGTTGAGAAACCACCAAAATTTTCGCTGATTTGATACCCGAAACCAATAACTGGAATGGCCTAGGGGCAAAGTAGACACACCATTGTAATCGGGCGAGTTTCTACTTTCAGATGCAAGAGGAATTTTTCGCGTTCGTAAACCGTTCGCGAGATATGGGAGTTTGAAGTTAAGGAATGGTTGAGAAACAATCAAAATTTTCACAAGTCTGATACTCGAAACCAATAACAACTATGGTCTAGGGGAAAAGTACACACACCATTGAAATCGGGCGAGATTCTACTTTCAGATGCAACTGGAATTTCTCGAGTTCGTCAATCCGTTCGCGAGATATGGGAGTTTGAAATTTAGGAATGGTTGAGAAACCATCAAAATTTTCGCAAGTCTGATACTCGAAACCAATAACTACTATGGCCTAGGGGAAAAGTACACGCACCATTGTAATCGGGCGAGTTTCTACTTTCAGATTCAACAGGAGCTTCTCTAGTTCGTCGATCCGTTCGCGAGATATGGGAGTTTGAAGTTAAGGAATGGTTGAGAAACCACCAAAATTTTCGCTGATTTGATACTCGAAACCATTAACTGGAATGGCCTAGGGGAAAAGTACACACACCATTGTAATCGGGCGAGTTTCTACTTTCAGATGCAACAGGAATTTCTCGAGTTCGTCAATCCGTTCGCGAGATATGGGAGTTTGAAGTTTAGGAATGGTTGAGAAACCATCAAAATTTTCACAAGTCTGATACCCGAAACCAATAACTGGAATGGCCTAGGGAAAAAGTAAACATACCGTTGAAATCGGGCGAGTTTCTCCTTTCAGATGCAGTAGGAATTACTCGAGCTCGTCAATCCTTTCGCGAGATATGGGAGTTTGCAATTAAGGAATGGTTGAGAAACCATCAAAATTTTCGCTGGTCTGATACTCGAAACCAATAACTGGAATGGCCTAGGGGAAAACTACACATACCGTTGTAATCGGGCGAGTTTCTTCTTTCAGATGCAACTGGAATTTCTCGAGTTCGTCAATCCGTTCGCGAGGTATGGGAGTTTGAAGTTGAGGAACGCTTAAGCAACCATCAAAAATTTCGCAAGTCTGATACTCGAAACCAATAACTACTATGGCCTAGGGGAAAAGTACACACACCATTGTAATCGGGCGAGTTTCTACTTTCAGATACAACAGGAATTTCTCGAGTTCGTCAATACGTTCGCGAGATATGGGAGTTTGAAGTTAAGGAATGGTTGAGAAACCACCAAAATTTTCGCAGATTTGATACCCGAAACCAATAACTGGAATGGCCTAGGGGAAAAGTACACACACCATTGAAATCGGGCGAGATTCTACTTTCAGATGCAACAGGAATTTCTCGAGTTCGTCAATCCGTTCGCGAGATATGGGAGTTTGAAGTTTAGGAATGGTTGAGAAACCATCAAAATTTTCGCAAGTCTGATACCCGAAACCAATAACTACTATGGTCTAGGGGAAAAGTACACACACCATTGTAATCGGGCGAGATTCTACTTTCAGATGCAACAGGAATTTCTCGAGTTCGTCAATCCGTTCGCGAGATATGGGAGTTTGAAGTTAAGGAACGCTTGAGCAACCATCAAAATTTTCGCAAATCTGATACTCGAAACCAATAACTGCAATGGCCTAGGGGAAAAGTACACACACCATTCAAATCGGGCGAGATTCTACTTTCAGATGCAACAGGAATTTCTCGAGTTCGTCAATCCGTTCGCGAGATATGGGAGTTTGAAGCTTAGGAATGGTTGAGAAACCATCAAAATTTTCGCAAGTCTGATACCCGAAACCAATAACTGGAATGGCCTAGGGAAAAAGTACACATACCATTGTAATCGGGCGAGTTTCTACTTTCAGATGCAACAGGAATTTCTTGAGTTGGTCAATCCGTTTGCGAGATATTGGAGTTAGAAGTTAAGGAACGCTTGAGAAACCATCAAAATTTTCGCAAGTCTGATACTCGAAACCAATAACTACTATGGCCTAGGGGAAAAGTACACACACCATTGTAATCGGGCGAGTTTCTACTTTCAGATTCAACAGGAATTTCTCGAGTTCGTCAATCCGTTCGCGAGATATGGGAGTTTGAAGTTAAGGAACGCTTGAGCAACCATCAAAATTTTCGCAAATCTGATACTCGAAACCAATAACTGGAATGGCCTAGGGGAAAAGTACACACACCATTGTAATCGGGCGAGTTTCTACTTCCAGATGCAACAGGAATTTCTCGAGTTCGTCAATCCCCTCGCGAGATATGGGAGTTTGAAGTTAAGGAACGCTTGAGCAACCATCAAAATTTTTGCAAGTCTGATACTCGAAACCAATAACTACTATGGCCAAGGGGAAAAGTACACACACCATTGTAATCGGGCGAGTTTCTGCTTTCAGATTCAACAGGAATTTCTCGAGTTCGGCAATCCGTTCGCGAGATATGGGAGTCTGAAGTTAAGGAATGGTTGAGAAACCATCAAAATTTTCGCAAGTCTGATACTCGAAACCAATAACTGGAATGGCCTAGGGGAAAAGTACACACACCATTGTAATTGGGCGAGTTTCTACTTTCAGATGCAACAGGAATTTCTCGAGTTCGTCAATCCGTTCGCGAGATATGGGAGTTTGAAGTTTAGGAATGGTTGAGAAACCATCATAATTTTCACAATTCTGATACCCGAAACCAATAACTGGAATGGCCTAGGGAAAAAGTAAACATACCGTTGAAATCGGGCGAGTTTCTCCTTTCAGATGCAATAGGAATTACTCGAGCTCGTCAATCCGTTCGCGAGATATGGGAGTTTGAAATTAAGGAACGCTTGAGCAACCATCAAAATTTTCGCAAGTCTGATACTCGAAACCAATAACTACTATGGCCTAGGGGAAAAGTACACACACCATTGTAATCGGGTGGGTTTCTACTTTCAGATGCAACAGGAATTTGTCGAGTTCGTCAATCCGTTCGCGAGATATGGGAGTTTGAAGTTAAGGAACGCTTGAGCAACCATCAAAATTTTCGCAAGTCTGATACCCGAAACGAATAACTACTATGGCCTAGGGGAAAAGTGGACAGACCATTGTAATCGGGCGAGTTTCTGCTTTCAGGCGCGAAAGGAATTTCTCGAGTTCGTCAATTCGTTCGCGAGATATGGGAGTTTGAAGTTAAGGAATGGTTGAGAGACCATCAAAAGTTTCGCAAGTCTGATACTTGAAACCAATAACTACTATGGCCTAGGGCAAAATTACACATACCGTTGTAATCGGGCGAGTTTCTGCTTTCAGATGCCAAAGGAATTTCTCGAGTTCGTCAATTCGTTCGCGAGATATGGGAGTTTGAAGTTAAGGAATGGTTGAGAAACCACCAAAATTTTCGCTGATTTGATACCCGAAACCAATAACTGGAATGGCCTAGGGGCAAAGTAGACACACCATTGTAATCGGGCGAGTTTCTACTTTCAGATGCAAGAGGAATTTTTCGCGTTCGTAAACCGTTCGCGAGATATGGGAGTTTGAAGTTAAGGAATGGTTGAGAAACAATCAAAATTTTCACAAGTCTGATACTCGAAACCAATAACAACTATGGTCTAGGGGAAAAGTACACACACCATTCAAATCGGGCGAGATTCTACTTTCAGATGCAACTGGAATTTCTCGAGTTCGTCAATCCGTTCGCGAGATATGGGAGTTTGAAGTTAAGGAATGGTTGAGAATCCATCAAAATTTTCGCTGGTCTGATACTCGAAACCAATAACTGGAATGGCCTAGGGGAAAAGTACGCACACCATTGTAATCGGGCGAGTTTCTACTTTCAGATGCAACAGGAATTTCTTGAGTTGGTCAATCCGTTTGCGAGATATTGGAGTTAGAAGTTAAGGAACGCTTGAGAAGCCATCAAAATTTTCGCAAGTCCGATACTCGAAACCAATAACTACTATGGCCTAGGGGAAAAGTACACACACCATTGTAATCGGGCGAGTTTCTACTTTCAGATTCAACAGGAACTTCTCGAGTTCGTCGATCCGTTTGCGAGATATGGGAGTTTGAAGTTAAGGAATGGTTGAGAAACCACCAAAATTTTCGCTGATTTGATACTCGAAACCAATAACTGGAATGGCCTAGGGGAAAAGTACACACACCATTGTAATTGGGCGAGTTTCTACTTTCAGATGCAACAGGAATTTCTCGAGTTCGTCAATCCCTTCGCGAGATATGGGAGTTTGAAGTTACGGAACGCTTGAGCAACCATCAAAATTTTTGCAAGTCTGATACTCGAAACCAATAACTACTATGGCCTAGGGGAAAAGTGCACACACTATTGAAATCGGGCTAGATTCTACTTTCAGATGCAACTGGAATTTCTCGAGTTCGTCGATCCGTTTGCGAGATATGGGAGTTTGAAGTTAAGGAATGGTTGAGAAACCACCAAAATTTTCGCTGATTTGATACTCGAAACCAATAACTGGAATGGCCTAGGGGAAAAGTACACACACCATTGTAATCGGGCGAGTTTCTACTTTCAGATTCAACAGGAACTTCTCGAGTTCGTCGATCCGTTTGCGAGATATGGGAGTTTGAAGTTAAGGAATGGTTGAGAAACCATCATAATTTTCACAATTCTGATACCCGAAACCAATAACTGGAATGGCCTAGGGAAAAAGTAAACATACCGTTGAAATCGGGCGAGTTTCTCCTTTCAGATGCAATAGGAATTACTCGAGCTCGTCAATCCGTTCGCGAGATATGGGAGTTTGAAATTAAGGAACGCTTGAGCAACCATCAAAATTTTCGCAAGTCTGATACTCGAAACCAATAACTACTATGGCCTAGGGGAAAAGTACACACACCATTGTAATCGGGTGGGTTTCTACTTTCAGATGCAACAGGAATTTTTCGCGTTCGTAAACCGTTCGCGAGATATGGGAGTTTGAAGTTAAGGAATGGTTGAGAAACAATCAAAATTTTCACAAGTCTGATACTCGAAACCAATAACAACTATGGTCTAGGGGAAAAGTACACACACCATTGAAATCGGGCGAGATTCTACTTTCAGATGCAACTGGAATTTCTCGAGTTCGTCAATCCGTTCGCGAGATATGGGAGTTTGAAGTTAAGGAATGGTTGAGAATCCATCAAAATTTTCGCTGGTCTGATACTCGAAACCAATAACTGGAATGGCCTAGGGGAAAAGTACGCACACCATTGTAATCGGGCGAGTTTCTACTTTCAGATGCAACAGGAATTTCTTGAGTTGGTCAATCCGTTTGCGAGATATTGGAGTTAGAAGTTAAGGAACGCTTGAGAAACCATCAAAATTTTCGCAAGTCCGATACTCGAAGCCAATAACTACTATGGCCTAGGGGAAAAGTACACACACCATTGTAATCGGGCGAGTTTCTACTTTCAGATTCGACAGGAACTTCTCGAGTTCGTCGATCCGTTTGCGAGATATGGGAGTTTGAAGTTAAGGAATGGTTGAGAAACCACCAAAATTTTCGCTGATTTGATACTCGAAACCAATAACTGGAATGGCCTAGGGGAAAAGTACACACACCATTGTAATTGGGCGAGTTTCTACTTTCAGATGCAACAGGAATTTCTCGAGTTCGTCAATCCGTTCGCGAGATATGGGAGTTTGAAGTTTAGGAATGGTTGAGAAACCATCATAATTTTCACAATTCTGATACCCGAAACCAATAACTGGAATGGCCTAGGGAAAAAGTAAACATACCGTTGAAATCGGGCGAGTTTCTCCTTTCAGATGCAATAGGAATTACTCGAGCTCGTCAATCCGTTCGCGAGATATGGCAGTTTGAAATTAAGGAACGCTTGAGCAACCATCAAAATTTTCGCAAGTCTGATACTCGAAACCAATAACTACTATGGCCTAGGGGAAAAGTACACACACCATTGTAATCGGGTGGGTTTCTACTTTCAGATGCAACAGGAATTTGTCGAGTTCGTCAATCCGTTCGCGAGATATGGGAGTTTGAAGTTAAGGAACGCTTGAGCAACCATCAAAATTTTCGCAAGTCTGATACCCGAAACGAATAACTACTATGGCCTAGGGGAAAAGTGGGCAGACCATTGTAATCGGGCGAGTTTCTGCATTCAGGCGCGAAAGGAATTTCTCGAGTTCGTCAATTCGTTCGCGAGATATGGGAGTTTGAAGTTAAGGAATGGTTGAGAGACCATCAAAATTTTCGCAAGTCTGATACTTGAAACCAATAACTACTATGGCCTAGGGCAAAATTACACATACCGTTGTAATCGGGCGAGTTTCTGCTTTCAGATGCCAAAGGAATTTCTCGAGTTCGTCAATTCGTTCGCGAGATATGGGAGTTTGAAGTTAAGGAATGGTTGAGAAACCACCAAAATTTTCGCTGATTTGATACCCGAAACCAATAACTGGAATGGCCTAGGGGCAAAGTAGACACACCATTGTAATCGGGCGAGTTTCTACTTTCAGATGCAAGAGGAATTTTTCGCGTTCGTAAACCGTTCGCGAGATATGGGAGTTTGAAGTTAAGGAATGGTTGAGAAACAATCAAAATTTTCACAAGTCTGATACTCGAAACCAATAACAACTATGGTCTAGGGGAAAAGTACACACACCATTGAAATCGGGCGAGATTCTACTTTCAGATGCAACTGGAATTTCTCGAGTTCGTCAATCCGTTCGCGAGATATGGGAGTTTGAAGTTAAGGAATGTTTGAGAATCCATCAAAATTTTCGCTGGTCTGATACTCGAAACCAATAACTGGAATGGCCTAGGGGAAAAGTACGCACACCATTGTAATCGGGCGAGTTTCTACTTTCAGATGCAACAGGAATTTCTTGAGTTGGTCAATCCGTTTGCGAGATATTGGAGTTAGAAGTTAAGGAACGCTTGAGAAGCCATCAAAATTTTCGCAAGTCCGATACTCGAAACCAATAACTACTATGGCCTAGGGGAAAAGTACACACACCATTGTAATCGGGCGAGTTTCTACTTTCAGATTCAACAGGAACTTCTCGAGTTCGTCGATCCGTTTGCGAGATATGGGAGTTTGAAGTTATGGAATGGTTGAAAAACCACCAAAATTTTCGCTGATTTGATACCCGAAACCAATAACTGGAATGGCCTAGGGGCAAAGTAGACACACCATTGTAATCGGGCGAGTTTCTACTTTCAGATTCAACAGGAATTTCTTGAGTTGGTCAATCCGTTTGCGAGATATGGGAGTTTGAAGTTACGGAACGCTTGAGCAACCATCAAAATTTTTGCAAGTCTGATACTCGAAACCAATAACTACTATGGCCTAGGGGAAAAGTGCACACACTATTGAAATCGGGCTAGATTCTACTTTCAGATGCAACTGGAATTTCTCGAGTTCGTCGATCCGTTTGCGAGATATGGGAGTTTGAAGTTAAGGAATGGTTGAGAAACCACCAAAATTTTCGCTGATTTGATACTCGAAACCAATAACTGGAATGGCCTAGGGGAAAAGTACACACACCATTGTAATCGGGCGAGTTTCTACTTTCAGATTCAACAGGAACTTCTCGAGTTCGTCGATCCGTTTGCGAGATATGGGAGTTTGAAGTTAAGGAATGGTTGAGAAACCATCATAATTTTCACAATTCTGATACCCGAAACCAATAACTGGAATGGCCTAGGGAAAAAGTAAACATACCGTTGAAATCGGGCGAGTTTCTCCTTTCAGATGCAATAGGAATTACTCGAGCTCGTCAATCCGTTCGCGAGATATGGGAGTTTGAAATTAAGGAACGCTTGAGCAACCATCAAAATTTTCGCAAGTCTGATACTCGAAACCAATAACTACTATGGCCTAGGGGAAAAGTACACACACCATTGTAATCGGGTGGGTTTCTACTTTCAGATGCAACAGGAATTTTTCGCGTTCGTAAACCGTTCGCGAGATATGGGAGTTTGAAGTTAAGGAATGGTTGAGAAACAATCAAAATTTTCACAAGTCTGATACTCGAAACCAATAACAACTATGGTCTAGGGGAAAAGTACACACACCATTGAAATCGGGCGAGATTCTACTTTCAGATGCAACTGGAATTTCTCGAGTTCGTCAATCCGTTCGCGAGATATGGGAGTTTGAAGTTAAGGAATGGTTGAGAATCCATCAAAATTTTCGCTGGTCTGATACTCGAAACCAATAACTGGAATGGCCTAGGGGAAAAGTACGCACACCATTGTAATCGGGCGAGTTTCTACTTTCAGATGCAACAGGAATTTCTTGAGTTGGTCAATCCGTTTGCGAGATATTGGAGTTAGAAGTTAAGGAACGCTTGAGAAACCATCAAAATTTTCGCAAGTCCGATACTCGAAGCCAATAACTACTATGGCCTAGGGGAAAAGTACACACACCATTGTAATCGGGCGAGTTTCTACTTTCAGATTCGACAGGAACTTCTCGAGTTCGTCGATCCGTTTGCGAGATATGGGAGTTTGAAGTTAAGGAATGGTTGAGAAACCACCAAAATTTTCGCTGATTTGATACTCGAAACCAATAACTGGAATGGCCTAGGGGAAAAGTACACACACCATTGTAATTGGGCGAGTTTCTACTATCAGATGCAACAGGAATTTCTCGAGTTCGTCAATCCGTTCGCGAGATATGGGAGTTTGAAGTTAAGGAACGCTTGAGCAACCATCAAAATTTTCGCAAATCTGATACTCGAAACCAATAACTGCAATGGCCTAGGGGAAAAGTACACACACCATTGAGATCGGGCGAGATTCTACTTTCAGATGCAACAGGAATTTCTCGAGTTCGTCAATCCGTTCGCGAGATATGGGAGTTTGAAGTTTAGGAATGGTTGAGAAACCATCAAAATTTTCGCAAGTCTGATACCCGAAACCAATAACTACTATGGTCTAGGGGAAAAGTACACACACCATTGTAATCGGGCGAGTTTCTACTTTCAGATGCAACAGGAATTTCTCGAGTTCGTCAATCCGTTCGCGAGATATGGGAGTTTGAAGTTAAGGAACGCTTGAGCAACCATCAAAATTTTCGCAAATCTGATACTCGAAACCAATAACTGCAATGGCCTAGGGGAAAAGTACACACACCATTCAAATCGGGCGAGATTCTACTTTCAGATGCAACAGGAATTTCTCGAGTTCGTCAATCCGTTCGCGAGATATGGGAGTTTGAAATTTAGGAATGGTTGAGAAACCATCAAAATTTTCGCAAGTCTGATACCCGAAACCAATAACTGGAATGGCCTAGGGAAAAAGTACACATACCATTGTAATCGGGCGAGTTTCTACTTTCAGATGCAACAGGAATTTCTTGAGTTGGTCAATCCGTTTGCGAGATATTGGAGTTAGAAGTTAAGGAACGCTTGAGAAACCATCAAAATTTTCGCAAGTCTGATACTCGAAACCAATAACTACTATGGCCTAGGGGAAAAGTACACACACCATTGTAATCGGGCGAGTTTCTACTTTCAGATTCAACAGGAATTTCTCGAGTTCGTCAATCCTTTCGCGAGTTATGGGAGTTTGAAGTTAAGGAACGCTTGAGCAACCATCAAAATTTTCGCAAATCTGATACTCGAAACCAATAACTGGAATGGCCTAGGGGAAAAGTACACACACCATTATAATCGGGCGAGTTTCTACTTTCAGATGCAACAGGAATTTCTCGAGTTCGTCAATCCGTTCGCGAGATATGGGAGTTTGAAGTTTAGGAATGGTTGAGAAACCATCAAAATTTTCACAAGTCTGATTCCCGAAACCAATCACTGGAATGGCTTAGGGAAAAAGTAAACATACCGTTGAAATCGGGCGAGTTTCTCCTTTCAGATGCAATAGGAATTACTCGAGCTCGTCAATTCGTTCGCGAGATGTGGGAGTTTGAAATTAAGGAATGGTTGAGAAACCATCAAAATTTTCGCAAGTCTGATACTCGAAACCAATAACTACAATGGCCTAGGAGAAAAGTACACATACCGTTGTAATCGGGCGAGTTTCTACTTTCAGATGAAAGAGGAATTTCTCGAGTTCGTCAATCCGTTCGCGAGATATGGGACTTTGAAGTTAAGGAATGGTTGAGAATCCATCAAAACTTTCGCAAGCCTGATACTCGAAACCAATAACTACTATGGCCTGGGGGTAAAGTGCACACACCATTGTAATCGGGCGAGTTTCTACATTCAGATGCAACAGGAATTTCTCGAGTTCGTCAATCCGTTCGCGAGATATGGGAGTTCGAAGTTAAGGAGTGGTTGAGAAACCATCAAAATTTTCGCAAGTCTGATACTCGAAACCAATAACTACTATGGTCTATGGGAAAAGTACACACACCATTGTAATCGGGCGAGATTCTACTTTCAGATGCAACTGGAATTTCTCGAGTTCGTCAATCCGTTCGGGAGATATGGGAGGTTGAAGTTAAGGAATGGTTGAGAAACCACCAAAATTTTCGCAGATGTGATACCCGAAACCAATAACTGGAATGACCTAGGGGAAAAGTACACACACCATTGTAATCGGGCGAGTTTCTACTTTCAGATGCAACAGGAATTTCTCGAGTTCGTCAATCCCTTCGCGAGATATGGGAGTTCGAATTCAAGGAATGGTTGAGAAACCATCAAAATTTTCGCAAGTCTGATACTCGAAACCAATAACTACTATGGCCTAGGGGAAAAGTGCACACACCATTGTAATCGGGCGAGATTCTACTTTCAGATGCAACTGGAATTTCTCGAGGTCGTCAATCCGTTCGCGAGATATGGGAGTTTGAAGTTAAGGAATGGTTGAGAAACCATCAAAATTTTCGCAAGTCTGATACCCGAAACCAATAACTGGAATGGCCTAGGGAAAAAGTACCCATACCGTTGAAATCTGGCGAGTTTCTCCTTTCAGATGCAATTGGAATTACTCGAGTTCGTCAATCCGTTTGCGAGATATGGGAGTTTGAAATCAAGGAATGGTTGGGGAACCATCAAAATTTTCGCTGGTCTGATACTCGAAACCAATAACTGGGATGGCCTAGGGGAAAAGTACATACACCATTGTAATCGGGCGAGTTTCTACTTTCAGATGCAATAGGAATTTCTCGAGTTCGTCAATCCGTTTGCGAGACATGGGAGTTAGAAGTTAAGGAACGCTTGAGAAACCATCAAAATTTTCGCAAGTCTGATACCCGAAACCAATAACTGGAATGGCCTAGGGAAAAAGTACACATACCGTTGTAATCGGGCGAGTTTCTACTTTCAGATGCAACAGGAATTTCTCGAGTTCGTCAATACGTTCGCGAGACATGGGAGTTCGAATTCAAGGAATGGTTGAGGAACCATCAAAATTTTCGCAAGTCTGATTCTCGAATCCAATAACTACTATGGTCTAGGGGAAAAGTACACACACCATTGTAATCGGGCGAGTTTCTACTTTCAGATGCAACGGGAATTTCTCGAGTTCGTCAATCCGTTCGCGAGATATGGGAGTTTGAAGTTAAGGGACGCTTGAGCAACCATCAAAATTTTCGCAAGTCTGATACCCGAAACCAATAACTGCAATGGCCTAGGGGAAAAGTACACACACCATTGAAATCGGGCGAGATTCTACTTTCAGATGCAACTGGAATTTTTCGAGTTCGTCAGTCCGTTCGCGAGATATGGGAGTTTTGAAGTTAAGGAATGGTTGAGAATCCATCAAAACTTTCGCAAGTCTGATACTCGAAACCAATAACTGCAATGGCCTAGGGGAAAAGTACACACACCATTGAAATCGGGCGAGATTCTACTTTCAGATGCAACGGGAATTTCTCGAGTTCGTCAATCCGTTCGCGAGATATGGGAGTTAGAAGTTAAGGAACGCTTGAGAAACCATCAAAATTTTCGCAAGTCTGATACCCGAAACCAATAACTGGAATGGCCTAGGGAAAAAGTACCCATACCGTTGAAGTCGGGCGAGTTTCTCCTTTCAGATGCAATTGGAATTACTCGAGTTCGTCAATCCGTTTGCGAGATATGGGTGCTTGAAGTTAAGGAATGTTTGAGAAACCATCAAAATTTTCGCTGGTCTGATACTCCAAACCAATAACTTCAATGGCCTAGGGGAAAAATACACATACCGTTGTAATCAGGCGAGTTTCTGCTTTCAGATGCAACAGGAATTTCTCGAGTTCGTCAATCCGTTCGCGAGATATGGGAGTTTGAAGTTAAAGAATGGTTGAGAAACCATCAAAATTTTCGCTGATTTGATACTCGAAACCAATAACTGGAATGGCCTAGGGGAAAAGTACACACACCATTGTAATCCGGCGAGTTTCTACTTTCAGATGCAACAGGAATTTCTCGAGTTCGTCAATCCCTTCGCGAGATATGGGAGTTTGAAGTTTAGGAATGGTTGAGAAACCATCAAAATTTTCGCAAGTCTGATACTCGAAACCAATAACTGCTATGGCCTAGGGAAAATTACACAAAACGTTGTAATCGGGCGAGTTCCTGCTTTCAGATGCAAAAGGAATTTCTCGAGTTCGTCAAATCGTTCGCGAGATATGGGAGTTTGAAGTTAAGGAATGGTTGAGAAACCATCAAATTTTCGCAAGTCTGAAACCCGAAACCAATAACTGGAATGGCCTAGGGAAAAAGTACACATACCGTTGTAATCGGGCGAGTTTCCACTTTCAGATTCAACAGGAATTTCTCGAGTTCGTCAATCCGTTCGCGAGATATGGGAGTTTGAAGTTAAAGAATGGTTGAGAAACCAACAAAATTTTCGCTGATTTGATACTCGAAACCAATAACTGGAATGGCCTAGGGGAAAAGTACACACACCATTGTAATCCGGCGAGTTTCTACTTTCAGATGCAACAGGAATTTCTCGAGTTCGGCAATCCGTTCGCGAGATATGGGAGTTTGAAGTTAAGGAATGGTTGAGAGACCATCAAAATTTTCGCAAGTCTGATACTTGAAACCAATAACTACTATGGCCTAGGGTAAAAGTCCACACACCATTGTAATCGGGCGAGTTTCTGCTTTCAGATGCCAAAGGAATTTCTCGAGTTCGTCAATCCGTTCGCGAGATATGGGAGTTTGAAGTTAAGGAACGCTCGAGCAACCATCAAAATTTTCGCAAGTCTGATACTCGAAACCAATAACTACTATGGCCTAGGGGAAAAGTACACAAACCATTGTAATCGGGCGAGTTTCTCCTTTCAGATGCAATAGGAATTACTCGAGTTCGTCTACCCGTTCGCGAGATATGGGAGTTCGAAGTTAAGGAATGGTTGAGAAACCATCAAAATTTTCGCAAGTCTGATACTCGAAACGAATAACTACTATGGCCTAGGGGAAAAGTACACACACCATTGTAATCGGGTGGGTTTCTACTTTCAGATGCAACAGGAATTTCTCGAGTTCGTCATTCCCTTCGCGAGATATGGGAGTTTGAAGTTAAGGAACGCTTGAGAAACCATCAAAATTTTCGCAAGTCTGATACTCGAAACCAATAACTGCTATGGCCTAGGGAAAATTAAACAAAACGTTGTAATCGGGCGAGTTCCTGCTTTCAGATGCAAAAGGAATTTCTCGAGTTCGTCAAATCGTTCGCGAGATATGGGAGTTTGAAGTTAAGGAATGGTTGAGAAACCATCAAAATTTTCGCAAGTCTGAAACCCGAAACCAATAACTGGAATGGCCTAGGGAAATGTACACATACCGTTGTAATCGGGCGAGTTTCCACTTTCAGATTCAACAGGAATTTCTCGAGTTCGTCAATCCGTTCGCGAGATATGGGAGTTTGAAGTTAAAGAATGGTTGAGAAACCATCAAAATTTTCGCTGATTTGATACTCGAAACCAATAACTGGAATGGCCTAGGGGAAAAGTACACACACCATTGTAATCCGGCGAGTTTCTACTTTCAGATGCAACAGGAATTTCTCGAGTTCGTCAATCCCTTCGCGAGATATGGGAGTTTGAAGTTTAGGAATGGTTGAGAAACCATCAAAATTTTCGCAAGTCTGATACCCGAAACCAATAACTGGAATGGCCTAGGGAAAAAGTACACATACCGTGGTAATCGGGCGAGTTTCTACTTTCAGATGCAACTGGAATTTCTCGAGTTCGTCAGTCCGTTCGCGAGATATGGGAGTTTTGAAGTAAAGGAATGGTTGAGAATCCATCAAAACTTTCGCAAGTCTGATACTCGAAACCCATAACTACTATGGCCTAGGGGAAAAGAGCACATACCATTGTAATCGGGCGAGATTCTACTTTCAGATGCAACTGGAATTTCTCGAGGTCGTCAATCCGTTCGCGAGATATGGGAGTTTGAAGTTAAGGAATGGTTGAGAAACCATCAAAATTTTCGCAAGTCTGATACCCGAAACCAATAACTGGAATGGCCTAGGGAAAAAGTAACCATACCGTTGAAATCGGGCGAGTTTCTCCTTTCAGATGCAATTGGAATTACTCGAGTTCGTCAATCCGTTCGCGAGATATGGGAGTTTGAAATCGAGGAATGGTTGAGGAACCATCAAAATTTTCGCTGGTCTGATACTCGAAACCAATAACTGGGATGGCCTAGGGGAAAAGTACACACACCATTGTAATCCGGCGAGTTTCTACTTTCAGATGCAACAGGAATTTCTCGAGTTCGTCAATCCGTTCGCGAGATATGGGAGTTTGAAGTTAAGGAACGCTCGAGCAACCATCAAAATTTTCGCAATTCTGATACTCGAAACCAATAACTACTATGGCCTAGGGGAAAAGTACACAAACCATTGTAATCGGGCGAGTTTCTCCTTTCAGATGCAATAGGAATTACTCGAGTTCGTCTACCCGTTCGCGAGATATGGTAGTTTGAAATTAAGGAACGCTTGAGCAACCATCAAAATTTTCGCAAGTCTGATACTCGAAACGAATAACTACTATGGCCTAGGGGAAAAGTACACACACCATTGTAATCGGGCGAGTTCCTGCTTTCAGATGCAAAAGCAATTTCTCGAGTTCGTCAAATCGTTCGCGAGATATGGGAGTTTGAAGTTAAGGAATGGTTGAGAAACCATCAAAATTTTCGCTGATTTGATACTCGAAACCAATAACTGGAATCGCCTAGGGGAAAAGTACACACACCATTGTAATCCGGCGAGTTTCTACTTTCAGATGCAACAGGAATTTCTCGAGTTCGTCAAACCGTTCTCGAGATATGGGAGTTTGATGTTAAGGAACGCTTGAGCAACCATCAAAATTTTCGCAAGTCTGATACTCGAAACCAATAACTACTATGGCCTAGGGGAAAAGTACACACACCATTGTAATCGGGTGGGTTTCTGCTTTCAGATGCAACAGGAATTTCTCGAGTTCGTCAATCCCTTCGCGAGAAATGGGAGTTTGAAGTTAAGGACCGCTTGAGCAACCATCAAAATTTTCGCAAGTCTGATACTCGAAACCAATAACCACTGTGGCCTAGGTGAAAAGTACACACACCATTGTAATCGAGCGAGTGTGTACTTTCAGATGCAACAGGAATGTCTCGAGTTCGTCAATCCGTTCGCGAGATATGGGAGTTTGAAGTTAAGGAACGCTTGAGCAACCATCAAAATTTTCGCAAGTCTGATACTCGAAACCAATAACTACTATGGTCTAGGGGAAAAGTACACACACCATTGTAATCGGGCGAGATTCTACTTTCAGATGCAACAGGAATTTCTCGAGTTCGTCAATCCGTTCGCGAGATATGGGAGTTTGAAGTTAAGGAACGCTTGAGCAACCATCAAAATTTTCGCAAGTCTGATACTCGAAACCAATAACTACTATGGCCTAGGGGAAAAGTACACACACCATTGTAATCGGGCGAGTTTCTACTTTCAGATGCAACAGGAATTTCTCGAGTTCGTCAATCCCTTCGCTAGATATGGGAGTTTGAAGTTAAGGAACGCTTGAGCAACCATCAAAATTTTCGCAAGTCTGATACTCGAAACCAATAACTACTATGGCCTAGGTGAAAAGTAAACACACCATTGTAATCGGGCGAGTTTCTACTTTCAGATTCAACGGGAACTTCTCGAGTTCGTCAATCCATTCGCGAGATATGGAAGTTTGAATTTAAGGAATGGTTGAGAAAACACCAAAATTTTCGCTGATTTGATACTCGAAACCAATAACTGGAATGGCCTAGGGGAAAAGTACACACACCATTGTAATCGGGCGAGTTTCTACTTTCAGATGCAACAGGAATTTCTCGAGTTCGTCAATCCGTTCGCGAGATATGGGAGTTTGAAGTTTAGGAATGGTTGAGAAACCATCAAAATTTTCGCAAGTCTGATACCTGAAGCCAATAACTGTATTGGCCTAGGGAAAAAGTACACATACCGTTGAAATCGGGCGAGTTTCTCCTTTCAGATGCAATAGGAATTACTCGAGTTCGTCAATCCGTTCGCGAGATATGGGAGTTTGAAATTAAGGAATGGTTGAGAAACCATCAAAATTTTCGCTGGTCTGATACTCGAAACCAATAACTGCAATGGCCTAGGGGAAAAGTACACACACCATTGAAATCGGGCGAGATTCTACTTTCAGATGCAACTGGAATTTCTCGAGTTCGTCAATCCGTTCGCGAAATATGGGAGTTCGAAGTTAAGGAAAGGTTGAGAAACCATCAAAATTTTCGCAGGTCTGATACTCGAAACCAATAACTACTATGGTCTAGGGGAAAAGTACACACACCATTGTAATCGGGCGAGTTTCTACTTTCAGATGCAACAGGAATTTCTCGAGTTCGTCAGTCCCTTCGCGAGATATGGGAGTTTGAAGTTAAGGAACGCTTGAGCAACCATCAAAATTTTCGCAAGTCTGACACTCGAAACCAATAACTACTATGGCCTAGGGGAAAAGTAAACACACCATTGTAATCGGGCGAGTTTCTACTTTCAGATTCAACGGGAACTTCTCGAGTTCGTCAATCCGTTCGCGAGATATGGAAGTTTGAATTTAAGGAATGGTTGAGAAACCACCAAAATTTTCGCTGATTTGATACTCGAAACCAGTAACTGGAATGGCCTAGGGGAAAAGTACACACACCATTGTAATCGGGCGAGTTTCTACTTTCAGATGCAACAGGAATTACTCGAGTTCGTCAATCCGTTCTCGAGATATGGGAGTTTGAATTTAAGGAACGCTTGAGCAACCATCAAAATTTTCGCAAGTCTGATACTCGAAACCAATAACTACTATGGCCTAGGGGAAAAGTACACACACCATTGTAATCGGGTGGGTTTCTGCTTTCAGATGCAACAGGAGTTTCTCGAGTTCGTCAATCCCTTCGCGAGATATGGGAGTTTGAAGTCAAGGACCGCTTGAGCAACCATCAAAATTTTCGCAAGTCTGATACTCGAAACCAATAACTACTGTGGCCTAGGTGAAAAGTACACACACCATTGTAATCGAGCGAGTGTGTACTTTCAGATGCAACAGGAATGTCTCGAGTTCGTCAATCCGTTCGCGAGATATGGGAGTTTGAAGTTAAGGAACGCTTGAGCAACCATCAAAATTTTCGCAAGTCTGATACTCGAAACCAATAACTACTATGGTCTAGGGGAAAAGTACACACACCGTTGTAATCGGGCGAGATTCTACTTTCAGATGCAACAGGAATTTCTCGAGTTCGTCAATCCGTTCGCGAGATATGGGAGTTTGAAGTTAAGGAACGCTTGAGCAACCATCAAAACTTTCGCAAGTCTGATACTCGAAACCAATAACTACTATGGCCTAGGGGAAAAGTACACACACCATTGTAATCGGGCGAGTTTCTACTTTCAGATGCAACAGGAATTTCTCGAGTTCGTCAATCCCTTCGCGAGATATGGGAGTTTGAAGGTAAGGAACGCTTGAGCAACCATCAAAATTTTCGCAAGTCTGATACTCGAAACCAATAACTACTATGGCCTAGGGGAAAAGTAAACACACCATTGTAATCGGGCGAGTTTCTACTTTCAGATTCAACGGGAACTTCTCGAGTTCGTCAATCCATTCGCGAGATATGGAAGTTTGAATTTAAGGAATGGTTGAGAAACCACCAAAATTTTCGCTGATTTGATACTCGAAACCAATAACTGGAATGGCCTAGGGGAAAAGTACACACACCATTGTAATCGGGCGAGTTTCTACTTTCAGATGCAACAGGAATTTCTCGAGTTCGTCAATCCGTTCGCGAGATATGGGAGTTTGAAGTTTAGGAATGGTTGAGAAACCATCAAAATTTTCGCAAGTCTGATACCTGAAGCCAATAACTGTATTGGCCTAGGGAAAAAGTACACATACCGTTGAAATCGGGCGAGTTTCTCCTTTCAGATGCAATAGGAATTACTCGTGTTCGTCAATCCGTTCGCGAGATATGGGAGTTTGAAATTAAGGAATGGTTGAGAAACCATCAAAATTTTCGCTGGTCTGATACTCGAAACCAATAACTGCAATGGCCTAGGGGAAAAGTACACACACCATTGAAATCGGGCGAGATTCTACTTTCAGATGCAACTGGAATTTCTCGAGTTCGTCAATCCGTTCGCGAAATATGGGAGTTCGAAGTTAAGGAAAGGTTGAGAAACCATCAAAATTTTCGCAGGTCTGATACTCGAAACCAATAACTACTATGGTCTAGGGGAAAAGTACACACACCATTGTAATCGGGCGAGTTTCTACTTTCAGATGCAACAGGAATTTCTCGAGTTCGTCAATCCCTTCGCGAGATATGGGAGTTTGAAGTTAAGGAACGCTTGAGCAACCATCAAAATTTTCGCAAGTCTGACACTCGAAACCAATAACTACTATGGCCTAGGGGAAAAGCAAACACACCATTGTAATCGGGCGAGTTTCTACTTTCAGATTCAACGGGAACTTCTCGAGTTCGTCAATCCGTTCGCGAGATATGGAAGTTTGAATTTAAGGAATGGTTGAGAAACCACCAAAATTTTCGCTGATTTGATACTCGAAACCAGTAACTGGAATGGCCTAGGGGAAAAGTACACACACCATTGTAATCGGGCGAGTTTCTACTTTCAGATGCAACAGGAATTACTCGAGTTCGTCAATCCGTTCTCGAGATATGAGAGTTTGAATTTAAGGAACGCTTGAGCAACCATCAAAATTTTCGCAAGTCTGATACTCGAAACCAATAACTACTATGGCCTAGGGGAAAAGTACACACACCATTGTAATCGGGTGGGTTTCTGCTTTCAGATGCAACAGGAATTTCTCGAGTTCGTCAATCCCTTCGCGAGATATGGGAGTTTGAAGTTAAGGACCGCTTGAGCAACCATCAAAATTTTCGCAAGTCTGATACTCGAAACCAATAACTACTGTGGCCTAGGTGAAAAGTACACACACCATTGTAATCGAGCGAGTGTGTACTTTCAGATGCAACAGGAATGTCTCGAGTTCGTCAATCCGTTCGCGAGATATGGGAGTTTGAAGTTAAGGAACGCTTGAGCAACCATCAAAATTTTCGCAAGTCTGATACTCGAAACCAATAACTGCAATGGCCTAGGGGAAAAGTACACACACCATTGAAATCGGGCGAGATTCTACTTTCAGATGCAACTGGAATTTCTCGAGTTCGTCAATCCGTTCGCGAAATATGGTAGTTCGAAGTTAAGGAAAGGTTGAGAAACCATCAAAATTTTCGCAGGTCTGATACTCGAAACCAATAACTACTATGGTCTAGGGGAAAAGTACACACACCATTGTAATCGGGCGAGTTTCTACTTTCAGATGCAACAGGAATTTCTCGAGTTCGTCAGTCCCTTCGCGAGATATGGGAGTTTGAAATTAAGGAACGCTTGAGCAACCATCAAAATTTTCGCAAGTCTGACACTCGAAACCAATAACTACTATGGCCTAGGGGAAAAGTAAACACACCATTGTAATCGGGCGAGTTTCTACTTTCAGATTCAACGGGAACTTCTCGAGTTCGTCAATCCGTTCGCGAGATATGGAAGTTTGAATTTAAGGAATGGTTGAGAAACCACCAAAATTTTCGCTGATTTGATACTCGAAACCAGTAACTGGAATGGCCTAGGGGAAAAGTACACACACCATTGTAACCGGGCGAGTTTCTACTTTCAGATGCAACAGGAATTACTCGAGTTCGTCAATCCGTTCTCGAGATATGGGAGTGTGAAGGTAAGGAACGCTTGAGCAACCATCAAAATTTTCGCAAGTCTGATACTCGAAACCAATAACTAATATGGCCTAGGGGAAAAGTACACACACCATTGTAATCGGGCGAGTTTCTACTTTCAGATGCAACAGGAATTTCTCGAGTTCGTCAATCCGTTCGCGAAATATGGGAGTTCGAAGTTAAGAAAAGGTTGAGAAACCATCAAAATTTTCGCAAGTCTGATACTCGAAACCAATAACTACTATGGTCTAGGGGAAAAGTACACACACCATTGTAATCGGGCGAGTTTCTACTTTCAGATACAACAGGAATTTCACGAGTTCGTCAATCAGTTCCCGAGATATGGGAGTTTGAAGTTAAGGAATGGTTGAGAAACTATCAAAATTTTCGCTGGTCTGATACTCGAAACCAATAACTGCAATGGCCTAGGGGAAAAGTACACACACCATTGAAATCGGGCGAGATTCTACTTTCAGATGCAACTGGAATTTCTCGAGTTCGTCAATCCGTTCGCGAAATATGGGAGTTCGAAGTTAAGAAAAGGTTGAGAAACCATCAAAATTTTCGCAAGTCTGATACTCGAAACCAATAACTACTATGGTCTAGGGGAAAAGTACACACACCATTGTAATCGGGCGAGTTTCTACTTTCAGATACAACAGGAATTTCACGAGTTCGTCAATCAGTTCCCGAGATATGGGAGTTTGAAGTTAAGGAATGGTTGAGAAACCATCAAAATTTTCGCAAGCCTGATACTCGAAACCAAGAACTACTATTGCCTAGGGCAAAAACACACACACCATTGTAATCGGGTGGGTTTCTACATTCAGATGCAACAGGAATTTCTCGAGTTCGTCAATCCGTTCGCGAGATATGGGAGTGTGAAGGTAAGGAACGCTTGATCAACCATCAAAATTTTCGCAAGTCTGATACTCGAAACCAATAACTAATATGGCCTAGGGGAAAAGTACACACACCATTGTAATCGGGCGAGTTTCTACTTTCAGATGCAACAGGAATTTCTCGAGTTCGTCAATCCGTTCGCGAGATACGGGAGTTTGAAGTTAAGGAATGGTTGAGAAACCACCAAAATTTTCGCAGATTTGATACGCGAAACCAATAACTGGAATGGCCTAGGGGAAAAGTACACACACCATTGTAATCGGGCGAATGTGTACTTTCAGATGCAACAGGAATGTCTCGAGTTCGTCAATCCGTTCGCGAGATATGGGAGTGTGAAGGTAAGGAACGCTTGAGCAACCATCAAAATTTTCGCAAGTCTGATACTCGAAACCAATAACTAATATGGCCTAGGGGAAAAGTACACACACCATTGTAATCGGGCGAGTTTCTACTTTCAGATACAACAGGAATTTCACGAGTTCGTCAATCAGTTCCCGAGATATGGGAGTTTGAAGTTAAGGAATGGTTGAGAAACCATCAAAATTTTCGCAAGTCTGATACCTGAAGCCAATAACTGGATTGGCCCAGGGAAAAAGTACACATACCGTTGAAATCGGGCGTGTTTCTCCTTTCAGATGCAATAGGAATTACTCGAGTTCGTCAATCCGTTCGCGAGATATGGGAGTTTGAAATTAAGGAATGGTTGAGAAACCATCAAAATTTTCGCTGGTCTGATACTCGAAACCAATAACTGCAATGGCCTAGGGGAAAAGTACACACACCATTGTAATCGGGCGAGTTTCTACTTTCAGATGCAACAGGAATTTCTCGAGTTCGTCAATCCCTTCGCGAGATATGGGATTTTGAAGTTAAGGAACGCTTGAGCAACCATCAAAATTTTCGCAAGTCTGATACTCGAAACCAATAACTGCAATGGCCTGGGGGAAAAGTACACACACCGTTGAAATCGGGCGAGATTCTAATTTCAGATGCAACTGGAATTACTCGAGTTCGTCAATCCGTTCGCGAGATATGGGAGTTTGAAGTTAAGGAACGCTTAAGCAACCATCAAAAATTTCGCAAGTCTGATACTCGAAACCAATAACTACTATGGCCTAGGGGAAAAGTACACACACCATTGTAATCGGGCGAGTTTCTACTTTCAGATACAACAGGAATTTCACGAGTTCGTCAATCAGTTCCCGAGATATGGGAGTTTGAAGTTAAGGAATGGTTGAGAAACCATCAAAATTTTCGCAAGCCTGATACTCGAAACCAAGAACTACTATTGCCTAGGGCAAAAATACACATACCGTTGTAATCGGGCGAGTTTCTACTTTCAGATGCAACAGGAATTTCTCGAGTTCGTCAATCCGTTCGCGAGATATGGGAGTTTGAAGTTAAGGAATGGTTGAGAAACCACCAAAATTTTCGCAGATTTGGTACCCGAAACCAATAACTGGAATGGCCTAGGGGAAAAGTACACACACCATTGTAATCGGGCGAGTTTCTACTTTCAGATGCAACAGGAATTTCTCGAGTTTGTCAATACGTTCGCGAGATATGGGAGTTTGAAATTTAGGAATGTTTGAGAAACCATCAAAATTTTCGCAAGTCTGATACCCGAAACCAATAACTGGAATGGCCTAGGGAAAAAGTACACATACCGTTGTAATCGGGCGAGTTTCTACTTTCAGATGCAACTGGAATTTCTCGAGTTCGTCAATCCGTTCGCGAGATATGGGAGTTCGAAGTTAAGGAATGGTTGAGAAACCATCAAAATTTTCGCAAGTCTGATACTCGAAACCAATAACTACTATGGTCTAGGGGAAAAGTACACACACCATTGTAATCGGGCGAGTTTCTACTTTCAGATGCAACAGGAATTTCTCGAGTTCGTCAATGCGTTCGCGAGATATAGGAGTTTGAAGTTAAGGAACACTTGAGCAACCATCAAAATTTTCGCAAGTCTGATACTCGAAACCAATAACTACTATGGCCTAGGGGAAAAGTAAACACACCATTGTAATCGGGCGAGTTTCTACTTTCAGATTCAACGGGAACTTCTCGAGTTCGTCAATCCGTTCGCGAGATATGGGAGTTTGAAGTTAAGGAATGGTTGAGCAACCATCAAAATTTTCGCAAGTCTGATACTCGAAACCAATAACTACTATGGCCTAGGGGAAAAGTAAACACACCATTGTAATCGGGCGAGTTTCTACTTTCAGATTCAACGGGAACTTCTCGAGTTCGTCAATCCGTTCGCGAGATATGGGAGTTTGAAGTTAAGGAATGGTTGAGAAACCACCAAAATTTTCGCTGATTTGATACTCGAAACCAAGAACTTGAATGGCCTAGGGGAAAAGTACACACACCATTGTAATCGGGCGAGTTTCTACTTTCAGATGCAACAGGAATTTCTCGAGTTCGTCAATGCGTTCGCGAGATATGGGAGTTTGAAGTTAAGGAACACTTGAGCAACCATCAAAATTTTCGCAAGTCTGATACTCGAAACCAATAACTGCAATGGCCTAGGGGAAAAGTACACACACCATTGTAATCGGGCGCGTTTCTACCTTCAGATGCAACAGGAATTACTCGAGTTCGTCAATCCGTTCGCGAGATATGGGAGTTTGAAGTTAAGGAATGGTTGAGAAACCACCAAAATTTTCGCAGATTTGATACCCGAAACCAATAATTGGAATGGCCTAGGGGAAAAGTACACACACCATTGTAATCGGACGAGTTTCTACTTTCAGATGCAACCGGAATTTCTCGAGTTCGTCAATACGTTCGCGAGATATGGGAGTTTGAAATTTAGGAATGGTTGAGAAACCATCAAAATTTTCGCAATTCTGATACCCGAAACCAATAACTGGAATGGCCTAGGGAAAAAGTACACATACCGTTGTAATCGGGCGAGTTTCTACTTTCAGATGCAACAGGAATTTCTCGAGTTCGTCAATGCGTTCGCGAGATATGGGAGTTTGAAGTTAAGGAACACTTGAGCAACCATCAAAATTTTCGCAAGTCTGATACTCGAAACCAATAACTGCAATGGCCTAGGGGAAAAGTACACACACCATTGTAATCGGGCGAGTTTCTACTTTCAGATGCAACTGGAATTTCTCGAGTTCGTCAATCCGTTCGCGAGATATGGGAGTTCGAAGTTAAGGAATGGTTGAGAAACCATCAAAATTTTCGCAAGTCTGATACTCGAAACAAATAACTACTATGGTCTAGGGGAAAAGTACACACACCATTGTAATCGAGCGAGTTTCTACTTTCAGATGCAACAGGAATTTCTCGAGTTCGTCAATGCGTTCGCGAGATATGGGAGTTTGAAGTTAAGGAATGGTTGAGAAACCACCAAAATTTTCGCTGATTTGATACTCGAAACCAAGAACTTGAATGGCCTAGGGGAAAAGTACACACACCATTGTAATCGGGCGAGTTTCTACTTTCAGATGCAACAGGAATTTCTCGAGTTCGTCAATGCGTTCGCGAGATATGGGAGTTTGAAGTTAAGGAACACTTGAGCAACCATCAAAATTTTCGCAAGTCTGATACTCGAAACCAATAACTGCAATGGCCTAGGGGAAAAGTACACACACCATTGAAATCGGGCGAGGTTCTACTTTCAGATGCAACTGGAATTTCTCGAGTTCGTCAATCCGTTCGCGAGATATGGGAGTTTGAAGTTAAGGAACCCTTAAGCAACCATCAAAATTTTCGCAAGTCTGATACTCGAAACCAATAACTAATATGGCCTGGGGGAAAAGTACACACACCATTGTAATCGGGCGAGTTTCTACTTTCAGATGCAACAGGAATTTCTCGAGTTCGTCAATCCGTTCGCGAGATATGGGAGTTTGAAGTTAAGGAACGCTTGAGCAACCATCAAAATTTTCGCAAGTCTGATACTCGAAACCAATAACTACTATGGCCTAGGGGAAAAGTAAACACACCATTGTAATCGGGCGAGTTTCTACTTTCAGATTCAACGGGAACTTCTCGAGTTCGTCAATCCGTTCGCGAGATATGGGAGTTTGAAGTTAAGGAATGGTTGAGAAACCACCAAAATTTTCGCTGATTTGATACTCGAAACCAATAACTGGAATGGCCTAGGGGAAAAGTACACACACCATTGTAATCGGGCGAGTTTCTACTTTCAGATGCAATAGGAATTACTCGAGTTCGTCAATCCGTTCGCGAGATATGGGAGTTTGAAGTTAAGGAATGGTTGAGAAACCACCAAAATTTTCGCAGATTTGATACCCGAAACCAATAACTGGAATGGCCTAGGGGAAAAGTACACACACCATTGTAATCGGGCGAGTTTCTACTTTCAGATGCAACAGGAATTTCTCGAGTTCGTCAATACGTTCGCGAGATATGGGAGTTTGAAATTTAGGAATGGTTGAGAAACCATCAAAATTTTCGCAAGTCTGATACTCGAAACCAATAACTACTATGGTCTAGGGGAAAAGTACACACACCATTGTAATCGGGCGAGTTTCTACTTTCAGATGCAATAGGAATTACTCGAGTTCGTCAATCCGTTCGCGAGATATGGGAGTTTGAAGTTAAGGAATGGTTGAGAAACCATCAAAATTTTCGCAATTCTGATACCCGAAACCAATAACTGGAATGGCCTAGGGAAAAAGTACACATACCGTTGTAATCGGGCGAGTTTCTACTTTCAGATGCAACTGGAATTTCTCGAGTTCGTCAATCCGTTCGCGAGATATGGGAGTTCGAAGTTAAGGAATGGTTGAGAAACCATCAAAATTTTCGCAAGTCTGATACTCGAAACCAATAACTACTATGGTCTAGGGGAAAAGTACACACACCATTGTAATCGAGCGAGTTTCTACTTTCAGATGCAACAGGAATTTCTCGAGTTCGTCAATGCGTTCGCGAGATATGGGAGTTTGAAGTTAAGGAACACTTGAGCAACCATCAAAATTTTCGCAAGTCTGTTACTCGAAACCAATAACTGCAATGGCCTAGGGGAAAAGTACACACACCATTGAAATCGGGCGAGATTCTACTTTCAGATGCATCTGGAATTTCTCGAGTTCGTCAATCCGTTCGCGAGATCTGGGAGTTTGAAGTTAAGGAACCCTTAAGCAACCATCAAAATTTTCGCAAGTCTGATACTCGAAACCAATAACTACTATGGCCTAGGGGAAAAGTACACACACCATTGTAATCGGGCGAGTTTCTACTTTCAGATACAACAGGAATTTCACGAGTTCGTCAATCAGTTCCCGAGATATGGGAGTTTGAAGTTAAGGAATGGTTGAGAAACCATCAAAATTTTCGCAAGCCTGATACTCGAAACCAAGAACTACTATTGCCTAGGGCAAAAATACACACACCATTGTAATCGGGTGGGTTTCTACATTCAGATGCAACAGGAATTTCTCGAGTTCGTCAATCCGTTCGCGAGATATGGGAGTTTGAAGTTAAGGAACGCTTGAGCAACCATCAAAATTTTCGCAAGTCTGATACTCGAAACCAATAACTAATATGGCCTAGGGGAAAAGTACACACACCATTGTAATCGGGCGAGTTTCTACTTTCAGATGCAACAGGAATTTCTCAAGTTCGTCAATCCGTTCGCGAGATATGGGAGTTTAAAGTTAAGGAATGGTTGAGAAACCACCAAAATTTTCGCAAGCCTGATACTCGAAACCAAGAACTACTATTGCCTAGGGCAAAAATACACACACCATTGTAATCGGGTGGGTTTCTACATTCAGATGCAACAGGAATTTCTCGAGTTCGTCAATCCGTTCGCGAGATATGGGAGTTTGAAGTTAAGGAACGCTTGAGCAACCATCAAAATTTTCGCAAGTCTGATACTCGAAACCAATAACTAATATGGCCTAGGGGAAAAGTACACACACCATTGTAATCGGGCGAGTTTCTACTTTCAGATGCAACAGGAATTTCTCAAGTTCGTCAATCCGTTCGCGAGATATGGGAGTTTGAAGTTAAGGAATGGTTGAGAAACCACCAAAATTTTCGCAGATTTGGTACCCGAAACCAATAACTGGAATGGCCTAGGGGAAAAGTACACACACCATTGTAATCGGGCGAGTTTCTACTTTCAGATGCAACAGGAATTTCTCTAGTTCGTCAATACGTTCGCGAGATATGGGAGTTTGAAACTTAGGAATGGTTGAGAAACCATCAAAATTTTCGCAAGTCTGATACCCGAAACCAATAACTGGAATGGCCTAGGGAAAAAGTACACATACCGTTGTAATCGGGCGAGTTTCTACTTTCAGATGCAACTGGAATTTCTCGAGTTCGTCAATCCGTTCGCGAGATATGGGAGTTCGAAGTTAAGGAATGGTTGAGAAACCATCAAAATTTTCGCAAGTCTGATACTCGAAACCAATAACTACTATGGTCTAGGGGAAAAGTACACACACCATTGTAATCGGGCGAGTTTCTACTTTCAGATGCAACAGGAATTTCTCGAGTTCGTCAATGCGTTCGCGAGATATAGGAGTTTGAAGTTAAGGAACACTTGAGCAACCATCAAAATTTTCGCAAGTCTGATACTCGAAACCAATAACTGCAATGGCCTAGGGGAAAAGTACACACACCATTGAAATCGGGCGAGGTTCTACTTTCAGGTGCAACTGGAATTTCTCGAGTTCGTCAATCCGTTCGCGAGATATGGGAGTTTGAAGTTAAGGAACCCTTAAGCAACCATCAAAATTTTCGCAAGTCTGATACTCGAAACCAATAACTAATATGGCCTAGGGGAAAAGTACACACACCATTGTAATCGGGCGAGTTTCTACTTTCAGATGCAACAGGAATTTCTCGAGTTCGTCAATCCGTTCGCGAGATATGGGAGTTTGAAGTTAAGGAACGCTTGAGCAACCATCAAAATTTTCGCAAGTCTGATACTCGAAACCAATAACTACTATGGCCTGGGGGAAAAGTAAACACACCATTGTAATCGGGCGAGTTTCTACTTTCAGATTCAACGGGAACTTCTCGAGTTCGTCAATCCGTTCGCGAGATATGGGAGTTTGAAGTTAAGGAATGGTTGAGAAACCACCAAAATTTTCGCTGATTTGATACTCGAAACCAATAACTGGAATGGCCTAGGGGAAAAGTACACACACCATTGTAATCGGGCGAGTTTCTACTTTCAGATGCAATAGGAATTACTCGAGTTCGTCAATCCGTTCGCGAGATATGGGAGTTTGAAGTTAAGGAATGGTTGAGAAACCACCAAAATTTTCGCAGATTTGATACCCGAAACCAATAACTGGAATGGCCTAGGGGAAAAGTACACACACCATTGTAATCGGGCGAGTTTCTACTTTCAGATGCAACAGGAATTTCTCGAGTTCGTCAATACGTTCGCGAGATATGGGAGTTTGAAATTTAGGAATGGTTGAGAAACCATCAAAATTTTCGCAAGTCTGATACTCGAAACCAATAACTACTATGGTCTAGGGGAAAAGTACACACACCATTGTAATCGGGCGAGTTTCTACTTTCAGATGCAATAGGAATTACTCGAGTTCGTCAATCCGTTCGCGAGATATGGGAGTTTGAAGTTAAGGAATGGTTGAGAAACCATCAAAATTTTCGCAATTCTGATACCCGAAACCAATAACTGGAATGGCCTAGGGAAAAAGTACACATACCGTTGTAATCGGGCGAGTTTCTACTTTCAGATGCAACTGGAATTTCTCGAGTTCGTCAATCCGTTCGCGAGATATGGGAGTTCGAAGTTAAGGAATGGTTGAGAAACCATCAAAATTTTCGCAAGTCTGATACTCGAAACCAATAACTACTATGGTCTAGGGGAAAAGTACACACACCATTGTAATCGAGCGAGTTTCTACTTTCAGATGCAACAGGAATTTCTCGAGTTCGTCAATGCGTTCGCGAGATATGGGAGTTTGAAGTTAAGGAACACTTGAGCAACCACCAAAATTTTCGCAAGTCTGTTACTCGAAACCAATAACTGCAATGGCCTAGGGGAAAAGTACACACACCATTGAAATCGGGCGAGATTCTACTTTCAGATGCATCTGGAATTTCTCGAGTTCGTCAATCCGTTCGCGAGATATGGGAGTTTGAAGTTAAGGAACCCTTAAGCAACCATCAAAATTTTCGCAAGTCTGATACTCGAAACCAATAACTACTATGGTCTAGGGGAAAAGTACACACACCATTGTAATCGGGCGAGTTTCTACTTTCAGATGCAACAGGAATTTCTCGAGTTCGTCAATGCGTTCGCGAGATATAGGAGTTTGAAGTTAAGGAACACTTGAGCAACCATCAAAATTTTCGCAAGTCTGATACTCGAAACCAATAACTGCAATGGCCTAGGGGAAAAGTACACACACCATTGAAATCGGGCGAGGTTCTACTTTCAGATGCAACTGGAATTTCTCGAGTTCGTCAATCCGTTCGCGAGATATGGGAGTTTGAAGTTAAGGAACCCTTAAGCAACCATCAAAATTTTCGCAAGTCTGATACTCGAAACCAATAACTAATATGGCCTAGGGGAAAAGTACACACACCATTGTAATCGGGCGAGTTTCTACTTTCAGATGCAACAGGAATTTCTCGAGTTCGTCAATCCGTTCGCGAGATATGGGAGTTTGAAGTTAAGGAACGCTTGAGCAACCATCAAAATTTTCGCAAGTCTGATACTCGAAACCAATAACTACTATGGCCTAGGGGAAAAGTAAACACACCATTGTAATCGGGCGAGTTTCTACTTTCAGATTCAACGGGAACTTCTCGAGTTCGTCAATCCGTTCGCGAGATATGGGAGTTTGAAGTTAAGGAATGGTTGAGAAACCACCAAAATTTTCGCTGATTTGATACTCGAAACCAATAACTGGAATGGCCTAGGGGAAAAGTACACACACCATTGTAATCGGGCGAGTTTCTACTTTCAGATGCAATAGGAATTACTCGAGTTCGTCAATCCGTTCGCGAGATATGGGAGTTTGAAGTTAAGGAATGGTTGAGAAACCACCAAAATTTTCGCAGATTTGATACCCGAAACCAATAACTGGAATGGCCTAGGGGAAAAGTACACACACCATTGTAATCGGGCGAGTTTCTACTTTCAGATGCAACAGGAATTTCTCGAGTTCGTCAATACGTTCGCGAGATATGGGAGTTTGAAATTTAGGAATGGTTGAGAAACCATCAAAATTTTCGCAAGTCTGATACTCGAAACCAATAACTACTATGGTCTAGGGGAAAAGTACACACACCATTGTAATCGGGCGAGTTTCTACTTTCAGATGCAATAGGAATTACTCGAGTTCGTCAATCCGTTCGCGAGATATGGGAGTTTGAAGTTAAGGAATGGTTGAGAAACCATCAAAATTTTCGCAATTCTGATACCCGAAACCAATAACTGGAATGGCCTAGGGAAAAAGTACACATACCGTTGTAATCGGGCGAGTTTCTACTTTCAGATGCAACTGGAATTTCTCGAGTTCGTCAATCCGTTCGCGAGATATGGGAGTTCGAAGTTAAGGAATGGTTGAGAAACCATCAAAATTTTCGCAAGTCTGATACTCGAAACCAATAACTACTATGGTCTAGGGGAAAAGTACACACACCATTGTAATCGAGCGAGTTTCTACTTTCAGATGCAACAGGAATTTCTCGAGTTCGTCAATGCGTTCGCGAGATATGGGAGTTTGAAGTTAAGGAACACTTGAGCAACCATCAAAATTTTCGCAAGTCTGTTACTCGAAACCAATAACTGCAATGGCCTAGGGGAAAAGTACACACACCATTGAAATCGGGCGAGATTCTACTTTCAGATGCATCTGGAATTTCTCGAGTTCGTCAATCCGTTCGCGAGATATGGGAGTTTGAAGTTAAGGAACCCTTAAGCAACCATCAAAATTTTCGCAAGTCTGATACTCGAAACCAATAACTACTATGGCCTAGGGGAAAAGTACACACACCATTGTAATCGGGCGAGTTTCTACTTTCAGATACAACAGGAATTTCACGAGTTCGTCAATCAATTCCCGAGATATGGGAGTTTGAAGTTAAGGAATGGTTGAGAAACCATCAAAATTTTCGCAAGCCTGATACTCGAAACCAAGAACTACTATTGCCTAGGGCAAAAATACACACACCATTGTAATCGGGTGGGTTTCTACATTCAGATGCAACAGGAATTTCTCGAGTTCGTCAATCCGTTCGCGAGATATGGGAGTTTGAAGTTAAGGAACGCTTGAGCAACCATCAAAATTTTCGCAAGTCTGATACTCGAAACCAATAACTAATATGGCCTAGGGGAAAAGTACACACACCATTGTAATCGGGCGAGTTTCTACTTTCAGATGCAACAGGAATTTCTCAAGTTCGTCAATCCGTTCGCGAGATATGGGAGTTTAAAGTTAAGGAATGGTTGAGAAACCACCAAAATTTTCGCAAGCCTGATACTCGAAACCAAGAACTACTATTGCCTAGGGCAAAAATACACACACCATTGTAATCGGGTGGGTTTCTACATTCAGATGCAACAGGAATTTCTCGAGTTCGTCAATCCGTTCGCGAGATATGGGAGTTTGAAGTTAAGGAACGCTTGAGCAACCATCAAAATTTTCGCAAGTCTGATACTCGAAACCAATAACTAATATGGCCTAGGGGAAAAGTACACACACCATTGTAATCGGGCGAGTTTCTACTTTCAGATGCAACAGGAATTTCTCAAGTTCGTCAATCCGTTCGCGAGATATGGGAGTTTGAAGTTAAGGAATGGTTGAGAAACCACCAAAATTTTCGCAGATTTGGTACCCGAAACCAATAACTGGAATGGCCTAGGGGAAAAGTACACACACCATTGTAATCGGGCGAGTTTCTACTTTCAGATGCAACACGAATTTCTCTAGTTCGTCAATACGTTCGCGAGATATGGGAGTTTGAAACTTAGGAATGGTTGAGAAACCATCAAAATTTTCGCAAGTCTGATACCCGAAACCAATAACTGGAATGGCCTAGGGAAAAAGTACACATACCGTTGTAATCGGGCGAGTTTCTACTTTCAGATGCAACTGGAATTTCTCGAGTTCGTCAATCCGTTCGCGAGATATGGGAGTTCGAAGTTAAGGAATGGTTGAGAAACCATCAAAATTTTCGTAAGTCTGATACTCGAAACCAATAACTACTATGGTCTAGGGGAAAAGTACACACACCATTGTAATCGGGCGAGTTTCTACTTTCAGATGCAACAGGAATTTCTCGAGTTCGTCAATGCGTTCGCGAGATATAGGAGTTTGAAGTTAAGGAACACTTGAGCAACCATCAAAATTTTCGCAAGTCTGATACTCGAAACCAATAACTGCAATGGCCTAGGGGAAAAGTACACACACCATTGAAATCGGGCGAGGTTCTACTTTCAGATGCAACTGGAATTTCTCGAGTTCGTCAATCCGTTCGCGAGATATGGGAGTTTGAAGTTAAGGAACCCTTAAGCAACCATCAAAATTTTCGCAAGTCTGATACTCGAAACCAATAACTAATATGGCCTAGGGGAAAAGTACACACACCATTGTAATCGGGCGAGTTTCTACTTTCAGATGCAACAGGAATTTCTCGAGTTCGTCAATCCGTTCGCGAGATATGGGAGTTTGAAGTTAAGGAACGCTTGAGCAACCATCAAAATTTTCGCAAGTCTGATACTCGAAACCAATAACTACTATGGCCTAGGGGAAAAGTAAACACACCATTGTAATCGGGCGAGTTTCTACTTTCAGATTCAACGGGAACTTCTCGAGTTCGTCAATCCGTTCGCGAGATATGGGAGTTTGAAGTTAAGGAATGGTTGAGAAACCACCAAAATTTTCGCTGATTTGATACTCGAAACCAATAACTGGAATGGCCTAGGGGAAAAGTACACACACCATTGTAATCGGGCGAGTTTCTACTTTCAGATGCAATAGGAATTACTCGAGTTCGTCAATCCGTTCGCGAGATATGGGAGTTTGAAGTTAAGGAATGGTTGAGAAACCACCAAAATTTTCGCAGATTTGATACCCGAAACCAATAACTGGAATGGCCTAGGGGAAAAGTACACACACCATTGTAATCGGGCGAGTTTCTACTTTCAGATGCAACAGGAATTTCTCGAGTTCGTCAATACGTTCGCGAGATATGGGAGTTTGAAATTTAGGAATGGTTGAGAAACCATCAAAATTTTCGCAAGTCTGATACTCGAAACCAATAACTACTATGGTCTAGGGGAAAAGTACACACACCATTGTAATCGGGCGAGTTTCTACTTTCAGATGCAATAGGAATTACTCGAGTTCGTCAATCCGTTCGCGAGATATGGGAGTTTGAAGTTAAGGAATGGTTGAGAAACCATCAAAATTTTCGCAATTCTGATACCCGAAACCAATAACTGGAATGGCCTAGGGAAAAAGTACACATACCGTTGTAATCGGGCGAGTTTCTACTTTCAGATGCAACTGGAATTTCTCGAGTTCGTCAATCCGTTCGCGAGATATGGGAGTTCGAAGTTAAGGAATGGTTGAGAAACCATCAAAATTTTCGCAAGTCTGATACTCGAAACCAATAACTACTATGGTCTAGGGGAAAAGTACACACACCATTGTAATCGAGCGAGTTTCTACTTTCAGATGCAACAGGAATTTCTCGAGTTCGTCAATGCGTTCGCGAGATATGGGAGTTTGAAGTTAAGGAACACTTGAGCAACCATCAAAATTTTCGCAAGTCTGTTACTCGAAACCAATAACTGCAATGGCCTAGGGGAAAAGTACACACACCATTGAAATCGGGCGAGATTCTACTTTCAGATGCATCTGGAATTTCTCGAGTTCGTCAATCCGTTCGCGAGATATGGGAGTTTGAAGTTAAGGAACCCTTAAGCAACCATCAAAATTTTCGCAAGTCTGATACTCGAAACCAATAACTACTATGGCCTAGGGGAAAAGTACACACACCATTGTAATCGGGCGAGTTTCTACTTTCAGATACAACAGGAATTTCACGAGTTCGTCAATCAGTTCCCGAGATATGGGAGTTTGAAGTTAAGGAATGGTTGAGAAACCATCAAAATTTTCGCAAGCCTGATACTCGAAACCAAGAACTACTATTGCCTAGGGCAAAAATACACACACCATTGTAATCGGGTGGGTTTCTACATTCAGATGCAACAGGAATTTCTCGAGTTCGTCAATCCGTTCGCGAGATATGGGAGTTTGAAGTTAAGGAACGCTTGAGCAACCATCAAAATTTTCGCAAGTCTGATACTCGAAACCAATAACTAATATGGCCTAGGGGAAAAGTACACACACCATTGTAATCGGGCGAGTTTCTACTTTCAGATGCAACAGGAATTTCTCAAGTTCGTCAATCCGTTCGCGAGATATGGGAGTTTAAAGTTAAGGAATGGTTGAGAAACCACCAAAATTTTCGCAAGCCTGATACTCGAAACCAAGAACTACTATTGCCTAGGGCAAAAATACACACACCATTGTAATCGGGTGGGTTTCTACATTCAGATGCAACAGGAATTTCTCGAGTTCGTCAATCCGTTCGCGAGATATGGGAGTTTGAAGTTAAGGAACGCTTGAGCAACCATCAAAATTTTCGCAAGTCTGATACTCGAAACCAATAACTAATATGGCCTAGGGGAAAAGTACACACACCATTGTAATCGGGCGAGTTTCTACTTTCAGATGCAACAGGAATTTCTCAAGTTCGTCAATCCGTTCGCGAGATATGGGAGTTTGAAGTTAAGGAATGGTTGAGAAACCACCAAAATTTTCGCAGATTTGGTACCCGAAACCAATAACTGGAATGGCCTAGGGGAAAAGTACACACACCATTGTAATCGGGCGAGTTTCTACTTTCAGATGCAACAGGAATTTCTCTAGTTCGTCAATACGTTCGCGAGATATGGGAGTTTGAAACTTAGGAATGGTTGAGAAACCATCAAAATTTTCGCAAGTCTGATACCCGAAACCAATAACTGGAATGGCCTAGGGAAAAAGTACACATACCGTTGTAATCGGGCGAGTTTCTACTTTCAGATGCAACTGGAATTTCTCGAGTTCGTCAATCCGTTCGCGAGATATGGGAGTTCGAAGTTAAGGAATGGTTGAGAAACCATCAAAATTTTCGCAAGTCTGATACTCGAAACCAATAACTACTATGGTCTAGGGGAAAAGTACACACACCATTGTAATCGGGCGAGTTTCTACTTTCAGATGCAACAGGAATTTCTCGAGTTCGTCAGTGCGTTCGCGAGATATAGGAGTTTGAAGTTAAGGAACACTTGAGCAACCATCAAAATTTTCGCAAGTCTGATACTCGAAACCAATAACTGCAATGGCCTAGGGGAAAAGTACACACACCATTGAAATCGGGCGAGGTTCTACTTTCAGATGCAACTGGAATTTCTCGAGTTCGTCAATCCGTTCGCGAGATATGGGAGTTTGAAGTTAAGGAACCCTTAAGCAACCATCAAAATTTTCGCAAGTCTGATACTCGAAACCAATAACTAATATGGCCTAGGGGAAAAGTACACACACCATTGTAATCGGGCGAGTTTCTACTTTCAGATGCAACAGGAATTTCTCGAGTTCGTCAATCCGTTCGCGAGATATGGGAGTTTGAAGTTAAGGAACGCTTGAGCAACCATCAAAATTTTCGCAAGTCTGATACTCGAAACCAATAACTACTATGGCCTGGGGGAAAAGTAAACACACCATTGTAATCGGGCGAGTTTCTACTTTCAGATTCAACGGGAACTTCTCGAGTTCGTCAATCCGTTCGCGAGATATGGGAGTTTGAAGTTAAGGAATGGTTGAGAAACCACCAAAATTTTCGCTGATTTGATACTCGAAACCAATAACTGGAATGGCCTAGGGGAAAAGTACACACACCATTGTAATCGGGCGAGTTTCTACTTTCAGATGCAATAGGAATTACTCGAGTTCGTCAATCCGTTCGCGAGATATGGGAGTTTGAAGTTAAGGAATGGTTGAGAAACCACCAAAATTTTCGCAGATTTGATACCCGAAACCAATAACTGGAATGGCCTAGGGGAAAAGTACACACACCATTGTAATCGGGCGAGTTTCTACTTTCAGATGCAACAGGAATTTCTCGAGTTCGTCAATACGTTCGCGAGATATGGGAGTTTGAAATTTAGGAATGGTTGAGAAACCATCAAAATTTTCGCAAGTCTGATACTCGAAACCAATAACTACTATGGTCTAGGGGAAAAGTACACACACCATTGTAATCGGGCGAGTTTCTACTTTCAGATGCAATAGGAATTACTCGAGTTCGTCAATCCGTTCGCGAGATATGGGAGTTTGAAGTTAAGGAATGGTTGAGAAACCATCAAAATTTTCGCAATTCTGATACCCGAAACCAATAACTGGAATGGCCTAGGGAAAAAGTACACATACCGTTGTAATCGGGCGAGTTTCTACTTTCAGATGCAACTGGAATTTCTCGAGTTCGTCAATCCGTTCGCGAGATATGGGAGTTCGAAGTTAAGGAATGGTTGAGAAACCATCAAAATTTTCGCAAGTCTGATACTCGAAACCAATAACTACTATGGTCTAGGGGAAAAGTACACACACCATTGTAATCGAGCGAGTTTCTACTTTCAGATGCAACAGGAATTTCTCGAGTTCGTCAATGCGTTCGCGAGATATGGGAGTTTGAAGTTAAGGAACACTTGAGCAACCATCAAAATTTTCGCAAGTCTGTTACTCGAAACCAATAACTGCAATGGCCTAGGGGAAAAGTACACACACCATTGAAATCGGGCGAGATTCTACTTTCAGATGCATCTGGAATTTCTCGAGTTCGTCAATCCGTTCGCGAGATATGGGAGTTTGAAGTTAAGGAACCCTTAAGCAACCATCAAAATTTTCGCAAGTCTGATACTCGAAACCAATAACTACTATGGCCTGGGGGAAAAGTAAACACACCATTGTAATCGGGCGAGTTTCTACTTTCAGATTCAACGGGAACTTCTCGAGTTCGTCAATCCGTTCGCGAGATATGGGAGTTTGAAGTTAAGGAATTGTTGAGAAACCACCAAAATTTTCGCTGATTTGATACTCGAAACCAATAACTGGAATGGCCTAGGGGAAAAGTACACACACCATTGTAATCGGGCGAGTTTCTACTTTCAGATGCAATAGGAATTACTCGAGTTCGTCAATCCGTTCGCGAGATATGGGAGTTTGAAGTTAAGGAATGGTTGAGAAACCACCAAAATTTTCGCAGATTTGATACCCGAAACCAATAACTGGAATGGCCTAGGGGAAAAGTACACACACCATTGTAATCGGGCGAGTTTCTACTTTCAGATGCAACAGGAATTTCTCGAGTTCGTCAATACGTTCGCGAGATATGGGAGTTTGAAATTTAGGAATGGTTGAGAAACCATCAAAATTTTCGCAAGTCTGATACTCGAAACCAATAACTACTATGGTCTAGGGGAAAAGTACACACACCATTGTAATCGGGCGAGTTTCTACTTTCAGATGCAATAGGAATTACTCGAATTCGTCAATCCGTTCGCGAGATATGGGAGTTTGAAGTTAAGGAATGGTTGAGAAACCATCAAAATTTTCGCAATTCTGATACCCGAAACCAATAACTGGAATGGCCTAGGGAAAAAGTACACATACCGTTGTAATCGGGCGAGTTTCTACTTTCAGATGCAACTGGAATTTCTCGAGTTCGTCAATCCGTTCGCGAGATATGGGAGTTCGAAGTTAAGGAATGGTTGAGAAACCATCAAAATTTTCGCAAGTCTGATACTCGAAACCAATAACTACTATGGTCTAGGGGAAAAGTACACACACCATTGTAATCGAGCGAGTTTCTACTTTCAGATGCAACAGGAATTTCTCGAGTTCGTCAATGCGTTCGCGAGATATGGGAGTTTGAAGTTAAGGAACACTTGAGCAACCATCAAAATTTTCGCAAGTCTGTTACTCGAAACCAATAACTGCAATGGCCTAGGGGAAAAGTACACACACCATTGAAATCGGGCGAGATTCTACTTTCAGATGCATCTGGAATTTCTCGAGTTCGTCAATCCGTTCGCGAGATATGGGAGTTTGAAGTTAAGGAACCCTTAAGCAACCATCAAAATTTTCGCAAGTCTGATACTCGAAACCAATAACTACTATGGTCTAGGGGAAAAGTACACACACCATTGTAATCGGGCGAGTTTCTACTTTCAGATGCAACAGGAATTTCTCGAGTTCGTCAATGCGTTCGCGAGATATAGGAGTTTGAAGTTAAGGAACACTTGAGCAACCATCAAAATTTTCGCAAGTCTGATACTCGAAACCAATAACTGCAATGGCCTAGGGGAAAAGTACACACACCATTGAAATCGGGCGAGGTTCTACTTTCAGATGCAACTGGAATTTCTCGAGTTCGTCAATCCGTTCGCGAGATATGGGAGTTTGAAGTTAAGGAACCCTTAAGCAACCATCAAAATTTTCGCAAGTCTGATACTCGAAACCAATAACTAATATGGCCTAGGGGAAAAGTACACACACCATTGTAATCGGGCGAGTTTCTACTTTCAGATGCAACAGGAATTTCTCGAGTTCGTCAATCCGTTCGCGAGATATGGGAGTTTGAAGTTAAGGAACGCTTGAGCAACCATCAAAATTTTCGCAAGTCTGATACTCGAAACCAATAACTACTATGGCCTAGGGGAAAAGTAAACACACCATTGTAATCGGGCGAGTTTCTACTTTCAGATTCAACGGGAACTTCTCGAGTTCGTCAATCCGTTCGCGAGATATGGGAGTTTGAAGTTAAGGAATGGTTGAGAAACCACCAAAATTTTCGCTGATTTGATACTCGAAACCAATAACTGGAATGGCCTAGGGGAAAAGTACACACACCATTGTAATCGGGCGAGTTTCTACTTTCAGATGCAATAGGAATTACTCGAGTTCGTCAATCCGTTCGCGAGATATGGGAGTTTGAAGTTAAGGAATGGTTGAGAAACCACCAAAATTTTCGCAGATTTGATACCCGAAACCAATAACTGGAATGGCCTAGGGGAAAAGTACACACACCATTGTAATCGGGCGAGTTTCTACTTTCAGATGCAACAGGAATTTCTCGAGTTCGTCAATACGTTCGCGAGATATGGGAGTTTGAAATTTAGGAATGGTTGAGAAACCATCAAAATTTTCGCAAGTCTGATACTCGAAACCAATAACTACTATGGTCTAGGGGAAAAGTACACACACCATTGTAATCGGGCGAGTTTCTACTTTCAGATGCAATAGGAATTACTCGAGTTCGTCAATCCGTTCGCAAGATATGGGAGTTTGAAGTTAAGGAATGGTTGAGAAACCATCAAAATTTTCGCAATTCTGATACCCGAAACCAATAACTGGAATGGCCTAGGGAAAAAGTACACATACCGTTGTAATCGGGCGAGTTTCTACTTTCAGATGCAACTGGAATTTCTCGAGTTCGTCAATCCGTTCGCGAGATATGGGAGTTCGAAGTTAAGGAATGGTTGAGAAACCATCAAAATTTTCGCAAGTCTGATACTCGAAACCAATAACTACTATGGTCTAGGGGAAAAGTACACACACCATTGTAATCGAGCGAGTTTCTACTTTCAGATGCAACAGGAATTTCTCGAGTTCGTCAATGCGTTCGCGAGATATGGGAGTTTGAAGTTAAGGAACACTTGAGCAACCATCAAAATTTTCGCAAGTCTGTTACTCGAAACCAATAACTGCAATGGCCTAGGGGAAAAGTACACACACCATTGAAATCGGGCGAGATTCTACTTTCAGATGCATCTGGAATTTCTCGAGTTCGTCAATCCGTTCGCGAGATATGGGAGTTTGAAGTTAAGGAACCCTTAAGCAACCATCAAAATTTTCGCAAGTCTGATACTCGAAACCAATAACTACTATGGCCTAGGGGAAAAGTACACACACCATTGTAATCGGGCGAGTTTCTACTTTCAGATACAACAGGAATTTCACGAGTTCGTCAATCAATTCCCGAGATATGGGAGTTTGAAGTTAAGGAATGGTTGAGAAACCATCAAAATTTCGCAAGCCTGATACTCGAAACCAAGAACTACTATTGCCTAGGGCAAAAATACACACACCATTGTAATCGGGTGGGTTTCTACATTCAGATGCAACAGGAATTTCTCGAGTTCGTCAATCCGTTCGCGAGATATGGGAGTTTGAAGTTAAGGAACGCTTGAGCAACCATCAAAATTTTCGCAAGTCTGATACTCGAAACCAATAACTAATATGGCCTAGGGGAAAAGTACACACACCATTGTAATCGGGCGAGTTTCTACTTTCAGATGCAACAGGAATTTCTCAAGTTCGTCAATCCGTTCGCGAGATATGGGAGTTTAAAGTTAAGGAATGGTTGAGAAACCACCAAAATTTTCGCAGATTTGGTACCCGAAACCAATAACTGGAATGGCCTAGGGGAAAAGTACACACACCATTGTAATCGGGCGAGTTTCTACTTTCAGATGCAACAGGAATTTCTCGAGTTCGTCAATACGTTCGCGAGATATGGGAGTTTAAAATTTAGGAATGGTTGAGAAACCATCAAAATTTTCGCAAGTCTGATACCCGAAACCAATAACTGGAATGGCCTAGGGAAAAAGTACACATACCGTTGTAATCGGGCGAGTTTCTACTTTCAGATGCAACAGGAATTGCTCGAGTTCGTCAATGCGTTCGCGAGATATAGGAGTTTGAATTTAAGGAACACTTGAGCAACCATCAAAATTTTCGCAAGTCTGATACTCGAAACCAATAACTGCAATGGCCTAGGGGAAAAGTACACACACCATTGAAATCGGGCGAGGTTCTACTTTCAGATGCAACTGGAATTTCTCGAGTTCGTCAATCCGTTCGCGAGATATGGGAGTTTGAAGTTAAGGAACCCTTAAGCAACCATCAAAATTTTCGCAAGTCTGATACTCGAAACCAATAACTAATATGGCCTAGGGGAAAAGTACACACACCATTGTAATCGGGCGAGTTTCTACTTTCAGATGCAACAGGAATTTCTCGAGTTCGTCAATCCGTTCGCGAGATATGGGAGTTTGAAGTTAAGGAACGCTTGAGCAACCATCAAAATTTTCGCAAGTCTGATACTCGAAACCAATAACTACTATGGCCTAGGGGAAAAGTAAACACACCATTGTAATCGGGCGAGTTTCTACTTTCAGATTCAACGGGAACTTCTCGAGTTCGTCATCCGTTCGCGAGATATGGGAGTTTGAAGTTAAGGAATGGTTGAGAAACCACCAAAATTTTCGCTGATTTGATACTCGAAACCAATAACTGGAATGGCCTAGGGAAAAGTACACACACCATTGTAATCGGGTGAGTTTCTACTTTCAGATGCAATAGGAATTACTCGAGTTCGTCAATCCGTTCGCGAGATATGGGAGTTTGAAGTTAAGGAATGGTTGAGAAACCACCAAAATTTTCGCAGATTTGATACCCGAAACCAATAACTGGAATGGCCTAGGGGAAAAGTACACACACCATTGTAATCGGGCGAGTTTCTACTTTCAGATGCAACAGGAATTTCTCGAGTTCGTCAATACGTTCGCGAGATATGGGAGTTTGAAATTTAGGAATGGTTGAGAAACCATCAAAATTTTCGCAATTCTGATACTCGAAACCAATAACTACTATGGTCTAGGGAAAAGTACACACACCATTGTTGTAATCGGCGAGTTTCTACTTTCAGATGCAACAGGAATTTCTCGAGTTCGTCAATGCGTTCGCGAGATATGGGAGTTTGAAGTTAAGGAACACTTGAGCAACCATCAAAATTTTCGCAAGTCTGATACTCGAAACCAATAACTGCAATGGCCTAGGGGAAAAGTACACACACCATTGTAATCGGGCGAGTTTCTACTTTCAGATGCAACAGGAATTTCTCGAGTTCGTCAATACGTTCGCGAGATATGGGAGTTTGAAATTTAGGAATGGTTGAGAAACCATCAATTTTCGCAATTCTGATACCCGAAACCAATAACTGGATTGGCCTAGGGAAAAAGTACACATACCGTTGTAATCGGGCGAGTTTCTACTTTCAGATGCAACTGGAATTTCTCGAGTTCGTCAATCCGTTCGCGAGATATGGGAGTTCGAAGTTAAGGAGCACTTGAGCAACCATCAAAATTTTCGCAAGTCTGATACTCGAAACCAATAACTGCAATGGCCTAGGGGAAAAGTACACACACCATTGTAATCGGCCGAGTTTCTACTTTCAGATGCAACAGGAATTTCTCGAGTTCGTCAATCCGTTCGCGAGATATGGGAGTTTGAAGTTTAGGAATGGTTGAGAAACCATCAAAATTTTCGCAAGTCTGATACCTGAAACCAATAACTGGATTGGCCTAGGGAAAAAGTACACATACCGTTGAAATCGGGCGAGTTTCTCCTTTCAGATGCAATAGGAATTACTCGAGTTCGTCAATCCGTTCGCGAGATATGGGAGTTTGAAGTTAAGGAATGGTTGAGAAACCATCAAAATTTTCGCAATTCTGATACCCGAAACCAATAACTGGAATGGCCTAGGGAAAAAGTACACATACCGTTGTAATCGGGCAAGTTTCTACTTTCAGATGCAACTGGAATTTCTCGAGTTCGTCAATACGTTCGCGAGATATGGGAGTTCGAAGTTAAGGAATGGTTGAGAAACCATCAAAATTTTCGCAAGTCTGATACTCGAAACCAATAACTACTATGGTCTAGGGAAAAGTACACACACCATTGTAATCGGGCGAGTTTCTACTTTCAGATGCAACAGGAATTTCTCGAGTTCGTCAATGCGTTCGCGAGATATGGGAATTTGAAGTTAAGGAACACTTGAGCAACCATCAAAATTTTCGCAAGTCTGATACTCGAAACCAATAACTGCAATGGCCTAGGGGAAAAGTACACACACCATTGTAATCGGGCGAGTTTCTACTTTCAGATGCAACAGGAATTTCTCGAGTTCGTCAATCCGTTCGCGAGATATGGGAGTTTGAAGTTTAGGAATGGTTGAGAAACCATCAAAATTTTTGCAAGTCTGATACCTGAAACCAATAACTGGATTGGCCTAGGGAAAAAGTACACATACCGTTGAAATCGGGCGAGTTTCTCCTTTCAGATGCAATAGGAATTACTCGAGTTCGTCAATCCGTTCGCGAGATATGGGAGTTTGAAGTTAAGGAATGGTTGAGTAACCAACAAAATTTTCGCAGATTTGGTACCCGAAACCAATAACTGGAATGGCCTAGGGGAAAAGTACACACACCATTGTAATCGGGCGAGGTTCTACTTTCAGATGCTACAGGAATTTCTCGAGTTCGTCAATACGTTCGCGAGATATGGGAGTTTGAAATTTAGGAATGGTTGAGAAACCATCAAAATTTTCGCAAGTCTGATACCCGAAACCAATAACTGGAATGGCCTAGGGAAAAAGTACACATACCGTTGTAATCGGGCGAGGTTCTACTTTCAGATGCAACTGGAATTTCTCGAGTTCGTCAATACGTTCGCGAGATATGGGAGTTCGAAGTTAAGGAATGGTTGAGAATCCATCAAAATTTTCGCAAGTCTGATACTCGAAACCAATAACTACTATGGTCTAGGGGAAGAGTACACACACCATTGTAATCGGGCGAGTTTCTACTTTCAGATGCAACAGGAATTTCTCGAGTTCGTCAATGCGTTCGCGAGATATGGGAGTTTGAAGTTAAGGAACACTTGAGCAACCATCAAAATTTTCGCAAGTCTGATACTCGAAACCAATAACTGCAATGGCCTAGGGGAAAAGTACACACACCACTGAAATCGGGCGAGTTTCTACTTTCAGATGCAACAGGAATTTCTCGAGTTCGTCAACCCGTTCGCGAGATATGGGAGTTTGAAGTTAAGGAATGGTTGAGAAACCACCAAAATTTTCGCAGATTTGATACGCGAAACCAATAACTGGAATGGCCTAGGGAAAAAGTCAACATGCCGTTGAAATAGGGCGAGTTTCTCCTTTCATATGCAACAGGAATTACTCGAGCTCGTCAAACCGTTCGCGAGATATGGGAGTTTGAACTTAAGGAATGGTTGAGAAACCATCAAAATTTTCGCTGGTCTGATACTCGAAACCAATATCTGGAATGGCCTAGGGGAAAAGTACGCACACCATTGTAATCGGGCGAGTTCCTGCTTTCAGATGCAAAAAGAATTTCTCGAGTTCGTCAATTTGTTCGCGAGATATGGGAGTTTGAAGTTAAGGAATGGTTGAGAAACTATCAAAATTTTCGCAAGTCTGATACCCGAAACCAATAACTGGAATGGCCTAGGGGAAAAGTACACACACCATTGAAATTGGGCGAGATTCTACTTTTAGATGCAACTGGAATTTCTCGAGTTCGTCAATCCGTTCGCGTGATATCGGAGTTTGAATTTGAGGAACGCTTGAGCAACCATCAAAATTTTCGCAAGTCTGATACTCGAAACCAATAACTGGAATGGCCTAGGGGAAAAGTACACACGCCATTGAAATCGGGCGAGATTCTACTTTCAGATGCAACTGGAATTTCTCGAGTTCGTCAATCCGTTCGCGAGATATGGGACTTTGAAGTTAAGGAATGGTTGAGAATCCATCAAAACTTTCGCAAGTCTGATACCCGAAACCAATAACTACTATGGCGTAGGGGAAAAGTACACACACCATTGTAATCGGGCGAGTTTCTACTTTCAGATGCAACTGGAATTTCTCGAGTTCGTCAATCCGTTCGCGAGATATGGGACTTTGAAGTTAAGGAATGGTTGAGAATCCATCAAAACTTTCGCAAGTCTGATACTCGAAACCAATAACTGGAATGGCCTAGGGGAAAAGTACGCACACCATTGTAATCGGGCGAGTTTCTATTGTCAGATGCAACAAGAATTTCTTGAGTTGGTCAATCCGTTTGCGAGATATGGGAGTTAGAAGTTAAGGAACGCTTGAGAAACCATCAAAATTTACGCAAGTCTGATACTCGAAACCAATAACTACTATGGCCTAGGGCAAAATTACACAAACCGTTGTAATCGGGCGAGTTCCTGCTTTCAGATGCAAAAGGAATTTCTAGAGTTCGTCAATTTGTTCGCGAGATATGGGAGTTTGAAGTTAAGGAATGGTTGAGAAAGCATCAAAATTTTCGCAAGTCTGATACCCGAAACCAATAACTGGAATGGCCTAGGGGAAAAGTACACACACCATTGAAATTGGGCGAGATTCTACTTTCAGATGCAACTGGAATTTCTCGAGTTCGTCAATCCGTTCGCGAGATATGGGAGTTTGAATTTGAGGAACGCTTGAGCAACCATCAAAATTTTCGCAAGTCTGATACTCGAAACCAGTAACTGGAATGGCCTAGGGGAAAAGTACACACATCATTGAAATCGGGCGAGATTCTACTTTCAGATGCAACTGGAATTTCTCGAGTTCGTCCATCCGTTCGCGAGATATGGGAGTTAGAAGTTAAGGAACGCTTGAGAAACCATCAAAATTTACGCAAGTCTGATACTCGAAACCAATAACTACTATGGCCTAGGGCAAAATTACACAAACCGTTGTAATCGGGCGAGTTCCTGCTTTCAGATGCAAAAGGAATTCCTAGAGTTCGTCAATTTGTTCGCGAGATATGGGAGTTTGAAGTTAAGGAGTGGTTGAGAAACCACCAAAATTTTCGCAGATTTGATACCCGAAACCAATAACTGGAATGGCCTAGGGGAAAAGTACACTCACCATTGTAATCGGGCGAGTTTCTACTTTCAGATGCAACAGGAATTTCTCGAGTTCGTCAATCCGTTCGCGATATATGGGAGTTTGAAGTTAAGGAACGCTTGAGCAACCATCAAACTTTTCGCAAGTCTGATACTCGAAACCAATAACTGCAATGGCCTAGAGGAAAAGTACACACACCATTGAAATCGGGCGAGATGCTACTTTCAGATGCATCTGAAATTTCTCGAGTTCGTCAATCCGTTCGCGAGATATGGGAGTTTGAAGTTAAGGAACGCTTGAGCAACCATCAAAATTTTCGCAAGTCTGATACTCGAAACCAATAACTACTCTGGCCTAGGGTAAAAGTACGCACACCATTGTAATCGGGCGAGTTTCTACTTTCAGATGCAACAGGAATTTCTCGAGTTCGTCAATCCGTTCGCGAGATATGGGAGTTTGAAGTTAAGGAACGCTTGAGCAACCATCAAAATTTTCGCAAGTCTGATACTCGAAACCAATAACTACTATGGCGTAGGGGAAAAGTACACACACCATTGTAATCGGGCGAGTTTCTACTTTCAGATGCAACAGGAATTTCACGAGTTCGTCAATCAGTTCCCGAGATATGCGAGTTTGAAGTTAAGTAATGGTTGAGAAACCATCAAAATTTTCGCAAGTCTGATACTCGAAACCAAGAACTACTATTGCCTAGGGCAAAAATACACATACCGTTGTAATCGGGAGAGTTTCTACTTTCAGATGCAACAGGAATTTCTCGAGTTCGTCAATCCGTTCGCGAGATATGAGAGTTTGAAGTTAAGGAACGCTTGAGCAACCATCAAAATTTTCGCAAGTCTGATACTCGAAACCAATAACTACTATGGCCTAGGGGAAAAGTACACACACCATTGTAATCGGGCGAGTTTCTACTTTCAGATGCAACAGGAATTTCTCGAGTTCGTCAATCCGTTCGCGAGATATGGGAGTTTGAAGTTAAGGAATGGTTGAGAAACCATCAAAATTTTCGAAAGTCTGATACTCGAAACCAATAACTGCAATGGCCTAGGGGAAAAGTACACACACCATTGAAATCGGGCGAGATTCTACTTTCAGATGCAACAGGAATTTCTCGAGTTCGTCAATCCGTTCGCGAGATATGGGAGTTTGAAGTTAAGGAACGCTTGAGCAACCATCAAAATTTTCGCAAGTCTGATACTCGAAACCAATAACTACTATGGCCTAGGGGAAAAGTACACATACCGTTGTAATCGGGAGACCTTCTACTTTCAGATGCAACAGGAATTTCTAGAGTTCGTCAATCCGTTCGAGAGATATGGGAGTTTGAAGTTAAGGAACGCTTGAGCAACCATCAAAATTTTCGCAAGTCTGATACTCGAAACCAATAACTGCAATGGCCTAGGGGAAAAGTACACATACCGTTGTAATCGGGAGAGCTTCTACTTTCAGATGCAACAGGAATTTCTAGAGTTCGTCAATCCGTTCGAGAGATATGGGAGTTTGAAGTTAAGGAACGCTTGAGCAACCATCAAAATTTTCGCAAGTCTGATACTCGAAACCAATAACTACTATGGCCTAGGGGAAAAGTACACACACCATTGTAATCGGGCGTTTGTCTACTTTCAGATGCAACAGGAACGTCTCGAGTTCGTCAATCCGTTCGAGAGATATGGGAGTTTGAAGTTAAGGAACGCTTGAGCAACCATCAAAATTTTCGCAAGTCTGATACTCGACAGCAATAACTGCAATGGCCTAGGGGAAAAGTACACACACCATTGAAATCGGGCGAGATTCTACTTTCAGATGCAACAGGAATTTCTCGAGTTCGTCAATCCGTTCGCGAGATATGGGAGTTTGAAGTTAAGGAACGCTTGAGCAACCATCAAAATTTTCGCAAGTCTGATACTCGAAACCAATAACTACTATGGCCTAGGGGAAAAGTACACATACCGCTGTAATCGGGCGAGTTTCTACTTTCAGATGCAACAGGAATTTCTCGAGTTCGTCAATCCGTTCGCGAGATATGGGAGTTTGAAGTTAACGAATGGTTGATAATCCATCAAAACTTTCGCAAGTCTGATACTCGAAATCAAGAACTACTATTGCCTAGGGCAAAAATACACATACCGTTGTAATCGGGAGAGTTTCTACTTTCAGATGCAACAGGAATTTCTCGAGTTCGTCAATCCGTTCGCGAGATATGAGAGTTTGAAGTTAAGGAACGCTTGAGCAACCATCAAAATTTTCGCAAGTCTGATACTCGAAACCAATAACTACTATGGCCTAGGGGAAAAGAACACACACCATTGTAATCGGGCGAGTTTCTACTTTCAGATGCAACAGGAATTTCTCGAGTTCGTCAATCCGTTCGCGAGATATGGGAGTTTGAAGTTAAGGAATGGTTGAGAAACCATCAAAATTTTCGCAAGTCTGATACTCGAAACCAATAACTGCAATGGCCTAGGGGAAAAGTACACACACCATTGAAATCGGGCGAGATTCTACTTTCAGATGCAACAGGAATTTCTCGAGTTCGTCAATCCGTTCGCGAGATATGGGAGTTTGAAGTTAAGGAACGTTTGAGCAACCATCAAAATTTTCGCAAGTCTGATACTCGAAACCAATAACTACTATGGCCTAGGGGAAAAGTACACATACCGTTGTAATCGGGAGAGTTTCTACTTTCAGATGCAACAGGAATTTCTAGAGTTCGTCAATCCGTTCGAGAGATATGGGAGTTTGAAGTTAAGGAACGCTTGAGCAACCATCAAAATTTTCGCAAGTCTGATACTCGAAACCAATAACTGCAATGGCCTAGGGGAAAAGTACACATACCGTTGTAATCGGGAGAGTTTCTACTTTCAGATGCAACAGGAATTTCTCGAGTTCGTCAATCCGTTCGCGAGATATGGGAGTTTGAAGTTAAGGAATGGTTGATAATCCATCAAAACTTTCGCAAGTCTGATACTCGAAACCAATAACTACTATGGTCTAGGGGTAAAGTGCACACACCATTGTAATCGGGCGAGTTTCTACTTTCAGATGCAACAGGAATTTCTAGAGTTCGTCAATCCGTTCGCGAGATATGGGAGTTGAAGTTAAGGAACGCTTGAGCAACCATCAAAATTTTCGCAAGTCTGATACTCGAAACCAATAACTGCAATGGCCTAGGGGAAAAGTACACACACCATTGAAATCGGGCGAGATTCTACTTTCAGATGCAACTGGAATTTCTCGAGTTCGTCAATCCGTTCGCGAGATATGGGAGTTTGAAGTTAAGGAACGCTTGAGCAACCATCAAAAGTTTTGCAAGTCTGATGCTCGAAACCAATAACTGCAATGGGCTAGGGTAAAAGTACACACACCATTGAAATCGGGCGAGATTCTACTTTCAGATGCCACTGGAATTTCTCGAGTTCGTCAATCCGTTCGCGAGATATGGGAGTTCGAAGTTAAGTAATGGTTGAGAAACCATCTAAATTTTCGCAAGTCTGATAGTCGAAACCAATAACTACTATGGTCTAGGGGAAAAGTACACACACCATTGTAATCGGGCGAGATTCTACTTTCAGATGCAACAGGAATTTCTCGAGTTCGTCAATCCGTTCGCGAGATATGGGAGTTTGAAGTTAAGGAACGTTTGAGCAACCATCAAAATTCTCGCAAGTCTGATACTCGAAACCAATAACTACTATGGCCTAGGGGAAAAGTACACATACCGTTGTAATCGGGAGAGTTTCTACTTTCAGATGCAACAGGAATTTCTCGAGTTCGTCAATCCGTTCGCGAGATATGGGAGTTTGAAGTTAAGTAATGGTTGATAATCCATCAAAACTTTCGCAAGTCTGATACTCGAAACCAATAACTACTATGGTCTAGGGGTAAAGTGCACACACCATTGTAATCGGGCGAGTTTCTACTTTCAGATGCAACAGGAATTTCTAGAGTTCGTCAATCCGTTCGCGAGATATGGGAGTTGAAGTTAAGGAACGCTTGAGCAACCATCAAAATTTTCGCAAGTCTGATACTCGAAACCAATAACTGCAATGGCCTAGGGGAAAAGTACACACACCATTGAAATCGGGCGAGATTCTACTTTCAGATGCAACTGGAATTTCTCGAGTTCGTCAATCCGTTCGCGAGATATGGGAGTTTGAAGTTAAGGAACGCTTGAGCAACCATCAAAAGTTTTGCAAGTCTGATGCTCGAAACCAATAACTGCAATGGGCTAGGGTAAAAGTACACACACCATTGAAATCGGGCGAGATTCTACTTTCAGATGCAACTGGAATTTCTCGAGTTCGTCAATCCGTTCGCGAGATATGGGAGTTCGAAGTTAAGTAATGGTTGAGAAACCATCTAAATTTTCGCAAGTCTGATAGTCGAAACCAATAACTACTATGGTCTAGGGGAAAAGTACACACACCATTGTAATCGGGCGAGTTTCTACTTTCAGATGCAACAGGAATTTCTCGAGTTCGTCAATCCGTTCGCAAGATATGGGAGTTTGAAGTTAAGGAACGCTTGAGCAACCATCAAAATTTTCGCAAGTCTGATACTCGAAACCAATAACTGCAATGGCCTAGGGGAAAAGTACACATACCGTTGTAATCGGGAGAGTTTCTACTTTCAGATGCAACAGGAATTTCTAGAGTTCGTCAATCCGTTCGAGAGATATGGGAGTTTGAAGTTAAGGAACGCTTGAGCAACCATCAAAATTTTCGCAAGTCTGATACTCGAAACCAATAACTACTATGGCCTAGGGGAGAAGTACACATACCGTTGTAATCGGGCGAGTTTCTACTTTCAGATGCAACAAGAATTTCTCGAGTTCGTCAATCCGTTCGCGAGATATGGGAGTTTGAAGTTAAGGAATGGTTGATAATCCATCAAAACTTTCGCAAGTCTGATACTCGAAACCAATAACTACTATGGTCTAGGGGTAAAGTGCACACACCATTGTAATCGGGCGAGTTTCTACTTTCAGATGCAACAGGAATTTCTAGAGTTCGTCAATCCGTTCGCGAGATATGGGAGTTTGAAGTTAAGGAACGCTTGAGCAACCATCAAAATTTTCGCAAGTCTGATACTCGAAACCAATAACTGCAATGGCCTAGGGGAAAAGTACACACACCATTGAAATCGGGCGAGATTCTACTTTCAGATGCAACTGGAATTTCTCGAGTTCGTCAATCCGTTCGCGAGATATGGGAGTTTGAAGTTAAGGAACGCTTGAGCAACCATCAAAAGTTTTGCAAGTCTGATGCTCGAAACTAATAACTGCAATGGGCTAGGGGAAAAGTACACACACCGTTGAAATCGGGCGAGATTCTACTTTCAGATGCAACTGGAATTTCTCGAGTTCGTCAATCCGTTCGCGAGATATGGGAGTTCGAAGTTAAGGAATGGTTGAGAAACCACCAAAATTTTCGCAGATTTGATACTCGAAACCAATAACTGGAATGGCGTAGGGGAAAAGTACACACACCATTGTAATCGGGCGAGTTGCTACTTTCAGATGCAACAGGAATTTCACGATTTCGTCAATCCGTTCGCGAGATATGGGATTTTGAAGTTAAGGAATGGTTGAGAAACCATCAAAATTTTCGCTGGTCTGATACTCGAAACCAATAACTGGAATGGCCTAGGGGAAAAGCACACACACCATTGTAATCGGGCGAGTTTCTAATTTCAGATGCAACAGAAATTTCTCGAGTTCGTCATTCCGTTCGCGAGATATGCGAGTTTGAAGTTAAGGACTGGTTGAGAAGCCATCAAAATATCCGCAAGTCTGATACACGAAACCAATAACTACTATGGCCTAGGGCAAAAATACATATACCATTGTAATCGGGCGAGACTCTGCTTTCAGATGCAACCGGAATTTCTCGAGTTCGTCAATCCGTTCGCGAGATAAGGGAGTTTGAACGTAAGGAATGGTTGAGATACCATCAAAATTTTCGCTGGTCTGATACTCGAAACCAATATCAGGAATGGCCTAGGGGAAAAGCACACGCACGATTGTAATCGGGCGAGTTTCTACTTTCAGATGCAACAGGAATTTCTCGAGTTCGACAATCCGTTCGCGAGATATGGGATTTTGAAGTTAAGGAATGGTTGAGAAACCATCAAAATTTTCGCTGGTCTGATACTCGAAACCAATAACTGGAATGGCCTAGGCGAAAAGTACACATACCTTTGTAATCGGGCGAGTTTCCACTTTCAGAGGCAACAGGAATTTCTCGAGTTCGTCAATCCGTTCGCGAGATATGGGATTTTGAAGTTAAGGAATGGTTGAGAAACCATCAAAATTTTCGCAATTCTGATGCTAGAAACGAATAACTGGAATGGCCTAGGGGAAAAGTACACACACCATTGTAATCGGGCGAGCTTCTACTTTCAGATGCAACAGGAATTTCTCGAGTTCGTCAGTCCGTTCGCGAGATATGGGAGTTTGAAATTAAGGAATGGTTGAGAAACCATGAAAATTTTCGCAAGTCTGATACTCGAAACCAATAACTACTATTGCCTAGGGCAAAAATACACATGCCGTTGTAATCGGGCGACTTTCTGCTTTCAGATGCAACAGGAATTTCAGGAGTTCGTCCATCAGTTCGCGAGATATGGGACTTTGAAGTTAAGGAATGGTTGAGAAACCATGAAAATTTTCGCAAGTCTGATACTCGAAACCAATAACTACAAAGGCCTAGGAGAAAAATACACATACCGTAGTAATCGGGCGAGTATCTGCTTTCATATGCAATAGGAATTTCTCGAGTTCGTCATTCCGTTCGCGAGATATGGGAGTTTGAAGTTAAGGAATGGTTGAGAAACCATGAAAATTTTCGCAAGTCTGATACTCGAGACCAATAACTACTATGGACTAGGGCAAAAATAGACACATCGCTGTAATCGGGCGAGGTTCTGCTTTCATATGCAACAGGAATTTCTCGAGTTCGTCAATTTCGTTCGTGAGATATGGGAGTTTGAAGTTAAGGAATGGTTGAGAAACCATGAAAATTTTGGCAAGTCTGATACTCGAAACAAATAACTACAATGGCCTAGGAGAAAAACACACATACCGTAGTAATCGGGCGAGTATCTGCTTTCATATGCAATAGGAATATCTCGAGTTCGTCAATCCGTTCGCGAGATATGGGAGTTTGAAGTTAAGGAATGGTTGAGAAACCATCAAAATTTTCGCAAGTCTGATACTCGAAAACAATAACTACAATGGCCTAGGGGAAAAATACTCGTACCGTTGTAATCGAGCGAGTATCTGTTTCAGATGGAACAGGAATTTCTCGAGTTCGTCAATCCGTTCGCGAGATTTTGGAGTTTGAAGTTAAGGAATGGTTGAGAAGCCATCAAAATTTTCGCAAGTCTGATACTCGAAACCAATAACTACTATTGCCTAGGGCAAAGATACACATGCCGTTGTAATCGGGCGACTTTCTGCTTTCAGATGCAACAGGAATTTCTGGAGGTCGTCAATTAGTTCGCGAGATATGGGAGTTTGAAGTTAAGGAATGGTTGAGAAACCATGAAAATTTTCGCAAGTCTGATACTCGAAACCAATAACTACAATGGCCTAGGAGAAAAATACACATACCGTAGTAATCGGGAGAGTATCTGCTTTCATATGCAACAGAAATTTCTCGAGTTCGTCAATCCGTTCGCGAGATATGGGAGTTTGAAGTTAAGGAATGGTTGAGAGACCATCAAAATTTTCGCAAGTCTGATACTCGAAACCAATAACCACTATTGCCTAGGGCAAAAATACACACACCTTTGTAATCGGGCGAGTATCTGCTTTCAGATGAAACAGGAATTTCTCGTGTTCGTCAATCTGTTCGCGAGATATGGGATTTTGAAGTTAAGGAATGGTTGAGAAACCATCAAAATTTTCGCAATTCTGATGCTAGAAACGAATAACTGGAATGGCCTAGGGGAAAAGTACACACACCATTGTAATCGGGCGAGCTTCTACTTTCAGATGCAACAGGAATTTCTCGAGTTCGTCATTCCGATCGCGAGATATGGGAGTTTGAAGTTAAGGAATGGTTGAGAAACCATGAAAATTTTCGCAAGTCTGATACTCGAGACCAATAACTACTATGGCCTAGGGCAAAAATACACACACCGCTGTAATCGGGCGAGTTTCTGGTTTCATATGCAAAAGGAATTTCTCGAGTTCGTCAATCCGTTCGCGAGATATGGGAGTTTGAAGTTAAGGAATGGTTGAGAAACCATGAAAATTTTCGCAAGTCTGAAACTCGAGACCAATAACTACAATGGCCTAGGAGAAAAACACACATACCGTAGTAATCGGGCGAGTATCTGCTTTCATATGCAATAGGAATTTCTCGAGATCGTCAATCCGTTCGCGAGATATGGGAGTTTGAAGTTAAGGAATGGTTGAGAAACCATCAAAATTTTCGCAAGTCTGATACTCGAAAACAATAACTACAATGGCCTAGGGGAAAAATACACGTACCGTTGTAATCGAGCGAGTATCTGTTTCAGATGGAACAGGAATTTCTCGAGTTCGTCAATCCGTTCGCGAGATTTTGGAGTTTGAAGTTAAGGAATGGTTGAGAAGCCATCAAAATTTTCGCAAGTCTAATACTCGAAACCATTAACCACTATGGCCTAGGGCAAAAATACACACACCCTTGTAATCGGGCGAGTTTCTGCTTTCAGATGCAACAGGAATTTCTCGAGTTCGTCAATCCGTTCGCGAGATATGCGAGTTTGAAGTTAAGGAATGGTTGAGAAACCATCAAAATTTTCGCAAGTCTGATACTCGAAACCAATAACTACTATGGTCTAGGGGAAAAGTACACACACCATTGTAATCGGGCGAGTGTCTACTTTCAGATGCAACAGGAATGTCTCGAGTTCGTCAATCCGTTTGAGAGATATGGGAGTTTGAAGTTAAGGAACGCTTGAGCAACCATCAAAATTTTCGCAAGTCTGATACTCGAAACCAATAACTGCAATGGCCTAGGGGAAAAGTACACACACCATTGAAATCGGGCGAGATTCTACTTTCAGATGCAACTGGAATTTCTCGAGTTCGTCAAACCGTTCGCGAGATATGGGAGTTTGAAGTTAAGAAACGCTTGAGCAACCATCAAAATTTTCGCAAGTCTGATACTCGAAACCAATAACTACTATGGCCTAGGGCAAAAATACATATACCATTGTAATCGGGCGAGACTCTGCTTTCAGATGCAAGAGGAATTTCTCGAGTTCGTCAATCCGTTCGAGAGATATGGGAGTTTGAAGTTAAGGAACGCTTGAGCAACCATCAAAATTTTCGCAAGTCTGATACTCGAAACCAATAACTACTATGGCCTAGGGCAAAAATACATATACCATTGTAATCGGGCGAGTTTCTACTTTCAGATGCAACAGGAATTTCTCGAGTTCGACAATCCGTTCGCGAGATATGGGATTTTGAAGTTAAGGAATGGTTGAGAAACCATCAAAATTTTCGCTGGTCTGATACTCGAAACCAATAACTGGAATGGCCTAGGCGAAAAGTACACATACCTTTGTAATCGGGCGAGTTTCCACTTTCAGAGGCAACAGGAATTTCTCGAGTTCGTCAATCCGTTCGCGAGATATGGGATTTCGAAGTTAAGGAATGGTTGAGAAACCATCAAAATTTTCGCAATTCTGATGCTAGAAACGAATAACTGGAATGGCCTAGGGGAAAAGTACACACACCATTGTAATCGGGCGAGCTTCTACTTTCAGATGCAACAGGAATTTCTCGAGTTCGTCAGTCCGTTCGCGAGATATGGGAGTTTGAAATTAAGGAATGGTTGAGAAACCATGAAAATTTTCGCAAGTCTGATACTCGAAACCAATAACTACTATTGCCTAGGGCAAAAATACACATGCCGTTGTAATCGGGCGACTTTCTGCTTTCAGATGCAACAGGAATTTCAGGAGTTCGTCCATCAGTTCGCGAGATATGGGACTTTGAAGTTAAGGAATGGTTGAGAAACCATGAAAATTTTCGCAAGTCTGATACTCGAAACCAATAACTACAAAGGCCTAGGAGAAAAATACACATACCGTAGTAATCGGGCGAGTATCTGCTTTCATATGCAATAGGAATTTCTCGAGTTCGTCATTCCGTTCGCGAGATATGGGAGTTTGAAGTTAAGGAATGGTTGAGAAACCATGAAAATTTTCGCAAGTCTGATACTCGAGACCAATAACTACTATGGACTAGGGCAAAAATAGACACATCGCTGTAATCGGGCGAGGTTCTGCTTTCATATGCAATAGGAATATCTCGAGTTCGTCAATCCGTTCGCGAGATATGGGAGTTGGAAGTTAAGGAATGGTTGAGAATCCATCAAAATTTTCGCAAGTCTGATACTCGAAAACAATAACTACAATGGCCTAGGGGAAAAATACTCGTACCGTTGTAATCGAGCGAGTATCTGTTTCAGATGGAACAGGAATTTCTCGAGTTCGTCAATCCGTTCGCGAGATTTTGGAGTTTGAAGTTAAGGAATGGTTGAGAAACCATCAAAATTTTCGCAAGTCTGATACTCGAAACCAATAACTACTATTGCCTAGGGCAAAGATACACATGCCGTTGTAATCGGGCGACTTTCTGCTTTCAGATGCAACAGGAATTTCTGGAGGTCGTCAATCAGTTCGCGAGATATGGGAGTTTGAAGTTAAGGAATGGTTGAGAAACCATGAAAATTTTCGCAAGTCTGATACTCGAAACCAATAACTACAATGGCCTAGGAGAAAAATACACATACCGTAGTAATCGGGAGAGTATCTGCTTTCATATGCAACAGAAATTTCTCGAGTTCGTCAATCCGTTCGCGAGATATGGGAGTTTGAAGTTAAGGAATGGTTGAGAGACCATCAAAATTTTCGCAAGTCTGATACTCGAAACCAATAACCACTATTGCCTAGGGCAAAAATACTCACACCTTTGTAATCGGGCGAGTATCTGCTTTCAGATGAAACAGGAATTTCTCGTGTTCGTCAATCTGTTCGCGAGATATGGGATTTTGAAGTTAAGGAATGGTTGAGAAACCATCAAAATTTTCGCAATTCTGATGCTTGAAACGAATAACTGGAATGGCCTAGGGGAAAAGTACACACACCATTGTAATCGGGCGAGCTTCTACTTTCAGATGCAACAGGAATTTCTCGAGTTCGTCATTCCGATCGCGAGATATGGGAGTTTGAAGTTAAGGAATGGTTGAGAAACCATGAAAATTTTCGCAAGTCTGATACTCGAGACCAATAACTACTATGGCCTAGGGCAAAAATACACACACCGCTGTAATCGGGCGAGTTTCTGGTTTCATATGCAACAGGAATTTCTCGAGTTCGTCAATCCGTTCGCGAGATATGGGAGTTTGAAGTTAAGGAATGGTTGAGAAACCATGAAAATTTTCGCAAGTCTGATACTCGAGACCAATAACTACAATGGCCTAGGAGAAAAACACACATACCGTAGTAATCGGGCGAGTATCTGCTTTCATATGCAATAGGAATTTCTCGAGTTCGTCAATCCGTTCGCGAGATATGGGAGTTTGAAGTTAAGGAATGGTTGAGAAACCATCAAAATTTTCGCAAGTCTGATACTCGAAAACAATAACTACAATGGCCTAGGGGAAAAATACACGTACCGTTGTAATCGAGCGAGTATCTGTTTCAGATGGAACAGGAATTTCTCGAGTTCGTCAATCCGTTCGCGAGATTTTGGAGTTTGAAGTTAAGGAATGGTTGAGAAGCCATCAAAATTTTCGCAAGTCTGATACTCGAAACCATTAACCACTATGGCCTAGGGCAAAAATACACGTACCGTTGTAATCGGGCGAGTTTCTGCTTTCAGATGCAACAGGAATTTCTCGAGTTCGTCAATCCGTTCGCGAGATATGCGAGTTTGAAGTTAAGGAATGGTTGAGAAACCATCAAAATTTTCGCAATTCTGATACTCGAAACCTATAACTGGAATGGCCTAGGGGAGAAGCACACACACCATTGTAATCGGGCGTGTTTCTACTTTCAGATGCAACAGGAGTTTCTCGAGTTCGTCAATCCGTTCGCGAGATATGGGAGTCTGAAGTTAAGGAATGGTTGTGAAACCATCAAAATTTTCGCAAGTCTGACACTCGAAACCAATAACTGGAATGGCCTACGGGAAAAGTACACACACCATTGTAATCGGGCGAGTTTCTACTTTCAGATGCAACAGGAATTTCTCGAGTTCGTCAATCCGTTCGCGAGATATGGGAGTTTGGAGTTAAGAGACGGTTGAGAAACCATCAAAATTTTCGCAAATTCTGATGCTAGAAACGAATAACTGGAATGGCCTAGGGGAAAGAACACATACCGGTGCAATCGGGCGAGATTCTACATTCAGATGCAACAGGAATATCTCGAGTTCGTCAATCCGTTCGCGAGATATGGGAGTTTGAAGTTAAAGAATGGTTGAGATACCATCAAAATGATCGCAAGTCTGATAATCGAAACCAGTAACTGGAATGGCCTAGGGGAAAAGTACTCAAACCATTCTAATCGGGCGAGTTTCTACTTTCAGCTGCAACTGGAATATCTCGAATTCGTGAATCCGTTCACGAGATGTGAGAGTTTGAAGTTAAGGAATGGTTGAGAAACCATCTATGTTTTCGCAAGTCTGTTACTCGAAACCAATAACTACTATTGCCTAGGGCAAAAATGCACATACCGTTGTAATCGGACGACTTTCTGCTTTCAGATGCAACTGGAATTTCTCGAGTTCGTCAATCCGTTCGCGAGATATGGGAGCCTGAAGTTAAGGAATGGTTGTGAAACCATCAAAATTTTTGCAAGTCTGATACACGAAACCAATAACTGGAATAGCCTAGGGGAAAAGTACATACACCATTGCAATCGGGCGAGTTTCTACTTTCAGATGCAACAGGAATATCTCGAGTTCGTCAATCCGTTCGCGAGATATGGGAGTTAGAAGTTAAGGAATGGTTGAGAAACCATCAAAATTTTCGCAAGTCTGATACTCGAAACCAATAACTACAATGGCCTAGGGGAAAAGTACACAGACCGTTGTAATCGGGCGAGTACCTGCTTTCAGATGCAACAGGAATTTTTCGAGTTCGTCAATCCGTTCGCGAGATATGGGAGTTTGAAGTTAAGGAATGGTTGAGAAACCATCAAAATTTTCGCAAGTTTGATACTCGAAACCAATAACTGGAATGGCCTAGTGGAAAAGTACACACACCATTGTAATCGGGCGAGTTTCTACTTTCAGATGCAACAGGAATATCTCGAGTTCGCCAATCCGTTCGCGAGATATGGGAGTTTGAAGTTAAGGAATGGTTGAGAAACCATCAAAATATTCGCAAATGTTTGATACTCGAAACCAATAACTGGAATGGCCTAGGGGAAAAGAACACATACCGTTGCCATCGGGCGAGTTTCTACATTCAGATGCAACAGGAATATCTCGAGTTCGCCAATCCGTTCGCGAGATATGGGAGATCCAAGTTATGTAATGGTTGAGAAACCGTCAAAATTTTCGCTGGTCTGATACTCGAAACCTATAACTGCAATGGCCTAGGGGAAAAGCACACACACCATTGTAATCGGGCGAGTTTCTACTTTCAGATGCAACACGAATTTCTCGAGTACGTCAATCCGTTCGCGTGATATGGGAGTTTGAAGCTAAGGAATCGTTGAGAAACCATCAAAATTTTCACAAGTCTGATACTCGAAACCAATAACTACTATTGCCTAGGGCAAAAATACTCATACCGTTGTAATCGGGCGACTTTCTACTTTCAGATGCAACAGGAATATCTGGAGTTCGTCAATCCGTTCGCGAGATGTGAGAGTTTGAAGTTAAGAAATGGTTGAGAAACCATCTTCATTTTCGCAAGTCTGATACTCGAAACCAATAACTACTATTGCCTAGAGCAAAAATACACATACCGTTGTAATCGGGCGACTTTCTGCTTTCAGATGCAACCGGAATTTCTCGAGTTCGTCAATCCGTTCGCGAGATATGGGAGTCTGAAGTTAAGGAATGGTTGTGAAACCATGAAAATTTTCACAAGTGTGATACTCGAATCCAATAACTGGAGTGGCCTAGTGGAAAAGTACACACACCGTTGTAATCGGGCGAGTTTCTACTTTCAGATGCAACAGGAATTTCTCGAGTTCGTCAATCCGTTCGCGAGATATGGGAGTTTGGAGTTAAGAGACGGTTGAAAAACCATCAAAATTTTCGCAATTCTGATGCTAGAAATGAATAACTGGAATGGCCTAGGGGAAAAGAACACATACCGTTGCAATCGGGCGAGTTTCTGTTTTCAGATCCAACAGGAATTTCTCGAGTTCGTCAATCCGTTCGCGAGATATGGGAGTTTGAAGTTAAAGAATGGTAGAGATACCATCAAAATGTTCGCAAGTCTGATACTCGAAACCAATAACTACAATGGCCTAGGGGAAAAGTACACAGACCGTGGTAATCGGGCGAGTATCTGCTTTCAGATGCAACAGGAATTTTTCGAGTTCGTCAATCCGTTCGCGAGATATGGGAGTTTGAAGTTAAGGAATGGTTGAGAAACCATCAAAATTTTCGCAAGTTTGATACTCGAAACCAATAACTGGAATGGCCTAGTGGAAAAGTACAAACACCATTGTAATCGGGCGAGTTTCTACTTTCAGATGCAATAGGAATATCTCGAGTTCGCCAATCCGTTCGCGAGATATGGGAGTTTGAAGTAAGGAATGGATGAGAAACCATCAAAATTTTCGCAAGTTTGATACTCGAAACCAATAACTGGAATGGCCTAGGGGAAAAGAACACATACCGTTGCCATCGGGCGAGTTTCTACATTCAGATGCAACAGGAATATCTCGAGTTCGCCAATCCGTTCGCGAGATATGGGAGTTTGAAGTAAGGAATGGTTGAGAAACCATCAAAATTTTCGCCGGTCTGATACTCGACACCTATAACTGGAATGGCCTAGGGGAAAAGCACACACACCATTGTAATCGGGCGAGTTTCTACTCTCAGATGCAACAGGAATTTCTCGAGTACGTCAATCCGTTCGCGTGATATGGGAGTTTGAAGTAAAGGAATGGTTGAGAAACCATCAAAATTTTCACAAGTCTGATACTCGAAACCAATAACTACTTTTGCCGAGGGCAAAAATACATATACCGTTGTAATCGGGCGACCTTCTGCTTTCAGATGCAACAGGAATTTCTCGAATTCGTCAATCCGTTCGCGAGATATGGGAGTTTGAAGTTAAGGAATGGTTGAGGAACCATCAAAATTTTCGCAAGTCTGATACTCGAAACCAATAACTACTATTGCCTAGGGCAAAAATACACATACCGTTGTAATCGGGCGACTTTCTACTTTCAGATGCAACAGGAATATCTGGAGTTCGTCAATCCGTTCGCGAGATATGGGAGTTTGAAGTGAAGGAATGGTTCAGAAACCATCAAAATTTGCGCAAGTCTGATACTCAAAACCAATAACTGAAATGGCCTATGGGAAAAGTACTCACACCATTGTAATCGGGCGAGTTTCTACTTTCAAATGCAACCGGAATTTCCGAGTTCGTCAATCCGTTCGCGAGATATGGGAGTTTGGAGTTAAGAGACGGTTGAGAAACCATCAAAATTTTCGCAATTCTGATGGTAGAAACGAATAACTGGAATGGACTAGGGGAAAAGCACAGACACCGTTGTAATCGGGCGAGTTTCTACTCTCAGATGCAACAGGAATTTCTCCAGTTCATCAATCCGTTCGCGAGGTGTGGGAGTTTGAAGTTAAGGAATGGTTGAGAAAGCATCAAAATCTTCGCAAGTCTGATACTCGAAACCAATAACTACAAAGACCTAGGGCAAAAATACACGTACCATTGTAATCGGGCGAGTTTCTACTTTCAGATGCAACAGGAATTTCTCGAGTTCGTCAATCCGTTCGCGAGGTATGGGAGTTTGAAGTTAAGGAATGGTTCAGAAACCATCAAAATTTTCGCAAGTCTGATACTCGAAACCTATAACTGGAATGGCCTAGGGGAAAAGCACAAACACCATTGTAATCAGGCGTGTTTCTACTTTCAGATGCAACAGGAATTTCTCGAGTCCATCAATCCGTTCGCGAGATATGGGAGTTTGAAGTTAAGGAATAGTTGAGAAACCATCAAAATGTTCGCAAGTCTGATACTCGAAACCAATAACTGGAATGGCCTAGGGGAAAAGTACTCACACCATTGTAATCGGGCGAGTTTCTACTTTCAGATGCAACTGGAATATCTCGAGTTCGTGAATCCGTTCGCAAGATGTGAGAGTTTGAAGTTAAGGAATGATTGAGAAACCATCAAAATTTTCGCAAGTCTGATACTCGAAACCAAAAACTACAATGGCCTGGGGGAAAAATACACAGACCGTTGTAATCGGGCGAGTTTCTACTTTCAGATGCAACAGGAATTTCTCGAGTTCGTCAATCCGTTCGCGAGATATGGGAGTTTGGAGTTAAGAGACGGTTGAAAAACCATCAAAATTTTCGCAATTCTGATGCTAGAAATGAATAACTGGAATGGCCTAGGGGAAAAGAACACATACCGTTGCAATCGGGCGAGTTTCTATTTTCAGATCCAACAGGAATTTCTCGAGTTCGTCAATCCGTTCGCGAGATATGGGAGTTTGAAGTTAAAGAATGGTAGAGATACCATCAAAATGTTCGCAAGTCTGATACTCGAAACCAATAACTACAATGGCCTAGGGGAAAAGTACACAGACCGTGGTAATCGGGCGAGTATCTGCTTTCAGATGCAACAGGAATTTTTCGAGTTCGTCAATCCGTTCGCGAGATATGGGAGTTTGAAGTTAAGGAATGGTTGAGAAACCATCAAAATTTTCGCAAGTCTGATACTCGAAACCAATAACTACAAAGGCCTAGGAGAAAAATACACATACCGTAGTAATCGGGCGAGTATCTGCTTTCATATGCAATAGGAATTTCTCGAGTTCGTCATTCCGTTCGCGAGATATGGGAGTTTGAAGTTAAGGAATGGTTGAGAAACCATGAAAATTTTCGCAAGTCTGATACTCGAGACCAATAACTACTATGGACTAGGGCAAAAATAGACACATCGCTGTAATCGGGCGAGGTTCTGCTTTCATATGCAACAGGAATTTCTCGAGTTCGTCAATTTCGTTCGTGAGATATGGGAGTTTGAAGTTAAGGAATGGTTGAGAAACCATGAAAATTTTGGCAAGTCTGATACTCGAAACAAATAACTACAATGGCCTAGGAGAAAAACACACATACCGTAGTAATCGGGCGAGTATCTGCTTTCATATGCAATAGGAATATCTCGAGTTCGTCAATCCGTTCGCGAGATATGGGAGTTGGAAGTTAAGGAATGGTTGAGAATCCATCAAAATTTTCGCAAGTCTGATACTCGAAAACAATAACTACAATGGCCTAGGGGAAAAATACTCGTACCGTTGTAATCGAGCGAGTATCTGTTTCAGATGGAACAGGAATTTCTCGAGTTCGTCAATCCGTTCGCGAGATTTTGGAGTTTGAAGTTAAGGAATGGTTGAGAAACCATCAAAATTTTCGCAAGTCTGATACTCGAAACCAATAACTACTATTGCCTAGGGCAAAGATACACATGCCGTTGTAATCGGGCGACTTTCTGCTTTCAGATGCAACAGGAATTTCTGGAGGTCGTCAATCAGTTCGCGAGATATGGGAGTTTGAAGTTAAGGAATGGTTGAGAAACCATGAAAATTTTCGCAAGTCTGATACTCGAAACCAATAACTACAATGGCCTAGGAGAAAAATACACATACCGTAGTAATCGGGAGAGTATCTGCTTTCATATGCAACAGAAATTTCTCGAGTTCGTCAATCCGTTCGCGAGATATGGGAGTTTGAAGTTAAGGAATGGTTGAGAGACCATCAAAATTTTCGCAAGTCTGATACTCGAAACCAATAACCACTATTGCCTAGGGCAAAAATACACACACCTTTGTAATCGGGCGAGTATCTGCTTTCAGATGAAACAGGAATTTCTCGTGTTCGTCAATCTGTTCGCGAGATATGGGATTTTGAAGTTAAGGAATGGTTGAGAAACCATCAAAATTTTCGCAATTCTGATGCTAGAAACGAATAACTGGAATGGCCTAGGGGAAAAGTACACACACCATTGTAATCGGGCGAGCTTCTACTTTCAGATGCAACAGGAATTTCTCGAGTTCGTCATTCCGATCGCGAGATATGGGAGTTTGAAGTTAAGGAATGGTTGAGAAACCATGAAAATTTTCGCAAGTCTGATACTCGAGACCAATAACTACTATGGCCTAGGGCAAAAATACACACACCGCTGTAATCGGGCGAGTTTCTGGTTTCATATGCAACAGGAATTTCTCGAGTTCGTCAATCCGTTCGCGAGATATGGGAGTTTGAAGTTAAGGAATGGTTGAGAAACCATGAAAATTTTCGCAAGTCTGATACTCGAGACCAATAACTACAATGGCCTAGGAGAAAAACACACATACCGTAGTAATCGGGCGAGTATCTGCTTTCATATGCAATAGGAATTTCTCGAGTTCGTCAATCCGTTCGCGAGATATGGGAGTTTGAAGTTAAGGAATGGTTGAGAAACCATCAAAATTTTCGCAAGTCTGATACTCGAAAACAATAACTACAATGGCCTAGGGGAAAAATACACGTACCGTTGTAATCGAGCGAGTATCTGTTTCAGATGGAACAGGAATTTCTCGAGTTCGTCAATCCGTTCGCGAGATTTTGGAGTTTGAAGTTAAGGAATGGTTGAGAAGCCATCAAAATTTTCGCAAGTCTGATACTCGAAATCATTAACCACTATGGCCTAGGGCAAAAATACACGTACCGTTGTAATCGGGCGAGTTTCTGCTTTCAGATGCAACAGGAATTTCTCGAGTTCGTCAATCCGTTCGCGAGATATGCGAGTTTGAAGTTAAGGAATGGTTGAGAAACCATCAAAATTTTCGCAATTCTGATACTCGAAACCTATAACTGGAATGGCCTAGGGGAGAAGCACACACACCATTGTAATCGGGCGTGTTTCTACTTTCAGATGCAACAGGAGTTTCTCGAGTTCGTCAATCCGTTCGCGAGATATGGGAGTCTGAAGTTAAGGAATGGTTGTGAAACCATCAAAATTTTCGCAAGTCTGACACTCGAAACCAATAACTGGAATGGCCTACGGGAAAAGTACACACACCATTGTAATCGGGCGAGTTTCTACTTTCAGATGCAACAGGAATTTCTCGAGTTCGTCAATCCGTTCGCGAGATATGGGAGTTTGGAGTTAAGAGACGGTTGAGAAACCATCAAAATTTTCGCAAATTCTGATGCTAGAAACGAATAACTGGAATGGCCTAGGGGAAAGAACACATACCGGTGCAATCGGGCGAGATTCTACATTCAGATGCAACAGGAATATCTCGAGTTCGTCAATCCGTTCGCGAGATATGGGAGTTTGAAGTTAAAGAATGGTTGAGATACCATCAAAATGATCGCAAGTCTGATAATCGAAACCAGTAACTGGAATGGCCTAGGGGAAAAGTACTCAAACCATTCTAATCGGGCGAGTTTCTACTTTCAGCTGCAACTGGAATATCTCGAATTCGTGAATCCGTTCACGAGATGTGAGAGTTTGAAGTTAAGGAATGGTTGAGAAACCATCTATGTTTTCGCAAGTCTGTTACTCGAAACCAATAACTACTATTGCCTAGGGCAAAAATGCACATACCGTTGTAATCGGACGACTTTCTGCTTTCAGATGCAACCGGAATTTCTCGAGTTCGTCAATCCGTTCGCGAGATATGGGAGCCTGAAGTTAAGGAATGGTTGTGAAACCATCAAAATTTTTGCAAGTCTGATACACGAAACCAATAACTGGAATAGCCTAGGGGAAAAGTACATACACCATTGCAATCGGGCGAGTTTCTACTTTCAGATGCAACAGGAATATCTCGAGTTCGTCAATCCGTTCGCGAGATATGGGAGTTAGAAGTTAAGGAATGGTTGAGAAACCATCAAAATTTTCGCAAGTCTGATACTCGAAACCAATAACTACAATGGCCTAGGGGAAAAGTACACAGACCGTTGTAATCGGGCGAGTACCTGCTTTCAGATGCAACAGGAATTTTTCGAGTTCGTCAATCCGTTCGCGAGATATGGGAGTTTGAAGTTAAGGAATGGTTGAGAAACCATCAAAATTTTCGCAAGTTTGATACTCGAAACCAATAACTGGAATGGCCTAGTGGAAAAGTACACACACCATTGTAATCGGGCGAGTTTCTACTTTCAGATGCAACAGGAATATCTCGAGTTCGCCAATCCGTTCGCGAGATATGGGAGTTTGAAGTTAAGGAATGGTTGAGAAACCATCAAAATATTCGCAAATGTTTGATACTCGAAACCAATAACTGGAATGGCCTAGGGGAAAAGAACACATACCGTTGCCATCGGGCGAGTTTCTACATTCAGATGCAACAGGAATATCTCGAGTTCGCCAATCCGTTCGCGAGATATGGGAGTTCCAAGTTAAGTAATGGTTGAGAAACCGTCAAAATTTTCGCTGGTCTGATACTCGAAACCTATAACTGCAATGGCCTAGGGGAAAAGCACACACACCATTGTAATCGGGCGAGTTTCTGTTTTCAGATCCAACAGGAATTTCTCGAGTTCGTCAATCCGTTCGCGAGATATGGGAGTTTGAAGTTAAAGAATGGTAGAGATACCATCAAAATGTTCGCAAGTCTGATACTCGAAACCAATAACTACAATGGCCTAGGGGAAAAGTACACAGACCGTGGTAATCGGGCGAGTATCTGCTTTCAGATGCAACAGGAATTTTTCGAGTTCGTCAATCCGTTCGCGAGATATGGGAGTTTGAAGTTAAGGAATGGTTGAGAAACCATCAAAATTTTCGCAAGTTTGATACTCGAAACCAATAACTGGAATGGCCTAGTGGAAAAGTACAAACACCATTGTAATCGGGCGAGTTTCTACTTTCAGATGCAATAGGAATATCTCGAGTTCGCCAATCCGTTCGCGAGATATGGGAGTTTGAAGTAAGGAATGGATGAGAAACCATCAAAATTTTCGCAAGTTTGATACTCGAAACCAATAACTGGAATGGCCTAGGGGAAAAGAACACATACCGTTGCCATCGGGCGAGTTTCTACATTCAGATGCAACAGGAATATCTCGAGTTCGCCAATCCGTTCGCGAGATATGGGAGTTTGAAGTAAGGAATGGTTGAGAAACCATCAAAATTTTCGCCGGTCTGATACTCGACACCTATAACTGGAATGGCCTAGGGGAAAAGCACACACACCATTGTAATCGGGCGAGTTTCTACTCTCAGATGCAACAGGAATTTCTCGAGTACGTCAATCCGTTCGCGTGATATGGGAGTTTGAAGTAAAGGAATGGTTGAGAAACCATCAAAATTTTCACAAGTCTGATACTCGAAACCAATAACTACTTTTGCCGAGGGCAAAAATACATATACCGTTGTAATCGGGCGACCTTCTGCTTTCAGATGCAACAGGAATTTCTCGAATTCGTCAATCCGTTCGCGAGATATGGGAGTTTGAAGTTAAGGAATGGTTGAGGAACCATCAAAATTTTCGCAAGTCTGATACTCGAAACCAATAACTACTATTGCCTAGGGCAAAAATACACATACCGTTGTAATCGGGCGACTTTCTACTTTCAGATGCAACAGGAATATCTGGAGTTCGTCAATCCGTTCGCGAGATATGGGAGTTTGAAGTGAAGGAATGGTTCAGAAACCATCAAAATTTGCGCAAGTCTGATACTCAAAACCAATAACTGAAATGGCCTATGGGAAAAGTACTCACACCATTGTAATCGGGCGAGTTTCTACTTTCAAATGCAACCGGAATTTCCGAGTTCGTCAATCCGTTCGCGAGATATGGGAGTTTGGAGTTAAGAGACGGTTGAGAAACCATCAAAATTTTCGCAATTCTGATGGTAGAAACGAATAACTGGAATGGACTAGGGGAAAAGCACAGACACCGTTGTAATCGGGCGAGTTTCTACTCTCAGATGCAACAGGAATTTCTCCAGTTCATCAATCCGTTCGCGAGGTGTGGGAGTTTGAAGTTAAGGAATGGTTGAGAAAGCATCAAAATCTTCGCAAGTCTGATACTCGAAACCAATAACTACAAAGACCTAGGGCAAAAATACACGTACCATTGTAATCGGGCGAGTTTCTACTTTCAGATGCAACAGGAATTTCTCGAGTTCGTCAATCCGTTCGCGAGGTATGGGAGTTTGAAGTTAAGGAATGGTTCAGAAACCATCAAAATTTTCGCAAGTCTGATACTCGAAACCTATAACTGGAATGGCCTAGGGGAAAAGCACAAACACCATTGTAATCAGGCGTGTTTCTACTTTCAGATGCAACAGGAATTTCTCGAGTCCATCAATCCGTTCGCGAGATATGGGAGTTTGAAGTTAAGGAATAGTTGAGAAACCATCAAAATGTTCGCAAGTCTGATACTCGAAACCAATAACTGGAATGGCCTAGGGGAAAAGTACTCACACCATTGTAATCGGGCGAGTTTCTACTTTCAGATGCAACTGGAATATCTCGAGTTCGTGAATCCGTTCGCAAGATGTGAGAGTTTGAAGTTAAGGAATGATTGAGAAACCATCAAAATTTTCGCAAGTCTGATACTCGAAACCAAAAACTACAATGGCCTGGGGGAAAAATACACAGACCGTTGTAATCGGGCGAGTTTCTACTTTCAGATGCAACAGGAATTTCTCGAGTTCGTCAATCCGTTCGCGAGATATGGGAGTTTGGAGTTAAGAGACGGTTGAAAAACCATCAAAATTTTCGCAATTCTGATGCTAGAAATGAATAACTGGAATGGCCTAGGGGAAAAGAACACATACCGTTGCAATCGGGCGAGTTTCTATTTTCAGATCCAACAGGAATTTCTCGAGTTCGTCAATCCGTTCGCGAGATATGGGAGTTTGAAGTTAAAGAATGGTAGAGATACCATCAAAATGTTCGCAAGTCTGATACTCGAAACCAATAACTACAATGGCCTAGGGGAAAAGTACACAGACCGTGGTAATCGGGCGAGTATCTGCTTTCAGATGCAACAGGAATTTTTCGAGTTCGTCAATCCGTTCGCGAGATATGGGAGTTTGAAGTTAAGGAATGGTTGAGAAACCATCAAAATTTTCGCAAGTCTGATACTCGAAACCAATAACTACAAAGGCCTAGGAGAAAAATACACATACCGTAGTAATCGGGCGAGTATCTGCTTTCATATGCAATAGGAATTTCTCGAGTTCGTCATTCCGTTCGCGAGATATGGGAGTTTGAAGTTAAGGAATGGTTGAGAAACCATGAAAATTTTCGCAAGTCTGATACTCGAGACCAATAACTACTATGGACTAGGGCAAAAATAGACACATCGCTGTAATCGGGCGAGGTTCTGCTTTCATATGCAACAGGAATTTCTCGAGTTCGTCAATTTCGTTCGTGAGATATGGGAGTTTGAAGTTAAGGAATGGTTGAGAAACCATGAAAATTTTGGCAAGTCTGATACTCGAAACAAATAACTACAATGGCCTAGGAGAAAAACACACATACCGTAGTAATCGGGCGAGTATCTGCTTTCATATGCAAAAGGAATATCTCGAGTTCGTCAATCCGTTCGCGAGATATGGGAGTTGGAAGTTAAGGAATGGTTGAGAATCCATCAAAATTTTCGCAAGTCTGATACTCGAAAACAATAACTACAATGGCCTAGGGGAAAAATACTCGTACCGTTGTAATCGAGCGAGTATCTGTTTCAGATGGAACAGGAATTTCTCGAGTTCGTCAATCCGTTCGCGAGATTTTGGAGTTTGAAGTTAAGGAATGGTTGAGAAACCATCAAAATTTTCGCAAGTCTGATACTCGAAACCAATAACTACTATTGCCTAGGGCAAAGATACACATGCCGTTGTAATCGGGCGACTTTCTGCTTTCAGATGCAACAGGAATTTCTGGAGGTCGTCAATCAGTTCGCGAGATATGGGAGTTTGAAGTTAAGGAATGGTTGAGAAACCATGAAAATTTTCGCAAGTCTGATACTCGAAACCAATAACTACAATGGCCTAGGAGAAAAATACACATACCGTAGTAATCGGGAGAGTATCTGCTTTCATATGCAACAGAAATTTCTCGAGTTCGTCAATCCGTTCGCGAGATATGGGAGTTTGAAGTTAAGGAATGGTTGAGAGACCATCAAAATTTTCGCAAGTCTGATACTCGAAACCAATAACCACTATTGCCTAGGGCAAAAATACACACACCTTTGTAATCGGGCGAGTATCTGCTTTCAGATGAAACAGGAATTTCTCGTGTTCGTCAATCTGTTCGCGAGATATGGGATTTTGAAGTTAAGGAATGGTTGAGAAACCATCAAAATTTTCGCAATTCTGATGCTAGAAACGAATAACTGGAATGGCCTAGGGGAAAAGTACACACACCATTGTAATCGGGCGAGCTTCTACTTTCAGATGCAACAGGAATTTCTCGAGTTCGTCATTCCGATCGCGAGATATGGGAGTTTGAAGTTAAGGAATGGTTGAGAAACCATGAAAATTTTCGCAAGTCTGATACTCGAGACCAATAACTACTATGGCCTAGGGCAAAAATACACACACCGCTGTAATCGGGCGAGTTTCTGGTTTCATATGCAACAGGAATTTCTCGAGTTCGTCAATCCGTTCGCGAGATATGGGAGTTTGAAGTTAAGGAATGGTTGAGAAACCATGAAAATTTTCGCAAGTCTGATACTCGAGACCAATAACTACAATGGCCTAGGAGAAAAACACACATACCGTAGTAATCGGGCGAGTATCTGCTTTCATATGCAATAGGAATTTCTCGAGTTCGTCAATCCGTTCGCGAGATATGGGAGTTTGAAGTTAAGGAATGGTTGAGAAACCATCAAAATTTTCGCAAGTCTGATACTCGAAAACAATAACTACAATGGCCTAGGGGAAAAATACACGTACCGTTGTAATCGAGCGAGTATCTGTTTCAGATGGAACAGGAATTTCTCGAGTTCGTCAATCCGTTCGCGAGATTTTGGAGTTTGAAGTTAAGGAATGGTTGAGAAGCCATCAAAATTTTCGCAAGTCTGATACTCGAAATCATTAACCACTATGGCCTAGGGCAAAAATACACGTACCGTTGTAATCGGGCGAGTTTCTGCTTTCAGATGCAACAGGAATTTCTCGAGTTCGTCAATCCGTTCGCGAGATATGCGAGTTTGAAGTTAAGGAATGGTTGAGAAACCATCAAAATTTTCGCAATTCTGATACTCGAAACCTATAACTGGAATGGCCTAGGGGAGAAGCACACACACCATTGTAATCGGGCGTGTTTCTACTTTCAGATGCAACAGGAGTTTCTCGAGTTCGTCAATCCGTTCGCGAGATATGGGAGTCTGAAGTTAAGGAATGGTTGTGAAACCATCAAAATTTTCGCAAGTCTGACACTCGAAACCAATAACTGGAATGGCCTACGGGAAAAGTACACACACCATTGTAATCGGGCGAGTTTCTACTTTCAGATGCAACAGGAATTTCTCGAGTTCGTCAATCCGTTCGCGAGATATGGGAGTTTGGAGTTAAGAGACGGTTGAGAAACCATCAAAATTTTCGCAAATTCTGATGCTAGAAACGAATAACTGGAATGACCTAGGGGAAAGAACACATACCGGTGCAATCGGGCGAGATTCTACATTCAGATGCAACAGGAATATCTCGAGTTCGTCAATCCGTTCGCGAGATATGGGAGTTTGAAGTTAAAGAATGGTTGAGATACCATCAAAATGATCGCAAGTCTGATAATCGAAACCAGTAACTGGAATGGCCTAGGGGAAAAGTACTCAAACCATTCTAATCGGGCGAGTTTCTACTTTCAGCTGCAACTGGAATATCTCGAATTCGTGAATCCGTTCACGAGATGTGAGAGTTTGAAGTTAAGGAATGGTTGAGAAACCATCTATGTTTTCGCAAGTCTGTTACTCGAAACCAATAACTACTATTGCCTAGGGCAAAAATGCACATACCGTTGTAATCGGACGACTTTCTGCTTTCAGATGCAACCGGAATTTCTCGAGTTCGTCAATCCGTTCGCGAGATATGGGAGCATGAAGTTAAGGAATGGTTGTGAAACCATCAAAATTTTTGCAAGTCTGATACACGAAACCAATAACTGGAATAGCCTAGGGGAAAAGTACATACACCATTGCAATCGGGCGAGTTTCTACTTTCAGATGCAACAGGAATATCTCGAGTTCGTCAATCCGTTCGCGAGATATGGGAGTTAGAAGTTAAGGAATGGTTGAGAAACCATCAAAATTTTCGCAAGTCTGATACTCGAAACCAATAACTACAATGGCCTAGGGGAAAAGTACACAGACCGTTGTAATCGGGCGAGTACCTGCTTTCAGATGCAACAGGAATTTTTCGAGTTCGTCAATCCGTTCGCGAGATATGGGAGTTTGAAGTTAAGGAATGGTTGAGAAACCATCAAAATTTTCGCAAGTTTGATACTCGAAACCAATAACTGGAATGGCCTAGTGGAAAAGTACACACACCATTGTAATCGGGCGAGTTTCTACTTTCAGATGCAACAGGAATATCTCGAGTTCGCCAATCCGTTCGCGAGATATGGGAGTTTGAAGTTAAGGAATGGTTGAGAAACCATCAAAATATTCGCAAATGTTTGATACTCGAAACCAATAACTGGAATGGCCTAGGGGAAAAGAACACATACCGTTGCCATCGGGCGAGTTTCTACATTCAGATGCAACAGGAATATCTCGAGTTCGCCAATCCGTTCGCGAGATATGGGAGTTCCAAGTTAAGTAATGGTTGAGAAACCGTCAAAATTTTCGCTGGTCTGATACTCGAAACCTATAACTGCAATGGCCTAGGGGAAAAGCACACACACCATTGTAATCGGGCGAGTTTCTACTTTCAGATGCAACACGAATTTCTCGAGTACGTCAATCCGTTCGCGTGATATGGGAGTTTGAAGCTAAGGAATCGTTGAGAAACCATCAAAATTTTCACAAGTCTGATACTCGAAACCAATAACTACTATTGCCTAGGGCAAAAATACTCATACCGTTGTAATCGGGCGACTTTCTACTTTCAGATGCAACAGGAATATCTGGAGTTCGTCAATCCGTTCGCGAGATGTGAGAGTTTGAAGTTAAGAAATGGTTGAGAAACCATCTTCATTTTCGCAAGTCTGATACTCGAAACCAATAACTACTATTGCCTAGAGCAAAAATACACATACCGTTGTAATCGGGCGACTTTCTGCTTTCAGATGCAACCGGAATTTCTCGAGTTCGTCAATCCGTTCGCGAGATATGGGAGTCTGAAGTTAAGGAATGGTTGTGAAACCATGAAAATTTTCACAAGTGTGATACTCGAATCCAATAACTGGAGTGGCCTAGTGGAAAAGTACACACACCGTTGTAATCGGGCGAGTTTCTACTTTCAGATGCAACAGGAATTTCTCGAGTTCGTCAATCCGTTCGCGAGATATGGGAGTTTGGAGTTAAGAGACGGTTGAAAAACCATCAAAATTTTCGCAATTCTGATGCTAGAAATGAATAACTGGAATGGCCTAGGGGAAAAGAACACATACCGTTGCAATCGGGCGAGTTTCTGTTTTCAGATCCAACAGGAATTTCTCGAGTTCGTCAATCCGTTCGCGAGATATGGGAGTTTGAAGTTAAAGAATGGTAGAGATACCATCAAAATGTTCGCAAGTCTGATACTCGAAACCAATAACTACAATGGCCTAGGGGAAAAGTACACAGACCGTGGTAATCGGGCGAGTATCTGCTTTCAGATGCAACAGGAATTTTTCGAGTTCGTCAATCCGTTCGCGAGATATGGGAGTTTGAAGTTAAGGAATGGTTGAGAAACCATCAAAATTTTCGCAAGTTTGATACTCGAAACCAATAACTGGAATGGCCTAGTGGAAAAGTACAAACACCATTGTAATCGGGCGAGTTTCTACTTTCAGATGCAATAGGAATATCTCGAGTTCGCCAATCCGTTCGCGAGATATGGGAGTTTGAAGTAAGGAATGGATGAGAAACCATCAAAATTTTCGCAAGTTTGATACTCGAAACCAATAACTGGAATGGCCTAGGGGAAAAGAACACATACCGTTGCCATCGGGCGAGTTTCTACATTCAGATGCAACAGGAATATCTCGAGTTCGCCAATCCGTTCGCGAGATATGGGAGTTTGAAGTAAGGAATGGTTGAGAAACCATCAAAATTATCGCCGGTCTGATACTCGACACCTATAACTGGAATGGCCTAGGGGAAAAGCACACACACCATTGTAATCGGGCGAGTTTCTACTCTCAGATGCAACAGGAATTTCTCGAGTACGTCAATCCGTTCGCGTGATATGGGAGTTTGAAGTAAAGGAATGGTTGAGAAACCATCAAAATTTTCACAAGTCTGATACTCGAAACCAATAACTACTTTTGCCGAGGGCAAAAATACATATACCGTTGTAATCGGGCGACCTTCTGCTTTCAGATGCAACAGGAATTTCTCGAATTCGTCAATCCGTTCGCGAGATATGGGAGTTTGAAGTTAAGGAATGGTTGAGGAACCATCAAAATTTTCGCAAGTCTGATACTCGAAACCAATAACTACTATTGCCTAGGGCAAAAATACACATACCGTTGTAATCGGGCGACTTTCTACTTTCAGATGCAACAGGAATATCTGGAGTTCGTCAATCCGTTCGCGAGATATGGGAGTTTGAAGTGAAGGAATGGTTCAGAAACCATCAAAATTTGCGCAAGTCTGATACTCAAAACCAATAACTGAAATGGCCTATGGGAAAAGTACTCACACCATTGTAATCGGGCGAGTTTCTACTTTCAAATGCAACCGGAATTTCCGAGTTCGTCAATCCGTTCGCGAGATATGGGAGTTTGGAGTTAAGAGACGGTTGAGAAACCATCAAAATTTTCGCAATTCTGATGGTAGAAACGAATAACTGGAATGGACTAGGGGAAAAGCACAGACACCGTTGTAATCGGGCGAGTTTCTACTCTCAGATGCAACAGGAATTTCTCCAGTTCATCAATCCGTTCGCGAGGTGTGGGAGTTTGAAGTTAAGGAATGGTTCAGAAACCATCAAAATTTTCGCAAGTCTGATACTCGAAACCTATAACTGGAATGGCCTAGGGGAAAAGCACAAACACCATTGTAATCAGGCGTGTTTCTACTTTCAGATGCAACAGGAATTTCTCGAGTCCATCAATCCGTTCGCGAGATATGGGAGTTTGAAGTTAAGGAATAGTTGAGAAACCATCAAAATGTTCGCAAGTCTGATACTCGAAACCAATAACTGGAATGGCCTAGGGGAAAAGTACTCACACCATTGTAATCGGGCGAGTTTCTACTTTCAGATGCAACTGGAATATCTCGAGTTCGTGAATCCGTTCGCAAGATGTGAGAGTTTGAAGTTAAGGAATGATTGAGAAACCATCAAAATTTTCGCAAGTCTGATACTCGAAACCAAAAACTACAATGGCCTGGGGGAAAAATACACAGACCGTTGTAATCGGGCGAGTTTCTACTTTCAGATGCAACAGGAATTTCTCGAGTTCGTCAATCCGTTCGCGAGATATGGGAGTTTGGAGTTAAGAGACGGTTGAAAAACCATCAAAATTTTCGCAATTCTGATGCTAGAAATGAATAACTGGAATGGCCTAGTGGAAAAGTACAAACACCTTTGTAATCGGGCGAGTTTCTACTTTCAGATGCAATAGGAATATCTCGAGTTCGCCAAT